>NC_069075.1:76312210-76630886 GCF_025698485.1 Gossypium arboreum
TTGACCATGCACGATGCGGTTGTAAATTGCAAGAGCAAGACTATCGATTTGAGGAGCGCGAATAACAAGATAATCTGGTTGAGTCTACGGACTTAAAGGAGTTGCCACCGTAATATCGCGATGTTGGCCCGAAATATGTAAGAAAAGGTGCGGCGTACCTTGCGTCGTGCTCGATGACAAGGAATTAGAAAAGAAACCCGAATCTGCGTCCGTGGTTTGTGAATACCGGATGTTTTCCCAAGAATTGCCGCTTACCACTGCTCGGGAAGTAGAATTTGGCATCGAATTGGTACCGGTACCACTCCAATTTCGATAGCTCAGATCGTATGGCATTAACGGAGTTAAAGGAATTGAAGGTCTAATTGCAAGAATTGACGAATAGAGGTTTCGCCGTGAGTTTTTCTCCATGGGGCGCACCAAGATTGTTTGTGAAAAAGAAGGACGAAGCATGAGGTTTTGCATCGACTATCATCAACTCAATAAAGTGACGATAAAGAATAAATATCTGTTGCCACGAATTGACGATTTGTTTGATCAATTAAAGGGAGCCTTGGTGTTTTCAAAGATAGATTTAAGGTCGGGTACTATCGGTTGAGGTCCGAGAATCGGACATACCCAAAACCGCTTTTAGAACGAGGTACGGTCACTCTGAATTCTTGGTGATGCCGTTTGGGCTCACTAATGCCCTGCGGTGTTTATGGATTTAATGAATAGAATTTTCAGGCCATACTTGGATCGGTTCGTAGTTGTATTTATCGATGACATTTAGGTCAATTCGAGAGATGAAACCGAACCTCTTTGAACACCGAGGCTAGTGTTGCAAATCTTACGAGATAAGCGATTATACGCAAAGTTCGGTAAATGTGAATTTTGGCTGAAAGAGGTTAGCTTTTTTGGGGCACGTGGTGTCGCGATCGGTGTCGTGGTGGACTGAACAAAATTTCGACCATAGTCAATTGGAAACCTCCAAGGAATGTTACCGAAGTTAGGAGCTTTTGGGGCTTGCGGATACTATCGACGATTTGTGAAAGGTTTTTCGATGATAGTGCGCCGATAACGAAACTACTCCAAAAAGATGTTGAGTTCGAGTGGTCGAACGCTGTCAAGAAAGTTTCGATCGACTAAAAACTTGTTTAACCGAGGCCCCAGTGCTAGTACAAATGAGTCCGGTAAAGAGTTTGTCATATCTGATGGACGCATCCTTGCTTGGGTTAGGTTGTGTGTTATGCAAGAAGGTCGAGTTGTGGCTTACGCGTCGAGACAACTAAAGCCGCATGAGAGAAACTATCCGACCCATGACCTTGAACTAGCGACCATAGTGTTCGCCTTGAAGATATGGCGGCATTACTTGTTTGGAGAAAGGTGTCATATTTATTCGGACCACAAGAGTCTAAAATATTTGATGACTCGAAAGATTTAAACACGTGACAAAGACGTTGGCTTGAGTTGTTGAAAGACTATGAACTCATCATTGATTATCACCGGAAAGGCCAACGTGGTGGCCGATGCTTTAAGTCGCAAGGCTTTGCTCGCTTTGAGAGCGATGGATGCTCATTTATCCGTTTCACCCGAGGAGGTGCTAGTAGTCGAATTAGAGGCCAAACCGTTATTGATTCATCAAATACTTGAATCTCGGAAGGTCGACGCTGAATTGGTCGCTAAGCGAGCGAATGTGTTTCGGATGAAGAATCGAATTTCAGATTGACGATAATGACCGCTGACGTTCAAGGGTCGATTATGTATTCCAAGGAATTGAACTTGTTTCGATGATTTTGAGCGAGGCTCATGAGTCGAATGTCAATCCACCGGGTAGTACTAAAATGTACAATGACCTGAAACGCCAATTTTGGTAGCCCGGTATGAAATGAGACATTTCTGAATTTGTTTCAAGGTGTCTGATATGTCAACAAGTGAAAGCGGAACATCAAGTGCCATCGGGATTACTTCAGCCAATCATGATACCTGAATAGAAATGGGATCGAGTGACAATGGATTTTATATCCGGATTACCGTGTCGGCAAGTAAGAAAGATGCGATTTGGGTCATTGTTGATAGATCGACCAAGTCTCGCTCATTTTATCCCTGTCCGCACGGATTTTTCGCTCGATAAATTGGCGAATTATCGTCTCCCAAATTATTCGATTGCATGGGGTGCCTATTTCTATCGTGTGGGATAGAGACCCAAGATTACATCGCGATTTTGGAAGAAATTGCAAGAGGCTTTGGGTACCAAGTTGCATTTCAGACCGCCTTTCACCCCCAAACCGATGGTCAATCCGGCGGATAATTCAGATACTTGAGGATATGTTAAGATGTTGCGTCCTCGAGTTTAGTGGTTCATGGGAACGGTATTTGCCGTTGATTGAATTCGCCACAACAACAAACTTTCAATCAAGTATTAAGATGGCACCCTACGAGGCCTTGTACGGTCGTAAATCTTTGTACACCATTGTTTTGGACCGAGCTTGGTGAAAGCAAGATTTTCGGGTGGATTTGATTAGAGATGCTGAGCAGAAAGTGAAAGTAATCCGTGAAAGTCCGAAGATAGCCTCCGATCGTCGAAGTCGTGACGCGGAACTGAAGCGTAAGGATATCGAGTATCGTGGGTGATAAAGTGTTTCTCAAGGTATCGCCTTGGAAAAAGATACTCGATTCAGTAGTAAGGGCAAGTTGAGCCCGAGGTTCATTGGGCCATACGAGATATCCGAGCGAGTCGATCCGATGGCATATCGTTTGATTTTGCCCCGAACTCGAAAAGGTTCACGATGTCTTTCACGCTTCGATGCTTCGACGCTATAGATCCGATCCATCGCACGTGATTAGTCCATCGAAATTGAAATTCAAGCTAATATGAGTTATGAGGAAGAACCGATTCGTATCCTATCACGAGAAGTGAAAGAGTTATGAAACAAGCGGGTTCCGCTAGTAAAAGTGTTATGGCTCAAGCACGGGATAGAAGAAGCTACTTGGGAGACCGAGAACTCTATGAAAGAGCGATATCCAAACCTATTTACCGGTAAGATTTTCGGGGACGAAAATTTCTTAAGTGGGGAAGAGTTGTGACAGCCCAAAATTGACCCTAGTCGGAAGGTGGTCTCGGGACCACAAAACTGAGGCATAAAAATAATTAAAAATTTATTTTGATGCCTATAATATGTGTGTGCTCATGTATGACATTTTATGATGATTGATTTAGTGTTATAAGGGTGAATTCCACAAGAAAGGACTTAGTAATGAACTTTGAAAGTATGATAGGAAATGTGTGATGACTAATTAAAGCATGCATGCAAAATAATGGACTTGCATGTCAAATTCCCCCTTTATAGGTGGTGGCCGGCCATGACAAGGAGGATGGGCTAAACATGTCATGAAACATGTTTTGTTGGTGCATTAGGGTGAAATAATAAACAAAGGTGTATGGGTGATAAAAAATGAAAAAAAATGTGTGTGAGTATGGTAATCCCCCCATTGCCGTGAGTTGTAGAGAAGGAAAGAAAAAATTTTGTTCATCCTTTCTTTGAGCCAAAACTAAGGAAGAAGGAGGATTTTTGCTTCATGCTTGGTTTGGAAGAGATCTAGAAGGAGATTTGGCTAAGTTTGCATCAAGATTAAGGTATGTATGAGGTTGTGTTAGGAGTTTCATGCATGTTTTGGTTGCTAACTTGATGTGCATGTTAGCCATGGCTCAAATCTTTGTTAAGCCATGGAAATGGTATTTGGCCAAAGTTGTTATGGTGATAAAGCCATTGCATGCTAAGTGTGAAGCTTGATGATGATGCATGCAATGATGGATTGTCTACTCTTGAGTAAGATTTTGAGCTTTCTTTTGTTTTATCATGATTGAAGTTGAAAAGGAGCATGATTGTCATATTCGCCATGATGCATTCATGAGCATGGTTCATGCTTCTTGCATGTTAGTTAAAATTTGTGTTTTGGATGGCTATGGACACCTTGAAATTCGCCATGCTCATATATGTATATATATGTTTGCACATGATGTTTTGGTTATGAAGGAAGTGATGAATAAGTTTGTTTAAAGAAGAAGATGTTGAAGAATAATTGTGAAATTGCAAGCACAAATCGGCCTAGCACACATATAAGTGCTTGATGCTATATTATAAGTTTTGAGCCACAATATGCAAAGCATTAACTAGAAAAATGCATGCTGTTTTTGTGAGGTATTAAGTGCATAATTGGCCTCAACATGTACATGAATATTCGGCCTTGGTAGCCTATTGAAGGCCTTAGCATTTCCTTGATGCTCAAATAAATTGTATTGAATTGCTTGATGTAGTATAAAATGTGCATGACCATTGTGTATTCAAGCTAAAGAGTGGCCATATGACCATTTAAATTCCTTGTCATATTCGGCCATAAGCTAGCACAATGAGGTTTTAATAAATTGAATTTGTTTGAATTAGCTCAAGAGCTAAGAGGTCCACAATTGGACAAGGGAAGGAAAAAGTGATCGAATAGCCGTAAAAGCCGTTCGACAACATCCGAGGTAAGTCCTCAAGAAGTGACCTTACTTGAATTATGTGAGATGAAATATGGATGTGTATGATTATTGATTATGTGTGTATGAGTATTTGAATTCCACCGGGCTAAGTCCCGGCGAATATGCTAATGATTATAATTGTGTTTGAGCCTTAGTAAGGAAAATGAAATATGTATGTCCAATGATTATTGATGTATGTGTGCATGAGAAATTGAATGATATCCGGGCTAAGCCTCAAGACAATTATGCTGAAAATTATATCCGGTTAAGACCAAGGCAATTGTGCTAGTAGCTATATCGGGCTAAGACCGAAGGCATTCGTGCAAGTTGTTAAATCCGGGCTAAGACCAAGGCATTTGTCCAAATCGTGATATCCGGTTAAGTCCCGTAGGCCTTGGTGCGGTTACCATAACGGGCTATGTCCCAAGGCGATTGAACGAGTAGCGACGTCCGTTAAACTCAAGGTATGTGATTTGAAAATTATAAGCTTGCTGGAAAATTTCAGCTAATGCACTTGTGAAATTTCCCAATGACAAGGTAAGTGCGGTGTGTGCTTTGTGCGCTAGGAGTAAGAGCGTATGAATATCCGCTCCTATGATGGAGCGAGTTATCGGCCTTAATGAAGCCGTTATTTGTGTATGAACATAAGTGTTGGGATGGTGAAGTAAATACGATTATGTGAATGTGCATTAATGAAATGATGCATTTGGTTATGTGAATGTATTGCTTTAATTAAAGCTGATTATATTCCTTGAGACTTACTAAGCATAAAAATGCTTACCCTGTTGCTTTGGCTCTCTGTTTTATAGATTTCGCTCGATAGCAAACGGATTCGGGATCAATAAAGTCGAAGTCATCCACACTATCCACGCCTATTTTGGTATAAATTTTGGTTGAACTTTGAAATGGCATGTATAGGACTACCCTTGTTGGTTTAAAAATGTGGCGATGTATATGTATACGGCCATGCGAAAATGGCTCGTAAAAGGAAGCATGAACTTAGACTATTTGTGGTTTGAATGTATATATATGGTGTCATGATGTGATTATGGATCGGAAATGGGAGTGTTGGTCACATGATCAGCCATTGGTATGGTTAAAATGATCATATGTGAACCTATGTATGTCAAGACTAGTTGGTTGATGGAGACTACAAAAATAGATAAGACCTACCTTAAAACAGATGCTGCCAGCTGCAGTGACGTGAATGTGAAAAATCACCAAAATTGTAGGAATGGTATTAAATAGTGAATAAGCTATGTAAATGAACCTTAATGAGTCTATTTTCATATGGAAGAAGCGAAATGATCATAGGAGTTACATGTTAAGAGATATTGAAGCTATTGTGAAATAGGGCCAGAATGGTTTCTGGGTCCCCTGTCGCAACTTTAAAAATTCACTGTAAATTATCCAGAAAGAATTAGGAGACATACCTTATATTTACAGATTCCATTTTGAGTCTAGTTTCATTAGAAACAAACGGCACCAGAATTAAATCCCTGTACAGAGAGATATTCAAGTTATACCGCGAGAAGGTCAGAGCAGTCGATCCCTGTAACATGGGTGACTTTAACTAATAAACTGTACCAATTGGCCCGACCAAAAATTCTAGAAATAAATCCATGGATGGATATATGAGTCTAAATTCAGGGAAAATTTACGAAACCAGTTTCCGAGTTTTGAAACTCGAGATATGATTTTTAAGGCGACGGTGATGCAGTCTTCCAGCCTGACTGGAAATGCCAAATTGGTGGGCAAAACATGTGAACTTGGCTTGTTAACCCCTCGTGTCTGACACCGGCGATGGTCTCGGGTTCGGGGTGTTACAGCTTTCCACCCGTAGACTGATGGCCAATCAGAGAGAGTAATTTAGACCTTGGAAGACATGCTCCGATGTTGTGTATTGGAGTTTCAAGGCAGTTGGGAAAAGTATTTGCTGCTAGTGGAGTTTGCTTATAGTAACAACATTTAGTCGAGTTTGATGAGGGCACCTTATGAAGCGCTGTATGGGCATAAGTGTCAAACGCCTTTGTATTGGACCGAGCTTAGAGAGAGTCAGATTCACGGGGTCGACTTAATCAAGGAGACCGAAGAAAAAGTTAAGGTAATTCGTGATTTTTTAAAGGCAGCTTCAGGAAGACAGAAATCTTATGCGGATTTGAAAAGAAAAGAGATCGAGTTTCAAGTCGGTGATAAGGTATTTCTAAAAGTATCCTTGTGGAGGAAGGTTCTTAAATTCGGTAAAAAGGGTAAATTTCTAAAAGTATCCCCATGGAGAAAGGTTCTTAGATTCGGTAAAAAGGGTAAACTGAGTCCGCGTTTTATCGGACCTTATGAAGTGATTGAGAGAGTCGGGCCGATAGCCTATTGGATAGCTTTACCATCAGAATTGGAAAAGATATATGACGTGTTCCATGTGTCCATGTTACGCCGATACCGCTCTAACCCCTCACATGTGATTTCTTCGATTGCAATAGAGATTAGATCGGATATGTCTTATAGTGAGGCACCTGTTAAGATCTTAGCTCGAGAAGTTAAACAACTGAGAAATAAGAGCATTCCCCTAGTGAAAGTGTTATGGTAGAGACATGGGATTGAAGAAGCCACATGGGAGCCCGAAGAAATCATGAAAAGCCAATACCCAAACCTTTTTATCTGTAAGATTTTCGGGGACAAAAATTCCTAAAGAGGGGAGAATTGTAACAGGCCAATTTTGGGGCTAGTTAGAAAAGTGGTTTCAAAACCACTAACTCGAGATCGAGAAAATTATTTTAAATACTATTTTATGTATTGTAGCAAAATTAGATAAGTGCATGAAAATTTTGGTGAATTAATTTTAGCGATTACTTGCTTAATTACGAAAAATGACTAAATCCCATAAAGTGCAAAAGTCCTATTTTGTTAGATAAGGGTGTCAATTAGCTAAAGAACCTAAATTAAGAGCCTTTAAAGAGCAATTAAACCCCCAATGCTTAGGCTAGCCGGCCACAGGAGACAAAAGAAAGAGAAATGGTCAAAATTAGGTGTGTTGGTGACCAATTTTGACTACAATAAGAATAAAATAAAGAGAAAAAGATATCATCTTTTCATCTTCTTTTTCATCACTGAAAAATGTAGCCATTAGATGGTTTTTGAGCTTCAAAATTTTCAGCCACTTAGTCTCTCTACAAGTAAGTGATTTTAATGAGTTTTCTTAATGATTTTTACATTTTTGAGACCCTTGTGTCATGAGCTTTCTAACGAAGGGGCTATTTTACAAAATGGTTGAAAGTCTAGGGTTTTTCCATAAGAGCATTTAGGTTGTTTTCTGAATTTTTGTGGAAGAATATGAGTCTTAGATGAGTAATAAACAACTTTTGTGAAGGGATTTCTCATGAAAACCCTAATAGGGACTATTTTGCATAAGTCGCAAAATAGATGATAAATGTGTAAAATAGAGGAAATTTTGGATTGCTATAAGAGTAAAAAGGGCTCGGCTAGGCTTGTAATAGGGAGAAATTTGATAAAAATTGACTTTTGAGCATAGGGGTAAAATGGTCATTTTGTGAAAGTCTAGGGGCTAAATTGTCATTTTGCCCAATTATGAAATTTGGAGTGTCTAAATTTATGTGCTGATGTAATAAATCAATTTCATTAATTTAGATCAAGAGAAATGTGATTCGGGTCTTGATCGGGATAAGAACAAAGTTTACAAGGATTAAGCTCATCTTCATCATTTTGTATCGAGGTAAGTACATATGTGAATAATGTGTTATTAAAGCTTAGAAATGTGATTCGGGTCTTGATCGAGGTAAGAACAAAGTTTACGAGGATTAAGCTCATCTTCATCATTTTGTATCGAGGTAAGTACATATGTGAATAATGTGTTATTAAAGCTTACTTTGGAATAATATACATGTGTAATTAGCTCATTGTTGTTATGTATCTAAATTCTATTTGTCGCCATGAATGTATAAATGATATGTAATGTGAGTAAAGTGCATTGTGAACAAGTACGATGTTATTCGGCTAGTTATGAAACCCCATTGGACCTTAGACATAACATAGGATACAAAGGGGTATGTTATAAAAATTATGTAGTCTGAACTCATGAGTTGAGTCTAAGTTCATGAGATAAATGTTCTAGGTAACGTGGGTCTGGGTACTGACTTTGTGTACAGACCCGTGAGTGGCTCAATGAGCAAACGTTACATAATAGCTATGGAGTCCGGGTCCTGACTTGATAAAAGGCCCGTGAGTAGCTCAAAAGTGAGTGTTTCATAGCATGAGGTAGTTCTAACTACTTATATGGCACTTAAATGTAAACTCCCCGCATATACATATGTATTCCGAGAGTACAACAGGTAACTCAAAGACTTAGTTGATGGAAACCTTGATGAGGTACGTATATTGAAATCATGGTTAAGACTTGAGTAAAGAGCGTGGTGCATTAAGTATATATGAATGAAAGGAAGAGTCAGATAGAGATGTTAAGTGATTTATATCTTTTGAGCGTGATAAGTCATCATTTGACGATATGATTTTATTTTAATTACACTTTATTTGTATATATGCACTTACTAAGCTCTCATGCTTACCCTCCTTTCTTTTCTTTCCTTATAGTGCTGCCAAGCTAACATCGAGGATCCAGTGACGTCTCAAAGCTTCGATCACATTATCAGTTAAGACCTTGGTATAGTTAGTTTCATTGTTTTATTTTCTGGCATGTATAGGGACTCGAGTCTTTGTTTAGTGTTTTATTGGCTAGCCATAATGTGTTGGTTCATATAATGAACATGATACTAATTTTGTATAAGGCCATGGATGATGGTCAATACTCATTTTGATTTATACATAGAAGATGATGGTTTCATGGATGAGTAAATTGCATAAATGATATGTTGTCCCTTGTGGTTATTTTGGCTATGTGATGTGCCCTTAAATTAGTATAGAGTGATTTTGTGCAGGTTACATAAGTAAGGGTGACAAAAAGTCTTGGTAAATAGCCTTATTTTGTCCACATGAGTAAAAACACGGGCGTGTGTCTAGGCCGTGTGTGAGACACGGTCAACCCCATGGGCTTGTTGTTCAACTGTGTGTCCCCTGCACGTAAAAATTTCATGTCAGTATGGATGGTAGTAAACACACGGGCAGAGACATAGCCATGTGAAGGGCAAGGCCTAGCACACGGGTGTGTGCGTTGGGCGTGTGGCCCTTAAGGATTGCTAATGTTAGAAACAAAATATCCAAGTTTTTGCACACTAGCGAAGACACGAGCGTGTCATGGCTGTCTGAAGGAGACAGTTCATGGACACGGGCGTGTGTCAAGCCGTGTGAAAACCCCTGTAGGTTCGAATTAGAAAATAAGTCCACACGAGTAAGGGACACGGGCGTGTCCCAATGTGCCTAGGCCGTGTAAGCCACGCGGCCCATTAGCACGACCATGCAGACATGGTCACACGGGCGTGTTGCCCCTCTCACACGGGCGTGTTGCCCTGTGTTAAGTGTTATTTTCAGAATTCTTTGAAGGACCCGGATTAATCCTAAATGGGTTCCAATGGATGTTTTGAGCCTCGTAGGCTCTTATTATGGAGTTTATAATAAAAACTGAAAATGTTTTTAATTTAACCATGTTCTAGTGATATGAAAATGTTTGTATGCATGAGTTCAAATTAGGGTAATGCCTCACATTCCGTCCCGGCGTTGGGCACAGGTGTGGGGTGTTACACCACTTATCCAAATTGGAGCCACAAGAATGGACTTCTTTACTTATTCCTATTCAGGAGACATTCCTAAATGAACACATACTAAAGGTAAATCATGTCTATAATACCCCTTGGTTTGCTGATATTTGTAACTATTTCACTTGTGGTTTGATGTCGATTGATAAGACGTATCATTAAAAGAAAAAGTTTCTTCACGATGTGAAGTACTATTTCTAGGAAGAGCTATGTTTATTTAAAAAGTGTGCAGATCAAATGATCAAGACATGCATGGCAAAAGATGAAGTACATAAGATTTTATATCATTACCACACAGCTCCGAGTGGGGGACACTTCAGAGGTACACGTACTACGACAAAAGTATTGCAAGCCGATTTTTTTTGGCCAACACTATTTAAAGACGCTATGCTTACGTAAGGAGCTGTGATCGATGTCAAATGGTTGGAAATGTCATCAATAGAATGAGATGCCCTGAGCAAACATCATTCAGGTAGAATTATTCGATGTTTGGGGTATTGACTTTCTCAGTCCTTTCCCTCCGTCTTTTGGTCACAAGTACATATTGGTAGCAGTAGACTACATGTCTAAATGGGTTGAGGTTAAGGCGTATCCGATGAAAGATGCTAAGGTTGTGATGAAGTTTTTGCAGAAGCATGTGTTCACAAGGTTTGGAACCCCAAGAGCTATCATTAGTGATGAAGGGTCCCATTTTGTGAAAAAATGGTTAAAATGGTTACTCGAAAAACATGAAGTGAAGCATAAGGTTGCCATAGATTACAATCCCCAGACGAATGAGCAAGTTGAACTAGCAAACAAAGAGATCAAAGGCATACTCGAGAAGGTAGTTTGCCCGAACCGACCGAGATTGGTCCAAAAGCTTAGATGATGCTTTATGGGTCTACATGTGACAGCCTTAAAACGACCCTAGTCAGAATGTGGTTTTGGGACCACAAAATCGAGGCATAAAAATAATTTAATATTCATTTTGATGCCTATAATATGTGTTAATTCGTGTGTGACATTTTTGATGTTTTGATTTAGAGTTATAAATGTGAATTTCACTAAAAATGACCTAGTAGTAAACTTTGAAAGTAGGATAGGGAAATGTGTGATGACTAATTGAATCATGCATGCAAAACAATGGTTTTGCATGTCAAATACCCTTCTTTTTATAAGTGGTGGCGGCCATGATGGTCACATATATATAATATGTATTAAATCTTAATTAAATGACTATTATTTTATGCAAAAGAAAGGAAATAAATAAAAGAAAGAAAAGAAAAGGGTAATGAAAACAAAGCTTGTATCCTTGGTTCTAGCTTGGCCGAAACTTAAAGGAAGAAAGGGATATAGCATTCGGTTGTCTTAAGCTCAAAACAAGGTTAGTAATTCATGTTAGATTTTGGAATTTTAGCTTAATTTAAGTTAATTACTAAGTTCTTTAATTAGCCTATGTTAAAATTTTGGACTTGGGTGGTGAATGAAGCATTCGGCCATGTTGTTAGTGAAGAAATTTGATTACCTTCTTCATGTTTTAATGAGTAAATGTGATATGGGTGTTAAGCCGAAATGATGTTTAAGTACGAATGTGTTGGATGGATGTGCTTATGAGTATGACTTGAGATAAAATGGTGGTAATGTTGTATAAACTTGATAAGTATGTTAGATGGTTTGAGATTTGAACTAGTTATCAAGTTCTTTAGGTAGCCCATGCTAGGAATTTTGATTTTGGCATGACTAGGACTTTCGGCCATAGTAGCTATTGAGGGTTTAGGTTTGTGATTCATGTTAAATTGGATGATAGGAAGAAAATCGGCTTGTGTATGTGTAGTTGCCGAATGTGAATTTAGGTAACATTTCTTGTAACATTGGCATTTTAAAACTGATGGAATGGGGATTTAAGCTTGATAAGATTTTGTTAAGGATGAATGAAAAAAAAATGTGTATTCGACTAGGGATGATATGATTGATTGGTGAAGTGGCTAATAGGGATTTTTAATGAAATTATGCCAAGGCCGAATGTATCATGAAGTAAATAAAATGCTAAATGCGCATTATGTGCTTATACGTATAATCGGCTAGGGAGGTTTGATATGAAGCTTTGATAAGTTTGAGAGATGAATGACCGAATGAGCAATAGGTTATGTATGGATGAATTTTATGCATATGTTTGTGTGTAGCATTAGTAATTTAATGGCATTCGACATTGTTTAATTAAAATTTGAAATGAATGCTTGGAAGATTAAATAGGTCGCTCTAATGACCAAATATGCTAAAAGCTAAAATATGGACAAATGATACTGAATGAATTGGTTTTGAATTGTATATGGTAGCCGTATGTATGTGTTTGATTGAGAAGTAAATTTGTTTGAATTAGCTCAAGAGCTTAGAGGACCAAAGTTGGATAAAGGGAAGGAAAAAGTGATCGAATCGCCGTCGAAATCGTTCGACAACATCCGAGGTAAGTCTTCGAGTAATGACCCTACTTGAATTATATTGAAATGATTTGTCATACTATGGCGGATAGCCGAATGTGCGTAGGGACTACGTTATAAAGTCAATTGAAATCATGCTCTTTGTGTGTGGCTATTGAGCCGAAATTGGAAAGGTTTGATAAATGTTTTGTGTTTCAGCCTTAGTAACGAAAATGAAATATGGATGTGTCATGATTATTGATATATGTGTGCATGAGCATTTGAATGATACCCGGGCTAAGTCCCGAAGGCATTTATGCTAGTGATTATATCCGGGCTAAGACCCGAAGGCATTTGTGCGAGTTGTTATATCGAGCTAAGACCAAGGCATTCGATGCGAAGTTGTTATATCCGGGCTAAGACCCGAAGGCATTCGTGCGAGTTGTTATATCCGGGCTAAGACCCGAAGGCATTTGTGCGAGTTGCTATACCCGGGTTAAGACCCGAAGGCAATTGTGCTTGTGGTTATATCCGGCTAAATTCCGAAGAAACTTGGTTTGAAGGTGAGCGTTTTGTGCTGTAATATATTCAATTAATACGCTCGAAAAACCCAAACTATAAGGTATGTTTGCATGTGCATCGAAAAAGTCGATTCGTTTGAAATAGTATTCGCTCAATCGACTAACGAACTTTCGCTCTTAGATAGGTTGATACCTGTGTGTGTATATGTTGATGAAGTGTGAAGTAAGTATGATTATGAGAATGTGTATTAATAAAGCGATTCATTTAGCTATGTGAACGTAATACTTTAGTCAAAGCCGATTTCATTACTTGAAACTTACTAAGCATTAAAATGCTTACCCGCTGCTTTGGCTCTTTGTTTTCTAGATTTTGTTCGTTGGCTATCGGACTCGGGATCATCAAGTCGAAGTCATCCACACTATCAAAGCCCTTTGGTACTCTTTTAGTTGAACTCTGGATATGGCATGTATAGGACTACCCTTGTTGTTTTTCAAGTACTTTTGTGATGTATGTGTGTACGTACCATGCCAAAATGGCTTGTAGAAGTGGAGTATGGCATTAGACCATTTGTGTTTATGTATATATATATATGGTTTCATGATGTGACTATGGACTGGAATGGAAGTGTTGGGCAAATGATCAGCCAATGGAATGGCTAAATATGATCATATGTGGACCTATGTATGACAAAACTCTAGTTGGTCCATGGAAACCACAAAAAAGGTAAAGTTTACCTTGAAAACAGATGCTGACAGCAGCAGTGGTGTGGATTTGAAAAATCACTAAAATTTGTAGGAATGGAATTAAATAGTGAATAAATTATTTAATCGAACCTTGATGAATCTATTTTCATATGAAAGTAATGAAATGATCATATGAACAGTATATTAAGAGATATTAAAGTTCTCGTGAAACAGGGCCAGAACGGTTTCTGGATCCCCTGTTTTGAATTTGAAAATTTACCATAAATTATCCAGAGATAATTATAAGTCATGCCTTATATGTATAGATTCCCCTTTGAGTCTAGTTTCATTAGAAACAAACGGCATGAGTATTGAAGCTCTGTACAGGGAGATATCCAAGTCGTAATACATGAAGGTCAAAGTAGTCAAACCCAGAATCAGGGGAGACTTTAACTAATAAACTGTACCAATTGGCCTATCCAAAAATTCTAGAAATAAATCAACAGATGGATATATGAGTATTATTTCAGGAAAAATTTACGGAATCAGTTTTCGTGTTTTGGAACTCGAGATATGATTTTTAAGGCGACAGTGACGCAGTTAGCCAGCCTGTCTGGAATTTTTTTTTTAAATGGACTGTGAAAACAAAGTAATTAAATCTGTTAGCACCTCGCGTTCGACTCCGGCAATGGTATCGGGTACGGGGTGTTACAATTTTATTGGTATCAGAGCTACGGTTTAGTCGATTCTAGGACTACCGTAATACGTTTGGGTCTAGCTATACATGCCATTATGTGATTAATTGATAGTGTGGTGATTTCGACATTTGAGTTTGTGTTTATTTATAGTAATGGATCCCGATCCCAACCGAAAGCGATAGCTGATGATGTGGAGAGTGTGGCGCTGCTCCCAAGACAAGGGACAGGCCGGCGGACTCTCAACCTATTGCTAGCAATCCGAATGATGAGGCTAGGCAAGCTTTTTATAGCGTGATGAATGATTGGTTCAACCAATACATTCAACTAATACGGCTGTTCCACAACCTCCATTCCCGACTAATACAACCCCCGCACCTACAATACCTCTGGTAACTGACCAAATAAGGTCAAATAAGCCCCCAGTTGACAAAATCCGAAAACATGAGGCTACTGAATTTAAAGATACGGATAGCGACGATGCCGAGCAAGCTGAATTTTGGTTGGACAACACTATCCGGCACTCGATGATCTATCTTGTACACCGATGAATGCCTAAAGTGTACTATCTCCTTGCTACGCGATTACGCCTACTATTGGTGGAGTACTCGACTTCATGTTGCCCCGAGAGCAAGTAACTTGGGAGTTTTTCCAAACCGAGTTTGGAAAAAGTATATCGATCGAGATTTGTTGATCAAAATGGAAGGAATTTCTTGAGCTTAAGCAAGGTTCTATGTCGATTCATCGATTCACGAGCGAAAATTTGTTAGACTTAGTAGATACGCCGGGAATGTGTTTCGTCCGAGGCTATCATGTGTAAACGCTTCGAGGATGGGCTGAATGAAGATATAAAATGTTCGTTGGCATTCTTGAAATACGAGAGTTCGTAGTACTTGTCGAGCGAGCTTGTAAAGTCAAGAGCTTAGAAAGGAAAAACAAAAAGTTGATGTGGGAACTGAAGAGTTTCGTTAAAGATCCTCAAGAAAGTCTCTTCAACAGGCATCGAAGAAATTTCGAGATGATGTGGGCCGGTCTAGAGGCACTTCGGGCCTTTTTAGACGAGATCGTGATCGACCCCCTGTGGGTACACGAGGCACTTGATCGCCGGTGTTGGGAATGAACGTCGAGACGTAAGCGAGTGTCGAGATTGTGGTAAATGGCATTCGGGAGTCAGAGGTTCCATGATCGCTCTCGCTATAAGTGTGGATCAGTGACCACTTTATCAAGGATTGCCCGAGGTTGCTTGAACAAAATGTAAGTTAGAGTGGGAAACCAGGTGCTACTACTGCTCGGGGTAGACCGTCTAGAAAGCAGGGCAATGCTAGTGGCGATCAGAGAGGATCTAGAGGTGCTACAACCAGATCCGAGGCTCGTGCGCTGCTAGAGCTTATGCTATCACGTGCCGAGGATGCTTCTTCACCGATGTTATTACCGGTACTTTTACTCTCTTTGATACTAATGTAATTGCTTTGATTGACCCGGTTCTACTCATTCTTATATATGTGAAACCTTAGCATCCAAGAAGACTTTACCTATTGAGTCTATCGAGTTCGTAATTCGGTGTCAAATCCTTGGGTCGTTACTTGCTTGTCGACAAAGTGTGTAAGAAATGTCCCCTAGTAATTCGAGGTTCTGTTTTCCGTGGACTTGATGCTTCATTGCTTGATGAATTTGATGTTATTCTCGGTTTGGATTGGTTGACCGTGCATGATGCGGTTGTAAATTGCAAAAGCAAGACTATTGATTTGAGGTGCGCAAATAACGAGATAATCCGAGTTGAGTCGGACTTGAATGGGTTGCCACCGTAATACCCTCAATGTTGGCTCGAAATATGTAAGAAAGGGTATGAAGCATACCTTGCGTATGTACTTGATAACAAGGAATTAGAAAAGAAACTTGAATCGGTACGATAATTTGTGAATACCGGATGTTTTTCGAAGAATTACCGGGTTTACCATTGTTCGGAAATAGAGTTCGACATCGAATCGGTACACAGGACCACACCGATTTCGATAGCTCCGTATCGTATGGCACCAACGGAATTAAAGGAGTTGAAAGCTCGGTTGCAAGAGTTGGTGGATAGAGGTTTCGCCGCCCGAAGTTTTTCACCTTGGGTGCACCGGTGTTGTTTGTGAAAAGAAGGACGGAACCATGAGGTTGTTCATCGACTATCGTCGACTTAATAAAGTGACAATAAAGAACAAATATCCGCTATCACAGATCGATGATTTGTTCGATCAACTGAAGGAGCCTCGGTGTTCTCAAAAATAGATTTGAGATCGGGCTATTATCGCCATAATTCGAGATCGGGACATACCCAAAACCGCCTTGAGCGAGATATGGTCACTACGAGTTCTTAGTGATGCCGTTTGGGCTCACTAATGCCCTGCGGTATTTATGGATTTGATGAATCGGATCTTCAGACCATATTTGGATCGATTCGTAGTTGTGTTCATTGATGACATCTTGGTCTATTCAAGAGATGAGACCGAACATGCTGAGCACCTGAGATTAGTGTTACAAATTTTACGGGATAAGCGGTTATATGCCAAGTTCATAAATGTGAGTTTTGGTTACGAAGTTAGCTTTTTGGGTCATGTAGTATCTCAGATCGGGCATTCGAGTTGATCCGAGAAAATTTCAGCCATACTTAACCGAAGCCTCCAAGAAATATTAGAAGTTCGAGCTTCACGGGCTCGCGGTTATTACCGACGATTTGTAAAAGGTTTCCGATAATAGCCACACCAATGACGGCTACTTCAAAAGGATGTTAAGTTCGAATGGACGGAGAAATGTCGAAAAGTTTCGATCAATCGAAAACTTATTTGGTGAAGCTCAATTTTAGTGCAACCCAAATCGAGCAAAGAGTTTGTCATTTATAGTGACGCATCCCTACTTGGGTTGGGTTGCATATTGATGCAAGAAGGTCGAGTTGTGGCCTATGCGTCGAGACAATTGAAGCTACACGAGAGAAATTATCCGACCCATCATCTCGAACTAGCCGCCATCGTATTTGCTTTGAAAATATGGCGACATTATTTGTTTGGTGAGAAGTGCCATGTATTTTCGGATCACAAAAGTCTCAAATATTTTATGACTCAGCGAGACTTGAATCTGCGACAAAGGCGTTGGCTTGAGTTGTTGAAAGATTATGAGCTTAATGTGGTTGCGGACGCCTTAAGCCGGAAATTACTGTTTGCTTTGCGAGCAATGAATGTACACTTGTCTGTTCTACCCGACAATGTGTTAGTAGCTGAATTAAAAGCCAAACCATTATTGATTCATCAAATTCGTGAAGCTCGTAAAGTCGATGATGAATTGGTTGCAAAACGGCTGAGTGTGTTCAACAAGGAATCGGAGTTTCAAATTGATGATGATGATTGTTTGAGGTTCAGAAGTCGTTTGTGTGTTCCAAGGAATTCGGAACTCATTTCGATGATTCTGAACGAAGCCCATTGTAGCCGAATGTCAATTCACCCGGGGAGTACGAAAATGTACAACAATTTGAAACGTCGATTTTGGTGGCATGGTATGAAACGAGACATCTCCGAATTTGTTTCGAGATGTTTAATATGTCAACAAGTGAAAGCGAAACATCAAGTGCCTTCAGGATTACTTCAGTCGATCACAATACCCGAGTGGAAATGGGATCGAGTCACAATGGACTTTGTGTCCGGACTGCCATTGTTAGCAAGTAAGAAGGATGCGATTTGGGTTGTTGTTGATAGACCGACTAAGTCGGCTCACTTTATCCCGTGCGTCACGGATTTTCATTGGATAAACTAGTTGAATTGTACGTTTTCGATTGTGAGATTACACGAGGTACCGATTTACATTGTGTCGGATAGAGATCCGAGATTCACCTCGCGATTTTGGAAGAAATTGCAAGAAGCTTTGGGTACCAAGCTGCATTTTAGCATCGCTTTTCATCCACAAACCGATGGTCAATCCGGAAGGGTAATTCGGATACTTGAGGATATGTTGAGATGTTGCGTCCTTGAGTTTAATGGTTCATGGGAACGATATTTACCTTTGATTGAATTCGCCACAACAATAGTTTTCAATCAAGTATTAAGATGGCACCTTACGAGGCTTTGTACGGGCGTAAATGCCGTACACCATTGTTTTGGACCGAGCTCGGTGAAAGCAAAATTTTGAGTGGATTTGATTAAAGATGCTAAATGTAAAGTAAAAGTAATCCGTGAAAGTCGAAGATAGCCTCCGATCAGAAGTCATACGCGGATCTGAAACGAAAAGACATTGAGTATCAGGTGGGAGATAAAGTGTTTCTTAAAGTTTCGCCTTGGAAAAAGATACTCAGATTTGGCCGTAAAGGCAAATTGAGTCCGAGGTTCATCGGGCCATATGAAGTATCCGAACGAGTCGGTCCAGTTGCATATCGATTGATTTTGCCTCCTGAACTTGAAAAGATTCACGACGTCTCTCATGTTTCGATGCTTCGACGTTATAGATCTGAACCATCGCACATAATTAATCCATCAGAGGTTGGAATTCAACCCGATATGAGTTATGAAGAAGAACCGATTCGTATCCTAGCTCGTGAAGTGAAAGAGTTGCGAAACAAAAGGGTTCCATTAGTGAAAGTGTTATGGCTCAAACACGGGATGGAAGAAGCTACTTGGGAACCCGAGAACTCTATGAAAAAGCGATACCCAAACCTATTTACCGGTAAGATTTTTGGGGACGAAAATTTCTAAAGAGGGGGAGAGTTGTGACAGCCTTAAAAAGACCCTAGTCGGAATGTGGTTTCAGGACTACAAAACCGAGGCATAAAAATAATTTAATATTCATTTTGATGCCTATAATATGTGTTAATTCGTGTGTGACATTTTTGATGTTTTGATTTAGAGTTATAAATGTGAATTTCACTAAAAAGGACCTAGTAGTAAACTTTGAAAGTAGGATAGGGAAATGTGTGATGACTAATTGAATCATGCATGCAAAACAATGGTTTTGCATGTCAAATACCCCTTCTTTTTATAAGTGGTGGCCGGCCATGATGGTCACATATATATAATATGTATTAAATCTTAATTAAATGACTATTATTTTATGCAAAAGAAAGGAAATAAATAAAAGAAAGAAAAAGAAAAAGGGTAATGAAAACAAAGCTTGTATCCTTGGTTCTAGCTTGGCCGAAACTTAAAGGAAGAAAGGGATATAGCATTCGGTTGTCTTAAGCTCAAAACAAGGTTAGTAATTCATGTTAGATTTTGGAATTTTAGCTTAATTTAAGTTAATTACTAAGTTCTTTAATTAGCCTATGTTAAAATTTTGGACTTGGGTGGTGAATGAAGCATTCGACCATGTTGTTAGTGAAGAAATTTGATTACCTTCTTCATGTTTTAATGAGTAAATGTGATATGGGTGTTAAGCCGGAATGATGTTTAAGTACGAATGTGTTGGATGGATGTGCTTATGAGTATGACTTGAGATAAAATGGTGGTAATGTTGTATACACTTGATAAGTATGTTAGATGGTTTGAGATTTGAACTAGTTATCAAGTTCTTTAGGTAGCCCATGCTAGGAATTTTGATTTTGGCATGACTAGGACTTTCGGCCATAGTAGCTATTGAGGGTTTAGGTTTGTGATTCATGTTAAATTGGATGATAGGAAGAAAATCGGCTTGTGTATGTGTAGTTGCCGAATGTGAATTTAGGTAACATTTCTTGTAACATTGGCATTTTAAATGTGACAGCCCAAAACTGACCCTAGTCGGAAAGTGGTTTCGGGACCACAAAACCGAGTCATAAAAATAATTAATT
Source organism: Gossypium arboreum (assembly GCF_025698485.1). Classification (NCBI taxonomy): domain Eukaryota; kingdom Viridiplantae; phylum Streptophyta; class Magnoliopsida; order Malvales; family Malvaceae; genus Gossypium; species Gossypium arboreum. The sequence goes on from NC_069075.1 coordinate 76,332,513, forward strand.
GTTATATTCTATGCTTATTGTGTGTGTACATGCACATGTGGAAGTTTCATTCTCTAATTTTACCAATTGTATGAGAAATTATTAAATAGGGATCAATGTGAGACATGGTGAAATATGATAGGCTAGTTTTAAATGGCTTATTAGTGCATGTTAACACAAAGGTGGACTTCATGTCAAATTGCCCAATTTATTAATGGTGGCCGGCCAAGATGGGATATTGATGGGCAATATATATGTTTAATTAGATTTTAATAATAAGGAATGGGTCATTGGAGATAAAATAATGTTAGTAAAAGAAGAAAAAAGAAAAAAAAGAATGCTCATCTTTTCTCCATTGCCGTGACTTGAAGGAGGAAGAAGAATGGAATTCTTTGGTTCATGATTTGGCTTGGATGATGCTTAGGAAGAGGTAAGCACTTTGAAATCCTTGGAAATTTAGGTATAAATGAGGTGATTAGTTCAAGTTCTACTCATTTCATGGATTAAATTTTGTTGTTTGGAGGTTTGATATTCGGCCAAGTAGTTGAAGCTCTTGGTACATATGTTTTTTCTTTTGAAGGTTGAAATTGGTTTGTTCATAAGGGGGTGCGAATGTGGCCATCGAAGGTCTTAATGAACAATATATGTAGCTTGGGTTTATAACATTCGGTTAAGGAATGTTGTGTGCTAGCAAGTTTGGTTTAATATTAGATGTAAACCACTTTGTATTTGATGAATTGAAGAAAATAGTGAAGGGCAAATTAAAAGATGTTGAATGAATTTTTGGCTTAGTTGAGCTTAAGCATTCGGTCAATTATGGGCATTGTTGTAACCTAATTGTAATTTGCAACTCTTAATTTTGAGATGTGAAGCTATGCTAGAAGAGAAAAGAAAATTGACCAAGTGTTCATGGGAGGAAACTATGTGCTTGAAAGAATAAAAGTGACACTATAATTGATAGTATAGGTATTCGCCATTCAATCAAGTGTATAGGTGATGTTAGATCAAATTTAGCACATTCGGCTATATAAGTATACCCATTTATGATATTGCCTTCGATTGTATAAAATTGACTAAAATGGGTAATTAGTAAGGGTGGTTACCTAATATACGAATATGTATATGTGTATGTATGATTGGATTATTGATAGTATGGTAATTGCATAAGGCTATTAGCGAATAGCTAAGAACGTAAGGTAGTAAGATAAAAATTTTACCATGTCGCTACGTATGTCATAAGATCATTAAAATGTGGATACCAATATATGTACCAAAGCGGTTGAATGAGTTAATTTATTTGTTTAAGCTCAAGATCCTAAAGGAGAGGCGTCCAACAAGGGAAATCGAAGATCATCGAGTAGCCGACTTGGAATTATTTACCCAAAGACAAGGTAAGTCATTAAGCACATATGTTTGATATTGCTTAAATGATTGGAAAATCTATGCAATTGTGTTTAATGGAATGCTATATATATATGTATAAATGAAATTGTATGTGTATGGAATGAGGATAATTGTTGAATGTAAAAGAAATAGTGGAATGCGTAGAAAGTTTGCTTTCGGCACTATGTGTCTTGGGCAATACGTGTGTATGGTGACGAGATTGGCACTAAGTGTGCTTGCTGGAAATATATGGCACTAAGTGTGCGTGCTGGAAATATATGGCACTAAGTGTGCGTGCTGGAAATATATGGCACTAAGTGTGCGTGCTGGAAATATTTGGCACTAAGTGTGCAAGCTGGAAAAATACGGCACTGGGTGTGCGAGTTCGGAGGGTATGGCACTGTGTGTGCGAGCTTAAATTACGTGGCACTAAGTGTGCGAAATCGAGTAGTAAGCACTGTGTGTGCGTACTCTATATATATGGAGGGTGTGTCTCCATTGAATTGAGTATGGACAGCGGATCGGGTAAGTACCTCGAGCTCATGACGAATAGAGAATTCGTTCATGCTTGGGGATTGAAATTGGTAAGCCTTAAATCTATGTGATGATTGAAATGTGTATGGTTGTGCTGGAAAATGAGTTAATGTGTAAAATGCTTTGATTATCTTGTTGTGTAGAATATGAAATGTGGATGTATGAATTGGTACGAGATTGGACCGAAAGGTCCGAGGTATTATGGTATAGATTCGATATGGACGAGTACCTAGCCTCATTTGTTGTACATGTAGTAGTAACTTTATCAGTGGATTGATGAATGCTTATGACTTACTGAGTTGTAAACTCACTCGGTGTTTTCTTGTCACCCATTTTAGGTCTCTCGGACTCGTATTGTTTGCGTGATCGGGACCGTCGCTGAAGTCATCACAACGGCTGAAATCTTGTGGTATTGTTTTTGTTGTTGTAGAACATTTGGCATGTATAGGCTATTATATTTTGTCGAATTGTGGGTTGTAAACTTTAAGCCATGCGAAAATGGCCTATGTGGTCGTCGAGTGGGATGCTAGAGCCTATAGCCACGAGTCTTAGAAACTCTAATTTTGATAAGGTGGCCATAATTTGTGTCATGTATGATGGATGATTAAGGCCAAGGAAAATTCATGAAATTGGCATAGTCACTGCAGTAACTGTTGCGGACAGCAGCAGTGAGATGAGATTGAAAAATCACTAAAAATAGTAGAAGTAGAATTAAATAGTGAGTAAATTATGGAACTGAACCTTGATGAATCTATTTTTATATGGACGAAACGAAACGACCATATGAGCAGTATACTGAGAAATATTAAAGTTCTCGTGAGACAGGGCCAGAACGGTTTCTGGGTCCCCTGTCGCGACTTTGAAAATTTACCATAAATTATCCAGAAAGAATTAGGAGTCATTCCTTATATGTACAGATTCCATTTTGAGTCTAGTTTCATTAGAAACAAACGACACCAGTATTAAAGCCCTGTACAGAGAGATATCTAAGTTGTAACGCGCGAAGGTCAGAGCAGTCGATCCCTGTAACATGGGTGAATTTAACTAATAAACTGTACCAATTGGCCCAACCAAAAATTATAAAAATAAATCCATGGATGGGTATATGAGTCTAAATTCAGAGAAAATTTACGAAACCAGTTTCCGAGTTTTGAAACTCGAGATATGATTTTTAAGGCGACGGTGACGCAGTTTTCCAGCCTGACTGGTAATGTCAAATTGGTTGGTATCTAGAGAGGATTTGGCGTTAACCCTCGTGTCCGACACCAGCGTCGGTCACGAGTTAGGTGTTACAATTTTATTGGTATCGAGCCAGGTTTAGTCGGTTCTAGGACTACCATAGCGTGTGAGTCTAGCTATACATGCCAAATTGTTAGCACTTAATAATGTGATGACTTTGACGGTTGGAATTTTTGTTTTGATTAGCAATGGAACCCGGTAGAGAGACCCTTGGCGGATGACGTTGAAAGTGTAGCGGCTGCTCCTGCGCAAGGGACACCGCCTGTTGAGCCTCGATCATCTGTGAATAATCAAAATGAAGGGCGAAACAAGCCTTCTTCACCATGATGAATGAGTGGGTCGCGCAATATGCCCGAACCAACCCGGCTGTCCAACCATTCCGAATTTAAATACTCCACCCCAAGAGCCCGCAATGCCTCCGATTCATCGATCTGTGAGGTGAGTAAACCACCGTGGACTTGATTAGGAAGCGTGGGGCGAGGAGTTCAAGGCCATAGTTCTTGATGATGCCGAAAAGGCCGAAGTTCGCTCGATAACACCATTAGAGTGTTAGATGAACTATCATGCACACCGATGAATGTCTTAAGTGTGCTATATCCTTGTTGCGAGACTCACTTACTATTGGTGGAGGACTTTAATTTCCATAGTCCCAAATGAACGAGTTACTTGGGATTTCTTCCAATCCAATTTCGAAAGAAATACATTAGCCAACAGTTCATCGATCGAAGCGTAAGGAATTCTTGGAACTCAAGCAAGGCCGGATGATCAGTATCGAATCTGAACATGAGTTCGTAAGACTTAGTCGGTATGCTCGGAGTGTGTGGCTGATGAGGTTGCGATGTGCAAAAGATTTGAAGAAGGATTGAATGAAGAGTTAAAGTTACTAGTGGGAATTTTGGAGATAAAGGAGTTCGTGACACTAGTCGAACGAGCTCGCAAGGCGGAAGAACTTGGGAAGGAGAAGAAGAAGGCTGAAATTGAAGCAAGAGATTACCGTAAAAGATCGACAAGTAAAGCTCCGTTCTCGGCTGTAAAGAGGTTCGTGGAGGACACCAGAAGTCGAGGACGATTGCGGGAATTTCCATTAGAGCCCGACCATTGACGGACTCCGAGCTACTTCAGTAGCTAGTGTGGGCAATAATCGTCAAGAGAGACTGAATGCCCCCAATGTGGAAGGCGACACCTAGGTGAATGTTGGGGTAAGTCATTAATAGGGCTCGTTATGGATGCGGTTCAAGGACAACCTCATTAGAGATTGCACGAGCTAGATGAGAGGAATAAGACGCAAGGTGCAAGACTTAGTGGAACGACGGTGGAGGTAGGCCCCGAGAATCTCTCGGAGGTAGGAGTGGTAATCGAGAGGAGCCTCTAATACTGGCTGTCCGATCCGAGACCCGTGCTCTCGCTAGAGCATATGCCATCCGCGCACGAGAGGAGGCATCCTCCCCGACGTCATCATCGGTACTTTTACTCTCTTTGATACTAGTGTGATTGCATTGATTGACCCCGCTCTACTCATTCATATGTATGTGAAACCTTAGCATCCAAGAAGACTCTACTGTTGAGTCTCATCAATCGTAATTCAGTGTCAAACCCTTTGGGTCAATACGTACTAGTTGATAAAGTGTGCAAGAGATGCCCCTAATAATTCGAGAATCTGTTTTCTCGCTAACTCGATGCTTCTACCATTTGATGAATTCGATGTAATTCTTGGTATGGATTGGTGACCGTACATGATGCGGTGGTGGATCGCAAAGGAAAATCATTGATTTGAGGAGTGCAAATAACGAGGTAGTCCGAGTCGAGTCTCTTGATTTAAAAGGAGTGCCGGCGATAATATCTTCTATGACCGCCGAGATATGTGAAAAAGGTGTGAAACATACCTTGCGTATGTGTTTGGAAGTAAAGAGACGGAAAGGAAACTCGAATCGGTACCAGTGGTTTGTGAGTATTCGAGATGTTTTTCCGAGGAGTTACCGGATTGCCACCGGTTCGAGAAGTGGAATTGCATCGAAGTTGTACCGTACTACGCTGATTTCAATAGCCCGTATCGTATGGCATTAACGGAATTAAAGGAATTGAAGGTTCAATTGCAAGAATTGACGGATAGAGGTTTCGCTCGACCGAAGTTTTTCTCCATGGGGCGCTTTGTATTGTTTGTGAAGAAGAAGGACGGAACCATGAGGTTGTGCATCGACTATCGTCAACTCAATAAAGTGACGATAAAGAATAAATATCCATTGCCATGAATTGACGATTTGTTTGACCAATTAAAGGGAGCCTCGGTGTTTTCAAAGATAGATTTGAGGTCGGGTACTATCGGTTGAGGGTCCGAGAATCGGACATACCCAAAACCGCTTTTAGAACGAGGTACGGTCACTACTGAATTCTTGGTGATGCCGTTTGGGCTCACTAATGCCCTCGGTGTTTATGGATTTAATGAATAGAATTTTCAAGCCATACTTGGATCGGTTCAGTAATTGTATTTATCGATGACATTTTGGTCTATTCGAGAGATGAAACCGAACATGCCGAACAGCCTAAGGCTAGTGTTGCAAATCCTACGAGATAAGCGATTATACGCAAAGTTCAAGAATGTGAATTTTGGTTGAAAGAGGTTAGCTTTTTGGGGCACGTGGTGTCGCGACGGTGTCGGTGGACCCGAACAAAATTTCGGCCATAGTCAATTGGAAACCTCCAAGGAATGTTACCGAAGTTAGGAGCTTTTTGGGGCTTGCCGGTTACTACCGACGGTTTGTAAAAGGATTCTCGATGATGGCCACACCCATGACAAAACCGCTTGTAAAGATGTCAAATTTGAATGGACGGAAAAGTGTCGAAAAGTTTCACCAATTGAAAACCCATTTGACGAAAGCTCCGGTTCTAGTACAACCCGAATCTGGCAAAGAGTTTGTCATCTATAGTGATGCCTCCCTACTTGGGTTAGGTTGCGTATTGATGCAAGAAGGTCGAGTTGTGGCCTATGCGTCGAGACAATTAAAGCCACATGAGAAAAATTATCCAACCCATGATCTCGAATTGGCTGCCATCGTGTTCGCCTTGAAGATATGGCGACATTACTTATTTGGTGAGAAGTGCCATGTGTATTCGGATCACAAAAGTCTCAAATATTTGATGACTCGAGAGACTTAAATGCGACAAAGACGATGGCTCGAGTTGTTGAAAGATTATGAACTCGTCATTGATTATCACCCGGGAAAGGCTAATGTGGTTGCGGATGCCTTAAGTCGGAAATCACTGTTTGCTTTACGAGCGATGAATGTACACTTGTCTATTCTACCCGACAATGTGTTAGTAGCCGAATTAAAGGCCAAACCATTGTTGGCTCATCAAATTCGGAAGCTCGAAAGTTGATGAGGAGTTGCTTGCAAAACGGGCTGAGTGTGTTCTGAACAAGGAATCAGAGTTTCAAATTGATGATGACGATTGTTTGAGGTTCAGAAGTCGTCTGTGTGTTCCAAAGAATTCGGAACTTATTTCGATAATTCTAAATGAAGCCCATTGTAGTCGAATGTCAATCCACCGGGTAGTACTAAAATGTACAATGACCAAAGCGTCGGTTTTGGTGGCCGGTATGAAACGAGACATTTCGAATTTGTTTCAAGGTGTCCGATATGTCAACAAGTGAAAGCGGAACATCAAGTGCCATCGGGATTACTTCAGCCGATCATGATACCCGAATGGAAATGGAATCGAGTAACAATGGACTTTGTGTCTGGGTTACCATTGACTCAGAATAAGAAAGACTCGGTTTGGGTCATTGTTGATAGACTGACCAAGTCTACTCATTTTATCCCTGTCCGCACGGATTTTTCGCTCGATAAGTTGGCAGAATTATATGTCTCCCAAATTGTTCGATTGCATGGGGTACCTATTTCTATCGTGTCGGATAGAGACCCAAGATTTACGTCGCGGTTTTGGAAGAAATTGCAAGAGGCTTTGGGTACCAAAGCGCATTTTAGCACTTTTCACCCCAAACCGATGGTCAATCCGAACGGATAATTCAAATACTCGAGGATATGTTGAGATGTTGCATCCTTGAGTTTAGTGGTGCATGGAACGGTATTTACCTTTGGTTGAATTCGCCACAACAATAGCTTTCAATCAAGTATCAAGATGGCGCCTTACGAGGCTTTATACGATCGTAAATGTCGTACCCCATTATTTCGGGTGAACTTAGTGAAGGAAAAATTCGGGTTGATTTGGTTAAGGATGCCGAGCAAAAGTTCGAGTAATTCGTGAAAGTTTGAAAGTCGCCGGATCGCCAAAAGTCGTATGCGGATTTGAAAAGAAAAGATATTGAATATCGGGTTGGAGACAAGGTATTTCTCAAAGTCTCACCCGGAAGAAAGTGCTTAGATTTGGCCGTAAGGGCAAATTGAGCCGAGGTTCATCGGGCCATATGAGATATCCGAACGAGTCGGTCGATCGCGTATCGTTTGATTTTGCCCCGAGCTCGAAAAGATTCACAATGTTTTTCATGTCTCGATGCTTGACGATATAGGTCGATCCATCGCACGTAATTGCTCCATCCGAGATTGAGATTCACCTAATTTGAGCTATGAAGAGGAACAGGTTCGCATTATGATGCGTGAAGTAAAAGAGTTGCGCAATAAGAAAATCCCGTTAGTGAAGGTGTTGTGGCATAAACACGAATTGAAGAAGCCACTTGGGAACTCGAGGACTCTATGAAAGAGCGATACCGAGCCTATTTACGGTAAGATTTTCGGGACGAAAATTTCTTAAGTGGGGAGAGTTGTGACACCCAAAATTGACCCTAGTCGGAAAGTGGTTTCGGGACCACAAAACCGAGTCATAAAATAATTAATTGTTATATTCTATGCTTATTGTGTGTACATGCACATGTGGAAGTTTCATTCTCTAATTTTACCAATTGTATGAGAAATTATTAAATAGGGATCAATGTGAGACATGGTGAAATATGATAGGCTAGTTTTAAATGGCTTATTAGTGCATGTTAACACAAAGGTGGACTTGCATGTCAAATTGCCCAATTTATTAATGGTGGCGGCCAAGATGGGATATTGATGGGCAATATATATGATTAATTAGATTTTAATAATAAGGAATGGGTCATTGGAGATAAAATAATGTTAGTAAAAGAAGAAAAAAAAAAAAAAAAGAATGCTCATCTTTTCTCCATTGCCGTGACTTGAAGGAGGAAGAAGAATGGAATTCTTTGGTTCATGATTTGGCTTGGATGATGCTTAGGAAGAGGTAAGCACTTTGAAATCCTTGGAAATTTAGGTATAAATGAGGTGATTAGTTCAAGTTCTACTCATTTCATGGATTAAATTTTGTTGTTTGGAGGTTTGATATTCGGCCAAGTAGTTGAAGCTCTTGGTACATATGTTTTTTTTCTTTTGAAGGTTGAAATTGGTTTGTTCATAAGGGGGTGCCGAATGTGGCCATCGAAGGGTCTTAATGAACAATATATGTAGCTTGGGTTTATAACATTCGGTTAAGGAATGTTGTGTGCTAGCAAGTTTGGTTTAATATTAGATGTAAACCACTTTGTATTTGATGAATTGAAGAAAATAGTGAAGGGCAAATTAAAAAGATGTTGAATGAATTTTGGCTTAGTTGAGCTTAAGCATTCGGTCAATTATGGGCATTGTTGTAACCTAATTGTAATTTGCAACTCTTAATTTTGAGATGTGAAGCTATGCTAGAAGAGAAAAGAAAATTGACCAAGTGTTCATGGGAGGAAACTATGTGCTTGAAAGAATAAAAGTGACACTATAATTGATAGTATAGGTATTGACCATTCAATCAAGTGTATAGGTGATGTTAGATCAAATTTAGCACATTCGGCTATATAAGTATACCCATTTATGATATTGCCTTGATTGTATAAAATTGACTAAAATGGGTAATTAGTAAGGGTGGTTACCTAATATACGAATATGTATATGTGTATGTATGATTGGATTATTGATAGTATGGTAATTGCATAAGGCTATTAGCGAATAGCTAAGAACGTAAGTTAGTAAGATAAAAATTTTACCATGTCGTTCGTATGTCATAAGATCATTAAAATGTGGATACCAATATATGTACCAAAGCGGTTGAATGAGTTAATTTATTTGTTTAAGCTCAAGATCCTAAAGGAGAGGCGTCCAACAAGGGAAATCAAGATCATCGAGTAGCCGACTTGGAATTATTTACCCAAAGACAAGGTAAGTCATTAAGCACATATGTTTGATATTGCTTAAATGATTGGAAAATCTATGCAATTGTGTTTAATGGAATGCTATATATATATGTATAAATGAAATTGTATGTGTATGGAATGAGGATAATTGTTGAATGTAAAAGAAATAGTGGAATGTGTAGAAAGTTTGCTTTCGGCACTATGTGTGTGGGCAATACGTGTGTATGGTGACGAGATTGGCACTAAGTGTGCGTCTTTGGAAATATATGGCACTAAGTGTGCGTGCTGGAAATATATGGCACTAAGTGTGCGTCTTGGAAATATATGGCACTAAGTGTGCGTCTGGAAATATTTGGCACTAAGTGTGCAAGCTGGAAAAATACTGACCTTTGGGTGTGCGAGTTCGGAGGTATGGCAACGTGTGTGCGAGCTTAAATTACGTGGCACTAAGTGTGCGAAATCGAGTAGTAAGCACTGTGTGTGCGTACTCTATATATATGGAGGTGTGTCTCCATTGAATTGAGTATGGACAGCGGATCGGGTAAGTACCTCGAGCTCATGACGAATAGAGAATTCGTTCATGCTTGGGGATTGAAATTGGTAAGCCTTAAATCTATGTGATGATTGAAATGTGTATGGTTGTGCTGGAAAATGAGTTAATGTGTAAAAATGCTTGATTATCTTGTTGTGTAGAATATGAAATGTGGATGTATGAATTGGTGCGAGATTGGACCGAAAGGTCCGAGGTATTATGGTATAGATTCGATATGGACGAGTACCTAGCCTCATTTGTTGTACATGTAGTAGTAACTTTATCGATGGATTGATGAATGCTTATGACTTCTTGAGTTGTAAACTCACTCGGTGTTTTTCTTGTCACCCATTTTAGGTCTCTCGGACTCGTATTGTTTGCGTGATCGGGACCGTCGCTGAAGTCATCACAACGGCTGAAATCTTGTGGTATTGTTTTTGTTGTTGTAGAACATTTGGCATGTATAGGCTATTATATTTTGTCGAATTGTGGGTTGTAAACTTTAAGCCATGCGAAAATGGCCTATGTGGTCGCCGAGTGGGATGCTAGAGCCTATAGCCACGAGTCTTAGAAACTCTAATTTTGATAAGGTGGCCATAATTTGTGTCATGTATGATGGATGATTAAGGCCAAGGAAAATTCATGAAATTGGCATAGTTCATCTGCAGTAACTGTTGCGGACAGCAGCAGTGAGATGAGATTGAAAATCACTAAAAATAGTAGAAGTAGAATTAAATAGTGAGTAAATTATGGAACTGAACCTTGATGAATCTATTTTTATATGGACGAAACGAAACGACCATATGAGCAGTATACTGAGAAATATTAAAGTTCTCGTGAGACAGGGCCAGAACGGTTTCTGGGTCCCCTGTCGTGACTTTGAAAATTTACCATAAATTATCCAGAAAGAATTAGGAGTCATTCCTTATATGTACAGATTCCATTTTGAGTCTAGTTTCATTAGAAACAAACGGAACCAGTATTAAAGCCCTGTACAGAGAGATATCCAAGTTGTAACGCGCGAAGGTCAAAGCAGTCGATCCCTGTAACATGGGTGACTTTAACTAATAAACTGTACCAATTGGCCCAACCAAAAATTCTAAAAATAAATCCATGGATGGGTATATGAGTCTAAATTCAGGGAAAATTTACGAAACCAATTTCTGAGTTTTGAAACTCGAGACCAGCCTGACTGGTAATGTCAAATTGGTTGGTATCTAGAGAGGATTTGGCCGTTAACCCCTCGTGTCCGACACCGGCGTCGGTCACGAGTTAGGGGTGTTACATTAAAAGTGATGGAATGGGGATTTAAGCTTGATAAGATTTTGTTAAGGATGAAAGAAAAAAAAATGTGTATTCAGCTAGGGATGATATGATTGATTGGTGAAGTGGCTAATAGGGATTTTTAATGAAATTATGCCAAGGCGAATGTATCATGAAGTAAATAAAATGCTAAATCGCATTATGTGCTTATACGTATAATCGGCTAGGAGGTTTGATATGAAGCTTTGATAAGTTTGAGAGATGAATGACCGAATGAGCAATAGGTTATGTATGGATGAATTTTATGCATATGTTTGTGTGTAGCATTAGTAATTTAATGGCATTCGACGTTGTTTAATTAAAATTTGAAATGAATGCTTGGAAGATTAAATAGGTCGCTCTAATGACCAAATATGCTAAAAGCTAAAATATGGACAAATGATACGAATGAATTGGTTTTTGAATTGTATATGGTAGCCGTATGTATGTGTTTGATTGAGAAGTAAATTTGTTTGAATTAGCTCAAGAGCTTAGAGGACCAAAGTTGGATAAAGGGAAGGAAAAAGTGATCGAATAGCCGTCGAAATCGTTCGACAACATCCGAGGTAAGTCTTCGAGTAATGACCCTACTTGAATTATATTGAAATGATTTGTCATATTATGGCGGATAGCCGAATGTGCGTAGGGACTACGTTATAAAGTCAATTGAAATCATGCTCTTTGTGTGTGGCTATTGAGCCGAAATTGGAAAGGTTTGATAAATGTTTTGTGTTTGAGCCTTAGTAACTGAAAATGAAATATGGATGTGTCATGATTATTGATATATGTGTGCATGAGCATTTGAATGATACCGGGCTAAGTCCGAAGGCATTTATGCTAGTGATTATATCCGGGCTAAGACCCGAAGGCATTTGTGCAAGTTGTTATATCCGGGCTAAGACCCGAAGGCATTCATGCGAGTTGTTATATCCGGGCTAAGACCCGAAGGCATTTGTGCGAGTTGTTATATCCGGGCTAAGACCCGAAGGCATTTGTGCGAGTTGCTATACCCGGGTTAAGACCCGAAGGCAATTGTGCTTGTGGTTATATCCGGCTAAATTCCGAAGAAACTTGGTTTGAAGGTGAGCATTTTGTGCTGTAATAAATTCAATTAATACGCTCGAAAAACCCAAACGATAAGGTATGTTTGCATGTGCATCGGAAAAGTCGATTCGTTTGAAATAGTATTCGTTCAATCGACTAACGAACTTTCGGCTCTTAGATAGGTTGATACCTTGTGTGTGTATATGTTGATGAAGTGTGAAGTAAGTATGATTATGAGAATGTGTATTAATAAAGCGATTCATTTAGCTATGTGAACGTAATACTTTAGTCAAAGCCGATTTCATTACTTGAAACTTACTAAGCATTAAAATGCTTACCCCGTTGCTTTGGCTCTTTGTTTTCTAGATTTTGTTCGTTAGCTATCGGACTCGGGATCATCAAGTCAAGTCATCCACACTATCAAAGCCCTTTTGGTACTCTTTTAGTTGAACTCTGGATATGGCATGTATAGGACTACCCCTTGTTGTTTTTCAAGCACTTTTTGTGATGTATGTGTGTACAGCCATGCCAGAATGGCTCGTAGAAGTGGAGTATGGCATTAGACCATTTGTGTTTATGTATATATATATGGTTTCATGATGTGACTATGGACTGGAATGGAAGTGTTGGGCAAATGATCAGCCATTGGAATGGCTAAATATGATCATATGTGGACCTATGTATGACAAAACTCTAGTTGGTCCATGGAAACCACGAAATAGGTAAAGTTTACCTTGAAAACAGATGCTGACAGCAGCAGTGGTGTGGATTTGAAAAATCACTAAAATTTGTAGGAATGGAATTAAATAGTGAATAAATTATTTAATCGAACCTTGATGAATCTATTTTCATATGAAAGTAACGAAATGATCATATGAACAGTATATTAAGAGATATTAAAGTTCTCGTGAAACAGGGCCAGAACAGTTTCTGGATCCCCTTTTTTGACTTTGAAAATTTACCATAAATTATCCAGAGACAATTATAAGTCATGCCTTATATGTATAGATTCCCCTTTGAGTCTAGTTTCATTAGAAACAAACGGCATGAGTATTGAAGCTCTGTACAGGGAGATATCCAAGTCGTAATACATGAAGGTCAGAGTAGTCAAACCCAGAATCAGGGGAGACTTTAACTAATAAACTGTACCAATTGGCCTATCCGAAAATTCTATAAATAAATCCACAGATGGATATATGAGTCTAATTTCAGGGAAAATTTACGGAATCAGTTTTTGTGTTTTGGAACTCGAGATATGATTTTTATGGCGACAGTGATGCAGTTAGCCAGCCTGTCTGGAATTTTTTTTTTTTAAATGGACTGTGAAAACAAAGTAATTAAATCTGTTAGCACCTCGCATTCGACTCCGGCAATGGTATCGGGTACGGGGTGTTACACTACAAGACAACATACTAGACACCTTTAGGGATGTTACCTTATAGGTTAGCCTTTAGGAAAGCTTGTCATCTGCCCTTAGAGTTAGAACACAAAGCTTACTGGGCTCTCCAACAACTCAACTTGGATCTTAAGCTTGCTAAAGAGAAACGGATGCTTGAACTCAACGAGTTAGAAGAGTTCCGAATGTTCTCATACAAGAATGCTAAATTACTCAAAGAAAGACTTAAAAGATGGCATGACAAACACATTCGAGTTTGAGAATTTGAAGCAAGTCAGTAAGTCTTGTTATTTAATTCCAGATTAAGGTTCTTTCCAGGTAAGTTAAAATCACATTGATCTGGTCCATTTACAATTCACCAAGTTTATCCATACGGAGTTGTCAAACTTCAAAGTAAAGGAGGTAATTTTTGAGTCAATGCTCAACACTTAAAACATTATTGGGGGAATAAAATTGAACGGGATCAAATCTCATTCATTTTATCAGATATTTAAGTTTTCTCATTTTTCTTTTTAAATAAATAACTTACGGTATATTTTTGAGATTAGTTTGTTTAAATAAATTTTGTCTAGGAGATTGGAACTTAAGCGGGACCGTTTGTGACCCCTCTAATCTTTCTTGGGAATTGATTTTAACATAATATTCTGAGAAATTATTCCCTAAATGAAAAAATAAATTTTAGTTTTTCAAATAAAAAAGGGTCAATTTTGATCCATGTTTTAATTGCAACTCAATTTTAATTTCTTTTAAGTCTAGGTACTTAATTGAATTATTTTCAAAATTTGGTTGCTCTTTTGTAAATATTAAAAATTAGATGTCTCTTTGTGTAAATATTTTCAAAGGCATCTAGAATAAATGTTTTTAATTTAATTTAATAAATAAGATGATTAACTAGTACATATTTATTATACTAATCATTATCAACTTTGCATAGAATTAGGATTTGTTTAAAATTGATAATTAATAGTTTTTATTTCAATTAATTAATAGCAAATAATAAAGTAATATGCATTATATTATTTATTAATTGTTATTAAATTTGTTTAGAATTAGAACTTAGAATATTTTAATTATTAAATTGTTCTAAGAATTCTAATTAAATTCCTACCCTTTTCCCTATAAATTCCACCAACCCTCTCTATCATTCTTCACTCATCAAACCAACCTCCATTCACCCGTTCCACCATCGATCCTACCATCCAAAAACCACCAAGTGCCGCAACTCCTAACCACCAGCAATAGCACCACCTAATAGCCCTATTCAGCCAGCAACTCACCCTGCACACACTTGCCTCCATTGCGCGTTGCTGCTACCTTGCACGTCTTGCTCCGCGCTCATCGTGCTGCTCCCAGCTCCAGCTCGTGCATGCCAACACTGCTGCTCTCTTGATGTTGCTGCTAGCGGAACTACTCACACCAGGCCCTGCTGCTCCCTTGCATATAGGCCCTCATGCCCATCAACTTCTCAGCACCCACGCAGCACACTAGCCTTGCTACTCACACCAACACCCCACACTTAGCCAATAACCTTTCCAACCATCTTTCAATTACAATCTTTGGCTTCTAATTTTTTTGAGTTCTTAATTTTTATATAAAGGTGGTAAGGTAAATTTTTCTCTTAAATTTCAATTTTATTTAATTATTCAATTATTCAATTTATTGGATTATAATTAAATTTTTCAGAAAACATTTGTTTCTATCTTATGTTTAGGTTAATCATGCATTGCAATAGAACTCGTGCCTCTGTCCAAATTGACGAATCACAAAACAGATTCCACCGTGAAGGAGCCAAAGTGAGATACGAAAGCATTTCAAGAATTAATAGATGCACCCAGAAAAAGGCTTTACAATAAAATAAAGCAACTATATTGATTTCATGGTGCGCATTCGACAAATTGCTGAAGCTCTCAATTAGGAGTTCTTTTGTGAGAAAAGACCTAGTGAAGATGAGGAGTTAGTTTGTGAATTTTTGTAACAGCCTTAACTCGTAACCGACATCGGATTAGGGTTATGAGGCATTACCAAACAGACAGAACATTTCAGACCAATTCAGAATCACATATACTATTTAACATCATCTCATAAACAATCATCTCTAATTATGGTCTACGAGACCTAAAATATACATTTAAAGAAAGGTCGGAACTAAACCGAACTTATTCAAATTTTCAGAATTTAACCAATTCTTTCAAACTATTAAAGTCACACGCCCGTGTGACTAGGCCCTGTGGTACACGCGGGCACTAGACACGCCCATGTGAACCAGTCGTGCCAAAAATAGGTCATATACTAACTTTATCACACGACCAATAGGCACGCCCGTGTACTATGGCCGTGTGATACTTAGCTAGCTACTGACTTTAGCCCACAGCCATATGACACTCCCATGTGTCGAGACCGTGTGATTCTTAGAAGAATACTGCTTTTCTTACACGGCCACAAGGCACGCCTGTGTACCCATACCGTGTGGCACCAAGCAGGCTTGATTAAAGCCAATTTGCCACCCCTTTTTGGGTCTAATCCTGCAAGCAATAATATACAACATTCATACCAAAATTTCCAACCAATTCCATGCTTAAGAATGACCAAAACACATTAGAACTTAGCACATTACAAACATACACCAAAACTATACACAACTCATCATTGTTAGCCAACTCCCATGGCATAATATATACACATCAAAACTTATATACATAGACCTTCTAGCCTTACATGCCATACTTTAAAATATTTACACTTTCAAAAGTACCAAAATGAGATCGATAGTGTGGTGACGATCCTCGACTATCCCCTAGCCTTCAGTAGCTACTATGACTGTAAAACAGACAGTAAACACACAGAGTAAGTTACAAAAAGCTTAGTAATCCAAATACAATTGGTCTAACTACTAAAGCATATATATACAATTCAACCATATAGATTCGTAACCATTTCATAAAATAATTCATAAACTTAACCATGCTCCTTTGTTGGCATATATGTCATGCTTCATTTCCATACATATTTCACAGAGACAGAATTTTTTTCATATTCAGAAATTTAGTACGATACAAACGTACCTATATAGGTTATACAATTCATATTCTCAATCACAGATTTTGTACGCTATAATCAGACGGGTCAGAAATGATACAGATGCATATAATCAAGTACAATGTCGACGTCCTAGACGTGGTCTTACATGTAATTCAATATCGATGCCTCTGTCCCAGACAGGGTCTTACATGAAATTAGATACGATGCCAATGTCCCAAACATGGCCTTATACGTAAATCTCAATCGAGGCCTATGTCCCAAACACGGCCTTACACGATGTCTCAGACAGATGTCAACTTTTCTTTAGAAACATACAGAGCTTTTCGGATACAATCATATTATCAGAATTTATTCGAAATCCATTCATCAGGCTCTCATGGCCATCCAATATAGATTACAGTTTATATGTGCAGAATTTATTTCAATTAAAACGTAATTGTAATTTGACTTACCTCGGACGAATTTCGTATAAAACGAGTTGACTATTCAACTATTTTGGACTTCCCCCGATCTAAGTCCGATTTTCTTTGTTCTTGATCTAATACAATACAAATTCAACCATTCAATCATTCATTTCGTTCAATTTAATCCATATACACATATTTAGGGCACTTTACATTTTAGCCCTTACATTTTCACACTTTGACAATTTAGTCCATTTTTCACAAAATCACCAATATGCAAAATTTCTTTACAACAAGGGCTAGTTAAATTTCCATGGCTTCTATATAAGCCCCTACAACATGTTCAATTCACAATTTAGTCCTTCAAAACATCATTTTCAAAATTTAACCCAAATAACTCAATTTCATCAAAAGCTCAAAAACAAAACTTATGAACCATCTACCAAGCCTTCATAATTCATTTAAAAACATCACAACACTCATGATATCAACAATGGCATTTCATGAAATCTTTAACAGAAATAGAAATTCAAACATTAGCTTTGGAGTACACGAAGCAACGATCACAGAAACGTAGAATTATCAAAAATGGACGAAAATTCATACCTTAATCAAGGACTAGGCTAGCCGAATATCAACACCCTAATTTGATTCTTTTTCTTGCTTCAATCGGCCAAGAGAATGGTAAAAATGAATACCATTTTATGTTATAATTATTTAACATATGTTTAATTTACAATTGACCAAAATACGCTTTAGTTATAATTCATTAAAACTTACCTAACGTGTCCATAATTGTCCACCATTAACATAAATGGTAAATTTGACATGCAATGACCCATATTTAAAAGCCATGTAACGCCCTAATTTTTGGGAATTCTGTGTATGTTGGCGAATTTAAAATTTTTGTGTTCTATTTGTGTGGGTGTAGATTTAATTATGTTAGTGGGCCTCTAGAAGGCCCAAGCGTAAGTTAAAACTCGGTAATTTTAGTTAATTCTAATTCCATAAGAAAAGGGGTTCTGATTAACTGGGCTTTTAAGAATTAACTAGGTAAAATAAAACACAAGGAAGCTTGTGGTAAGTTGGCATGTGACGCCACTTGCAGGGCTTTAGAGGTGGCGTGTGGATGACCAAGGAGAGCTAAGGTTCGAGTCGCTAGCTAAGCAAATTAGTGATATTAATTTTTATGTACAGAAAAGGTAAGCAGTGGAACTGAAGTGAAAGTTTGTCAGGAGAGGATTTAGGAGTTGATAAGGGATAGGATTTAGGAGTTGATAAGGGATAGGATTTAGGAGCTGATAAGGGAGAGGATTTAGGAGCTGATTAGGGAGAATAGTGTTAGCCGAATGGTGGACTTTTGAGGAGCAAGAATTGGCCGGCCAAGGGGTGCTTTAGGGGGCAATTTCGGCTAGGTTAAGTGCCAGTATAAGTTCGGCATTAGGGGTAAGTTGTGCCGTTTTTCTGACCATCCTTCCTCCTCTTCTCTTCTTTTCTTTTTCTCTCCATCTATTTTCTCGTCTTCTTTTCTCCATAGCTGAATCCTTCCACCACTCTACCCTACACTACTTTTTTCCATTCTTCTAAGCCTATAGTCGATTGCCTCAAAAAGCCGAAATCTTGAAGGCCTGATTTCTTTTGTGCCGTTTTCTTCTAGGAAAAACTCTCTTATTCTCCCTCATTTTCTTGACCGATTCTCTTGTTCTCTAAACCCCAAGTTTCTATCGACAAAGCCACTACAAAACCTCAATTTTTCTTCACTGTTACAAAAAGCCGAAAATGCAAAGCCATAGGGTCATGCCGAATTTTAAGATCATTGAAGGCTTGACTTTTGTTATCATTTGAGGGGTAGATCTGCATCAGAATCGAGTAGGAGTTAATTGGAATCATTGACTGAAGGAACCGGTGGTAAGTTTTTTAACTTAATCCTTATTTCGAGTTTTAGAAAAGCCGAAACCCCTAAAGGTTAGGGGGCTGTCAATTTGGGCATGTAGCTCTAAGGGATGTTGTAACTGTTTTATTTTAATAATAGTGGGATCAAAAGGCTGCTAATCGAAGGCTTGGACAAGCGAAATGACTGTATCTAGACATAATTGCTAACCTCAGAAAAGGTAGGATCGCTAGTGCCTAAGGTGCTTTTGGCCGAATGTGGTAAGGGGTTATTACGTAGTTTGTTTTCGATAAGTTAGATTAACGTGTTAGTAATCCAATTGTAGGCAGTACGTGTGTGGATCTCGTCAGCATATCGTCACAAACAAGTGTGTAACTGACATCCTCTCATAGACTAGATCGGCAAAAGCCGAAAAGCCGAAATGCCGAAAAGCCAGTATTTTGAGAACATGCGAGTGTGCGAATGCTCGTGAGATTAATAGTTTTGATGTTTTTGGGCTTGATGGGCTAAAAATCGGGATAGTGGGTCAACGGGCCCAATTCGGTAAGAAAACGCGGTAAGTGTTTCTGGTCATATATAAATGGAAATTACTTGAATACCCTTATGTATGGAAATTTCTGATATACCCCTAGGTGCAAAATTACCATTATAACCCTAGGGTTACTTTTGACTGAAAAGCATGATGATTTAATTCTGTATGATGTATGCCATGATTGTATATCTATTGCATGGGGACATGGGTTATATTATGGAGGAAGCGTCCTGGTGGCTATGCCATAATTATCTGATCTGGTGGCTCTGCCACATATATCTGTTCTGGTGGCTCTGCCACGATTATCTGTATCTGGTGACTCTGTCACATTATCTGTTCTGGCAGCCATGCTACATATTTCTGTGGCGTGTAGTGGTTGGGTGGGTCAAGTAGTCTCCCCACATGGTGAAAGGTTGGTATGGGGGTGCATGTGGTTGGATATGGGTTGGGTACTGCATAAACTTGTGATATCATTACGTTGCTCATTATGGGCCTATGGGTTTTACTCGACTTGCATTCGGGCTAAGGCCAACTTATTACATTCTCGTGGTTTGAACCGATATAGGCAATGGTTGGGTTAATTTACACACTGAGTTTCCCCAAACTCACCCCTTTATTTTCATCCACGCAGGTAATCTCCAACCATAGTGGGCTTGGAGCTGTGAGGGATTCGGAGTGGCCATACGTTCTGCAAGTTGATTTTCTTCCAATGAACTGGACATCTTTTTTTTATTTACATTTAAGGTTTTGGGTTCTTTAATTGTAATAAGGCCGCTTAATTATTTTTATGGTTTTTAATATGTTTTATTAAGATAGGTATTACTTATATTTAACTGTTAAAATTGAATAGTTTTTAGGGCGCGTTTTCAAAAACAGTAATTGATTTCAAAATAACGAGACAACAAGTAAAGCTTCTGCAATGAAAACATTTTCCAAAATTAATCACTTTTCTTAAAAAGAACTTAATCAAATTGGTTTCCTGGAAATATGCATGACGTTACGATGTGGCAATGGCAGTGTGCATGTCTAGGATTGGATCCGAAGGGAGCTTGGTACTTAAGCAGTCCGATGGACTCACCTCCTCTTTTCTAGTTTCCTACCTGGTGCACAGCTTCCATTCACTTTAGCCTGCATTGAAATTATCTTTTAAAACACAAAGTAAGTTTTTCTAGAACAACAACCTGAAATGTTTTTGAAAAACACTTCAATGTGACACGCCAGATTCGAGCCAAACTTCCAAGCCGGGTTTGGGGTGTTACAAGCCAAGCCAATTAGGTGCTTTAACATTTAGCACTCAACTTTTACACTTTACGCGATTTAATCCTTTTTCATGATTAAGCACAGAAACAGACAAATTAAATCACAAAACTGTTACAATTCTCCCCTCCTTAGGGATTTTCGTCCTCGAAAATCTTACCATTAAACAAATTTAGATATTGTTGTTTCATTGCATCCTCAGGGTCTCACGTAGCCTCTTTTACTCCGTGTCTATGCCACAGCACTTTGACTAACAGGATTCTCTTATTACACAATTCTTTAATCTCACAGGCTAAAATACGGATCAGCTTTTCTTCATAAGTCAAATCATATTGAATCTCAATTTTAGAAGGGGATATCACATGGGACGGATCAGATATGTACCGTCGAAGGATCGATGCATGAAATACATTATGTATCTTTTCTAACTCAGATGGTAGCCTCAATCTATAAGCAACCGGCTTAACTCGCTCGGTGATTTCATACGGTCCAATGAACCTCGGATTCAACTTCCCTTTTTTACCAAATCGGAATAGTTTTTTCCATGGAGATACTTTCAAAAACACTTTATCACCGTTCTCAAATTTAATATCTTCTCGTTTTAAATCTGCATAAGATTTCTGACGATCAGAGGTAGCTTTTAAACTGTCTCAGATTACTTTCACTTTCTATTTTGTTTCTTTGATCAAACCAACCCCGTGAATCTTATTCTCGCTGAGCTCAAACCAGTATAACGGATTTCTACACTTTCTACCATATAAAGCTTCATACGGTGCCATTTTGATACTCGATTGAAAGCTATTATTATAGGCAAATTCAATCAAAGGTAGATACTGTTCCCACGCACCTTCAAACTCGAGAATGCAACATCTCAACAAATCCTCAAGTATCTAAATAATCCGTTCAGATTAACCATCCGTTTGTGGATGAAAAGCAATGCTAAAATACAATTTAGTACCCATAGCGTCTTACAATTTCTTCTAGAATCGCGATGTAAATCTCGGATCTCTATTAGACACTGTTGACAATGGCACACCATGCAATCTCACAATATCAGAAATATACAACTCAGCTAACTTATCAAGTGAATAATCAAACCGAATCAGAATAAAATGAGCTGATTTCGTCAAACGATCAACTACAACCCAAATTGCGTCTTTCTTTTTTCAGAGACAGAGGCAAACCCGAAACAAAATCCATGGTCACTCGATCCCATTTCCACTCCGGAATCATAATCGGTTGTAATAACCCAGATGGCACCTGATGTTCAGCTTTAACTTGCTAAAAGATTAAACATCTCAAAACAAAGTCAGAAATATCTCTTTTCATTCCCGGCCACCAATATAGTTGTTTCAAATCGTTATACATTTTCGTTCTTCCCGTATGTTTAGAAAATATACTACTGTGAGCTTCACTCAAAATTATTTCAATCAAATCCAGATTTCTTGGAACACAAAGTCTATTTCTGAATCTCAGACAGTCATCAACATCTATTCGGAATTCAGAATTAGAATCAAAATTACACTGAGTTCGTTTAGCCATAATCTCATTATCAACCTTCTGAGCTTTGATAATTTGTTGTAAAAACAAATGTCTCGCTTTTAATTCAGCTAAAACTGAATCATCATCAGACAGATCTAAATGAGTATTCATTGCAAATAATGATTTTTGACTCAAAGCATCATCAGCCACATTTGCTTTTCCTAGGTGATAATCAATCACAAGTTCGTAATCTTTTAACAGTTCTAACCATCTTCTCTGTCGCAGATTCAAGTCTTTTTGCGTCATTCAATATTTCAGACTTTTATGATCAGAAAACACGTGACATTTTTCACCAAATAGATAGTGACGCCAGATCTTCAAAGCAAATACAATGGCAGCTAACTCAAGGTCGTGTGTCGGATAGTTCTTCTCATGCGGCTTCAACTGTCTCGAAGCATAAGCAACAATTTTTCCTTCTTGAATTAAAACACAACCAAGTCCATTCAACAAAGCATCACTATAAACAACGAATTCTTTACCTGACTCAAGTTGTACCAATACCAGAGCTTCAGTTAACAGAGCTTTTAACCGATCAAAACTTTTCTGACATTTCTCAGACCATTCAAATTTCACATGTTTCTGAAGTAATTTTGTCAACGGAGTTGCTATCACAGAGAAATCTTTTACAAATTGTCTGTAGTAACCGGCAAGTCCCAGAAAATTGCAGACTTCAAATACATTCCTCGAAGGCATCCAATCCAGAATAGCTGAAATCTTACTCGGATCAACTCAGATACCGGAAGCTGATACAATATGACCCAGAAAATCAACTTCTCGCAACCAGAATTCACATTTACTAAACTTTGCATACAACTATTTATCTCGCAGAGTCTGTAGCACTATTTTCAAATGTTCAGCATGCTCAGATTCATCATGTGAATAAATCAATATATCATTAATGAATACAACAACAAATTGATCTAGATACGGTCTGAAAATTCTATTCATTAAGTCTATAAATACAGCAGGTGCATCGTTAAAACAAAAGGCATAACTAAAAATTCATAATGCCCGTACCTCATTTAAAGCGGTTTGAGAATGTCGAGTCCTTACCCAGAATCGATAGTAACCCGATCTCAGATCTATCTTTGAAAATACAGTAGCACTTTTCAACTGATCGAATAAGTCATCAATTCTAGGGAGAGGGTATTTGTTCTTTACAGTCACTTTATTAAGCTTTCTGTAATCAATACACATTCTCATTGTGCCATCTTTCTTTTTCACAAATAGAATAGAAGCACCCCAAAGTGAAAAACTCGGTCTAGCAAATCCTCGATCAGTCAATTCTTGCAACTGAGATTTTAATTCCTTCAACTCGGTCGAAGCCATTCTATACAGAGCTATTGAAATCGGAGTAGTACCAGGTACTAATTCAGTGCCAAACTCGACTTCTCGAATCAGAGGCAAACCCAGTAGTTCTTCAGGAAACACATCAGAGAATTCACAGACAACAAGCACTGATTCAACGTTCTTATCATTCACTTTTGAATCTAACACATAAGCTAAGTAGGCTTCACAACCTTTCTTCACATATTTATGTATTTTCATTGCAGATACCACAGCTGGTAGTCCATTCAGATCACTAGACTCAATTCAAATTATTTCATCATTCTTACACCTTAAATCAATGACTTTTCATTTGCAATTCGCAATAGCATTATGCAAAGTTAACCAATCCATTCCCAGAATTATGTCAAATTCATCGAAAGGTAAAAGCATCAGATCAGCAAGAAAACAGATATCTCGTACCATTAGCGGGCAAATCTTGCAGACTTTATCAACCAAGACACTTTTGCCTAAGAGGTTCGTACTCTAATTACGAATTCAGTAGACTCTACAAGCAAAGTCTTACTATGTACTAAATTTATACAGATATAAGAATACGTTGATCCAGGATCTATCAATGCAATCACAGAAGTATCATAAAGAGTAAAAGTACTAGTAATCACGTCTAGAGACGAGGCTTCCTCACGAGCTCGGATAGCATAGGCTCTGGCAGCTGCTCTGGCCTCAGATCTAACAATAGTATCTCCAGTATCTCTTTGACCACCACTTGCATTTCTTGCATTTCTGGAAGGTCTACCTCTAGTTGAGGTGTTGCTCAGTCTCAGATTCTGTACATTCTCTTGCTCAGTAGGTTCAGAACAATCTTTTACAAAATGGTTCAAAGATCCACATCAGAAACAGGCTCAGTCATTCAATCTACAATTTCCTGGATGTCTTTTACCACAGTGTTTACATTCAGGTCTCTTAGATCGAACATTTTTGACACTTGCAACAGAAGTAGTAGGGACTCTGAAGTTTGAATGTGATCTAGCTCGATCTCGGTTTGAATGTCCCACATTAGCATTTGGACGGCTTTGATCATCTCAGAATTTCTTTGCCATAGACTAAAATGATCTACTCGAAGATCTCTTTCTAGCATATCTAGCTTCAGAGTCAGCTTTTCTTTTCTCTTTACTTAATTCTTCAACTTTATAAGCTCGCTCAACGAGCACAACCATTTCTTTAATTTCCAGAATTCCAACTAACAGACGGATATATTCATTTATTCAATCTTCAAACCTTTTGCACATTATTGCTTCATTCGATACACATTCAAGGGCATACTGGCTCAATCTCACAAATTCACGTTCATATTTAGTAACAGACATACAGCCTTGATTAAGCTCAAGAAACTCTTTGCGTTTCTGATCAATGAATCTATGACTGATATATTTCTCCTGGAATTTAGATTGAAAGAAATCCCACATAACTCGTTTACTCGGAACCACAGATATTAAAGTTTTCCACCAATGGTATGTTGTATCTCTCAGAAGTGAAACAACACATTTTACATATTCCTCAGGACTCAGAGACATTTCATCAAACACTCTTATTGTATTTTCCAACCAGAATTTGGCTCTTCTAGCATCATCATTCATGGTAGCTCGGAGCTCTTCAGCCCCATACTTTCCAATCTTATCAACTAGTGGTCTACTGAATTGTACCAGATTTACTCGTGGCATATCAGGAATTTGAGAATGAATAACCGGGGGTGGCGGTTGTTGTATAGTCGGATTGGTTCTAATGTACTGGGTGAACCATTTATTCATCATCTGATAGAAGGCTTGCTTAGCATCGCTATCACGGCTACTCATAGTCGATCGTGAATCATCTTGCACCATCCTTTGCGCGGGAGCAGGTGCATTGCTTTCAACATCGTCAGCTACAGCTCTATCGGGATCCATTTGCTATATAAAAGCACATTTCAATGTCAGGAGTCATCACATTATCACAGATTCAGATATATGGCATGTATAGCTAGACTCAAATACGCTATGGTAATCCTAGAACCGACTAAACCAAAGCTTTGATACCAATAAAATGTAAAACCCCTAACCCGTAACCGACATCAGATTAGGGTTACAAGGCATTACCAGACAGACAAAACATTTTGGACCAATTCAGAATCACAAATACTATTTAACATCATCTCATAAACAATCATCTCTAATTATGGTCTACGAGACCTAAAATATACATTTAAAGAAAGGTCGGAACTAAACCGAACTTATTCAGAATTTTCAGAACATAACCAATTCTTTCAAACTATTAAAGTCACACTTCCGTGTGACTAGGCTGTGTGGTACACTTGGGCACTAGACACGCGCATGTGAACTAGCCATGCCAAAAATAGGTCCTCTACTAACTTTTTCACACGGCCAATAGGCACGCCCGTGTACTATAGTCGTGTGATACTTAGCTAGCTACTGACTTTAGCCCACGGCCATATGACACACCCGTGTGTCGAGACCGTGTGATTCTTAGAAGAATACTGCTTTTCTTACATGGCCACAAGGCACGCCCGTGTACCCATACCGTGTGGCACCAAGCAGGCTTGATTAAAGCCAATTTGCCACCCCTTTTTGGGTTCAATCCTGCAAGCAATAATATACAACATTCATACCAAAATTTCCAACCAATTCCATGCTTAAGAATGACCAAAACACATTAGAACTTAACACATTACAAACATACACCAAAAATATACACAACTCATCATTGTTAGCCAACTCCCATGGCATAATATATACACATCAAAACTTATATACATAGACCTTCTAGCCTTACATGCCATACTTTAAAATATTTACACTTTCAAAAGTACCAAATTGAGATCGATAGTGTGGTAATGATCCTCGACTATCCCCGAGCCTTCAGTAGCTACGATAACTGTAAAACAGACAGTAAACACACAGAGTAAGCTACAAAGAGCTTAGTAATCCAAATACAATTGGTCTAACTACTAAATCATATATATACAATTCAACCATATAGATTCATAACCATTTCATAAAATAATTCATAAACTTAACCATGCTCCTTTGTTGGCATATATGTCATGCTTCATTTCCATACATATTTCACAGAGACAGAATTTTTTTCATATTCAGAAATTTAGTACGATACAAACGTACCTGCATAGGTTATACAATTCGTATACTCAATCACAGATTTTATACGCTATAATCAGACGGGTCAGAAACGATACAGATGCATATAATCAAGTACAATGCCGACGTCCCAGATGTGGTCTTACATGTAATTCAATATCGATGCCTCTGTCCCAGACAGGGTCTTACATGAAATCAGATACGATGCCAATGTCCTAGGCATGGTCTTATACGTAAATATCAATCGAGGCTTGTGTCCTAGACACGGTCTTACACGATGTCTCAGACAGATGTCAACTTTTCTTTAGAAACAGACAGAGCTTTCGGATACAATCATATTATTATAATTTATTCAAAATCCATTCATCAGGCTCTCATGAGCATCCAATACAAATTACAATTTATTTGTGCAGAATTTATTTCAATTAAAACATAATTTTAATTTGACTTACCTCGGATGGATTTCGGATAAAAGGAGTCGACTATTCAACTATTTTGGACTTCCCCCGATCTAAGTCTGATATTCCTTATTCTTGATCTAATACAATACAAATTCAACCATTCAATCATTCATTTCATTCAATTTAATTCATATACACATAGTTACGGCACTTTACATTTTAGCCCTTACATTTTCACACTTTGACAATTTAGTCCATTTTTCACAAAATCACTAATACGAAAAATTTCTTTACAACAAGGGCTAGCCAAATTTTCATGGCTTCTATATAAGCCCCTACAACATGTTCAATTCATAATTTATTCCTTCAAAACCTCATTTTTAAAATTTAACCCAAATAACTCAATTTCATCAAAAGCTCAAAGATAAAACTTATGAACCATCTACCAAGCCTTCATAATTCATTCAAAAACATCACAACACTCATGATATCAACAATGGCATTTCATGAAATCTTTAACAGAAACAAAAATTCAGACATGGGCTTTGAAGTATACGAAGCAACGATCACAGAAACGTAGAAATTATAAAAAACAGACGAAAATTCATACCTTAATCAAGGATTAGGCTAATTGATTATCAAAACCCCAATTTGATTCTTTTTCTTGCTTCAATCGGCCAAGAGAATGGTAAAAATGAATACCATTTTATGTTATAATTATTTAACATATGTTTAATTTACAATTGACCAAAATACCCTTTAGTTATAATTTATTAAAACTTACCTAACATGTCCATAATTGTCCACCATTAACATAACTGGTAAATTTGACATGCAAAGACCCATATTTTAAAATCCAAGCCAATTAAGTGCTTTAAC
The DNA here is from genome assembly GCF_025698485.1 of Gossypium arboreum. Lineage (NCBI taxonomy): Eukaryota > Viridiplantae > Streptophyta > Magnoliopsida > Malvales > Malvaceae > Gossypium > Gossypium arboreum. The sequence continues at coordinate 76,360,499 of NC_069075.1, forward strand.
ATTTAGCACTCAATTTTTACACTTTACGCGATTCAATCCTTTTTCATGATTAAGTATAGAAACAGACAATTAAATCACAGAAATTTCACAGATGTAAATTCACATATCATAGACACAGAAAATAATATTAAAATATTTTTTGGGCTCGGATTTGTGGTGTCAAAACCACTATTCAGACTAGGGTCAAAACCGGACTGTTACAATTTTATGTAATTTTGACCTCAAGAGAATTGACAGAAGTTTCTATTTGAGGAATTAAGGTAACAACAAGCTCAAACACTATTAATGAATTCTTTGAATTACCTAATTTTGTAGACGACGAATATTCTTCCTTGATGAGAAATATTATGGCTGAAAAATTGCAAGAAATTCTCAAGGAACTTACAATTCCAGGTTCTTAGTGGACTTTGTCAAAAGCAAGGCATTCACACTTGTTGTAGAGAATACTTGACAACACCAGCGAAGGTATGGTTCTATTTCATTCGATTCTGCCTTATGCCTAAGACCATTAGAGTGAATGGTCTTATTGTACTCTATTTTAATGACAAAGATCATTGATGTGAGAAAAATCATTCTAAGGGAAATGTGGAATTGTACCGCTAGACATTCTGGCCCAACTTACTTTCCCTTTATGATAACAATTTTGTGCTTCAAAGATAAAATTCTTGCAAACGTAAAGAAGACAGGTAACAACCCATTTTTAGTGAAATCGGAATAATGGTTTCGGGACCACAAATCCAAGTTAAAAAGAAAATTTATTTAAATATTACTGTATGGTCAGCATTATGATAGGAATGTTATATGAAAATTCTGATAAGAAAATTTTATCGATTTTGTGTTTAATTAGGGAAAGACCCAAATTGCATAAAATGCAAAAGTTGAGTTCTAGGAGCTAAAAGGACCAAATAGCTACAGAATTCAAAATGAGAGGCCCTTATATGGTAATTAGACCATTAAATAAAAGTTAGTAGATATTTTTGGTGATTCATCCATGGAAAATTAGAAAAAGAAAAGAATGAAATTGGAAATGAGAATAATTAAAAGATGATAAATAAATTAAAAAGAAATATCATATCATATATCATCTTCTTCCCAAAAATTTCTATGGAAACCCTAGGACAGAGAAAGCAAGCTTTCTTGGCTTAATTAGGTAAGTATCCTTGTCTCGTATTTAGTAATTTTTATATTTTTGAGATTGAAATAGTTTAATCTATCTATTTTGAGGATTAATTTGTAAAGATATCATAGTATTGAAATTTTTTCATGGATGAATATGCTGAAATTTTGAAATTTATGGTAGAAAATGAAAGTTTGTTGATAGATAAACAACTTTTGTAAAGTGAATTTTGATGAAATTATGATTTAGGACTAAATTGTAAAGATGTAAAAGTTATGGAAAAAATTATGAATTTTGTAAAATACAAGTGCTGTAAATGTTATATGAAAATTTTGGTTAGGCTTGGAATAATGATTAAATTGCTTGAATTTCATTTTCCGAGCCTAGGGACGGAATTGTCATTTGTGAAAGTATAAGGGCAAAATGGTAATTTTACCTAGGATGTAAATTGAATCCAATTGAGTATTAAGTGGATTAAATTGATGATTAAATTCATTTATATAGATCCAAAAAGACCAAATACGAAATTGGATCAAGGAAAACAAAAAGTTTCTAATTAGTAGATTTCCGTATACGAACAAGTGTTCAGGTAATTTCGTGTAACTAAATTGTGTTTATTTTTATGCTTGATTTGAATGTGGTATTTGATTACATGAATTATATAAATGTTATAAATATATGAAATAATCACATATGTAACGCCCCAAAAGTTCAGTATTTATTTTTGTATGATGTGTTGCATAAATGCATGCTTACTTCAGTGGTTGAATGTCCTAAGGAGTGTTGGAGAGGTCCTAGTTCAAGTCTTGGCTTGTACAAAACTTTGTCTTTCCTTGAATAAAACCATGTCTCCTGACAATAGGGTTCTTAAATAGATACGATTAGGTTGTGCCATAGAAAGCCTGTTGGTCTAGGGGATAGTGGCGTGTTATTTCTGCAAGGAAATTTGAGTTCGAATCCTGTGGCACACAAAGGGGATTCGTTTTGCTGCTTTGTCATGTAAGACATTGAATGATAGTGGGATACTTATGCTTGTGGTGGTTGAGAGTGTTGGGGGAAGTGGGAAGTATGTAGTCGAATTCTAGGAGGGTTTTGGGGAGAGATTTTAGGAGAAAATAAAGGAGGTTGAGGTGTGAGGTAGTAGCATGCCGAAAGTGGAAAGTCCATTGTGTGAATTCGATCACTTTTTCTTTATGTGCCGAAATAGTGTTTGAGTTTTGGCTCTCCATTTATGAACGATTATCTCTTGTTGTTTCTTTTCGAGTATTGCTTATTGGTGGCCGAATATCACTTGTGTCCATTCGAGTATTTTGGTTTTGCGCTCCTATATAGTGTTTTTCTTAGTAGACTTCTTCCATCGTCCTCATCTTTTTCCTTTTGAACATTATTGTTATTCTTTTCCTTGCTCACATTCGGTTTTGTGTGCTAAACACTTCCTCTCTTGTAGCCGAACACTATTTTGTTCCATCAACCTTCTTCCTAGTCCTCATTATCGTTCTCTTTTGCTTTTCCACTTTCTCAAGCCTTGGTGGTTTACCCTCCCATCTCTCTAGATTCGGTTCTCTCTCTCCCTTTCACTCAATTACTTTTGCGTTGGCTAAACATTGGTTGGTAAGTCTTTGTTGTCTCTACTCTTTTGATTAGTCTCTCCTCTTCTCCCTAATGCCGATTTAATCACCTCTCTCTTTGGTTATGGTGCTTTTTGTTTCGGGGTGTCGTATTACTCGTAGAGTGAGGGAGTTCGCTTAGATTCCAAGAACAATTAGAATCTTCCTCTCATTTCTCATTCTAAGGTAACGTTATTCGTTGACTTTTTGTTGAACTGAGGCACTTTGGTTTGGGGTTCTTGATCTTGGCTGGATATTCCTGTCTATGATTCTTTGGGTTGTTATGCGATGTTCAACCTTGTGTAAGCAATATTATTAATGGGTTCGCTTTTCTTGCAGATAATCATCAAGTGTCTGATATTAACTTTCATCAACGTTCTAATGGGGCTTAAACTACGCTTGTTCAAGCAAGGCGTTAGTAAGTAGTCTTTTGGTACAAGTTCCAGTTGGGTTGTTTTAAACATGTATGTTAGATTTTAACTGAAGTTTCTGTTGTGTTAGGTGCAGTGTACGTGGGCTAATTCACTCGCTTTTGCAACCAGGTGTCTAATCACACTGTGAAGATTGTTAATCGATAAAAGCTGAAAAGTATGCTCATAGACGCTACACGAGCGTGTGTTCGCTCATGTGGTGAACCGAAAGCATACTCATAGACGCTACACGAGTATGTGTTCACTCATGTGGCGAATCAAATGTATAAACATGTGCGTTTGACGTTAGAGGCCACCATGAGTTGTCTCATGGGTTTAGGCCGTTTTAGGCCACGTTGGGCAAAAATGGGCTATGTGGGCCCACGGGTTCGTGGGTCTCGCATGGGAAAATTGCACGATTGTATGGAGATAAGTGGGCCGGCTATGTAGTTTGCATGGCCAAGGCCATTATTTGGGTTTAATTGGGCCACATAGGTCGTATTATGGGCTTTGGGCCCATTTTCACTGTTTGACTATTAAGGTCTCATGGGTCGCCTAAGATGACTATGGGCTTACTGATGGGTCAGTAAGTACACTTAGACCTCATACTGATGAAATGACTGTTATACCCTAAAGGTAAAATGACTGATATACCCCTATACTATATTTGACTGTATTCGAGCATGACATTTTGCATACACGTATATATTATGACATGACATGTTGCATGGGGGTAGGTTTGATATACTTGGAGGAAGTGTACTATACTGGCAGCTCTACTGCATATACTGTTAGTGCTACAACCGGTGCTATATTCTGGAGTGTAAGGATGGGTGGGTCGATTTTATCCCCACATGGAGTGTAGGGTTGGACGGAGTGAAGTGTAGAGGATGGATGGGTAGGATCTCTGTATGCATTTCTGATACTATACTGAATTGGGCTAAGGCCCACACTGATACTGTTACCGTAATAGGCTAAGGCTAACACTGATAATACTACTGTTAAGGGCTTAGGCCCAAATTGTTTGCACTGCATGAGTTATTACTTGGTAAATAGGGATTACACACTGAGTTTCCATAAACTCACTCTTCTGCTTATCTGCGCAGGTAATCCTTAGGTGGGTCGGTGCTGTGAGGGACTCGAAGATGGCCACACCACTATTTATGCTTTTAGTTTTTGATTTCTAGTAAAGGTAGTTTTATTTGGATAAATTTTATGTAATAAGGCCGTTTTAAGTTTTTATTTTTATTTGGGGATTTATTCAAATTGACTTAAATCTGTTAGCAGTAGGACTCGGGTTTTCAAAAAGGTAAATAATTTTCAACTACCACACTACATAACTTGTTTTAAAAGCTTCCGCAACGAACAAAGTTTTAAAGTGTAATAACGGTTTAGTATGAAACATGTTTTGCTAGATAAACCTGTCACTTAACAAATGGATAAATTAATTTAGCTTCTCAAAAAGATCACAAATGAGGTTCTAACTCAAATGGACTTTTCTAATAAAACTACGTGTTTCCAAAACTTACTCCAATGTGACATCACAGATTCAGCCATAATGCCTAGGCTAGGTTTGGGGTGTTACAACATATTTGATTATGTCCAAAAGATGTTAAATTCCATTTAAATAATGAAATTTGATGGATACAAGATTTCTCGTACTGATTATAGTCTTGCATATGTTGCGGACATTATAGCTCAGACTAGCATCCTGTTAAAAGCCTTCTCGAGCTTGTTATACAGTTCCTGCCAGCATCCTGATCGGTAGTGATTCTGCATGTGTTGCGCACTACTACAACTCTTTATGAGCGTCCTATTACATAATTCGATAGGTTGTGATCCAGCATATATTGCAGACACAAACACAGCTCTACGTGAGCATCCTAATATAGGTTCTTATGAGCTTCCTGACATGGCTCGCTTGAACTCTCTATTCATTTATCCGATGCTCCCTGATAATAACTCTTTGGAGTTACATGTAAAGCTCTATGAGCTCCCTGATTCAAACTCTTATGAGTTTCCTATTTAGCCCGGATAGGTGTCTTGTTACATTGCTCATCTGAGCATCCTGATGTGTGGCTCGAGAGTGTGCTCCCTGATTATGTGCCCTAATGGGTACCCCTGATTATGAGTTGACAATTTGCAGTTTTGTATACCTTGTGTGTACTACTTGAGTATCCATCGTTATTTCAATAATTCAACTGATAAAACTCCTGACATGAGAAATTATGAGATTAAAAGAATTATGTCTTTAATGCTTCTGAAATACTTGAAAATGTGAAACATGATGAACTCATCCATGTTTGTTTGATGTACATGTGAATTATGTAACTATCTTGCTTAATTAAGTCTATGTGATTAGGCAAATTGCCAATTTGTTGGAAAGTATGTTATTGTTATGCTTATTTAATTGAAAATGATTGGTAAGTTTAATTTTTGTTATACGAACTTACTAAGCATTAAATGCTTACTAGGTTTTCTTTTCTTGATTTTATAGTGCTCGAAAGCTCACAAAGGTTGGAAATCGGTCAGAGTATCATCACACTATCTACCAGCTCATTTTGGTATAAATAGTAAACTTATTTTGGTATAATGGCATGTATCGGTTAACTTGGCCAATTGTTGGCTTGTAAATGGTTGTTTGTAATCTAGCCATTGGAATGGCTAGTGATGGTTTGATTTCGTATATTTATAAGGTTATATTATGGTAATTACATATGTGTTTAGTATGGCTTGATTGAGTTATGTTAAACATGAATGTCTATAAAAGGGTAAGATTATAAACATGAATGCATGTGATGATATATCAAGTTAGATGTTAAAGTTGGCTTGGTTATACTGTTTGAATTGGTTGGTATATGTTTGCAATTATTGATGTAGGTTGTTGGAAAATTTGGGTGAGAAATAAAGCTAGGAAATGGCTTTATTTTGTCCACACGGGTTGACACACAGGCATGTATCTTGACCGTGTGTGACACATCGCTTGGCACATGGGCATGTAGTTTGGCCTTGTGTCCCTTGGATCTTAAAATTTAAAAAAATGCTCAGAATTAGACACACGGGCAGAGACACGAGCATGTGTCTCAGCCGTGTGTGACACACGGCCTAGAACACGGGCGTGTGTCTTGGCCGTATGAATCTTGCATTTGATTTTCGAAAATTAAAATTAACCACATAGCCTAGCACAGGGACATGTGGCTGGCCGTATGGCACAAGTCAAAGAGTTACACGGATAAGGACATGGGCTGGGACACGATTGTGTGCCTCACATCGAATGGCCATATGGCCTACTCACACAGGCGACCTACTTACACAGGCGTGTGATCGTTGTATATAAGAAAATTTTGACATTTATCGAAAAAATTTTTGAGATTTCGATTTAGTCCTAACTCGATTCTAATATGTAATTTGTAACGCCCCAAAATTTTTATTTTTGTTATTGTGAAAATATGACACAATTGTGTATCTACTTCAATGGTTATGTGTTCTGGGTGTGTGTGAGAGGTCCCAAGTTCAAGCCATGTCTTTGGCAAAATTCTGGTATTTTTTTGAATAAAGCCTAAACCCCACCCAGTAGGCTTAAGTTTATGTATTTGTAAGTACATGTCAAAATTAGCCTATTGGTCCGGTGGTTAAGTGCAGTATTAGTATGCTGGAGGTCTAGTGTTCGAATCCTTGTGTGGGCAAGGGGGAATATTTTTGCTCGGTTTGATGGCTGGGAGTTTGAGTTGTACTGAAAATCTGAATAGTGGGTGGTTGAGATAGAGTAGGTAGTGGGATTTGAGTTATCAATTTCCCAAAATTCTCCCCACAGAAAAACTGATCATCTCCCTTTTCACCCCTTTTTCCTTTTTCTTCTTTTTTTTGTTTTCCTCCTTTCAGTTGTCGAAACTCTACCTTTCTTCCACTCTCCATTCGCGTCTGATAGGTAAGTTTTGGTAGGTACAGTTTTCAATTGTTTGACAAATCGTTTTGCTAAGGGTCTTTTTTGGTGTTTAAGAGATATTCGAGGGGCTGAAGGTCTAGAATCATTGTTGTAGGTGCGTGGAATTTCCATATACAGCGTGGAATTTCCATTTTTCGAGTAAAGGTAATGCTTTTCGTTGGTTTAGGAATTGGTTTTCATCTTGTGTTTTCATTTATGAATCAGGTTGAATGAGTAATTGATGAGTTACTGCTCAATTTTAGGTTCTAAAGTGCCCAGGGGACGTTTTAGCATCAAATGATACCAGGTGTGTGCCCGTAACACATTAAACAGGGTTCGATGAAAAGCTAAAAAACCCCACTTTGACGCCACACAGTGTGTGCTTGCCCGTGTAGTAGGCCGTGTGCCTTAACACGAGCGTGTGATCGACGAGGCCAGGCCCTGCATGCAAGACACAGCCGTGTGCGACACACGGGCTAGATGATTTGGGCCGTGTGGGCTACACAGGCGTGTGGGTCCACACGGGTAGTCCACATGGGCATGTAGAATTCTGGGACATGCCATGTGATCCACACGGCCAATCCAAATTTGGGCCATGTGGGCCCACACAGGTAGGCCACATGGGCATGTGAGCCCATTTTCATTGAATTGATTGCTAAGGTTTCACGGATTGCCCAAGTTGACTGTGAACCTACTGTAGGGTCGGTAAGCATTCCTTAGACCCCTAATTGTTTGAACTAACTGATTGATGGATATATATTGAGTATGATGATAGTATGCATGCATACATTTACTGATTATATGTATTGATATCATGAGATAGCATGTCATGTATTGTATGTTGCATTGCATGGGGTTGGGTTGATTTTATTTGGATGAAGTGTACTGAAAGGCTCTTCAATCTAATATATTGGTAGCTCAGTTGCATACTACTATTTGGTACCGCGTTCGGTACTACTTGGAATGTAGGTGACGCGAACCTAGCCACGTCATGTTACAAATCAACTCGACAACAACAAGCATAGCCTAAGCTCGAGGGGCTTAAGTGCAAAATGAAGCTTAATCTTAGCTTGTTGAGCTCAATTTTTCTCATCTCCATCTCAATGAGTTCGTGTGCTCATTCAATGAGCCCGATTCAGCTCAAATAAGCTCGTTTGAGCTCATTTCTATTTTTTTTTTTTTGTGATGGAATAAATTTAATAAGTTGTGTTAGTTAATTAGTTAATTGTCAGCTCAAATAATTAATTAATTTAATAGTGTCTTAAATCTGGACATTTTTAATTTAGTATATTAAATATGTCTCATATTAATATGTGTTTAATGTGTCTAGCTTAGGACATAATTTAATGTGTCTAATTTAGAACAAATTCATTAGCAGCTACTAATTTAATTTGCCCAGCCCTTATTTATTTTGTCCTAGCCTAGACATGTTTTTAAATGTGTCTTGGAGTCAGCAGAATTTAATTAGGACCAGAATGGGACAAATTTAATTGATTTTGTCCAGCCGAAATTAATTTGTCTTGGCTGCTGTTGATTTTAATGTGTGTGTTTTTGTTAAATATGTCTTAATCGAATTTAATGTGTAGGTATTAGAAGAGCTGCTGGTGCAGGAAACAGCATTAAAAAAGCTGTTGGTGCATTGTTTGGGACGCTACTGGTGCAGGAAACAGCATTAATAGAGCTACTGGTGCATTGTTTGGGATAGCATAAATAAGCTGATGGTTCAGCTCTTCAAGGCAACATTTCGTAGACTTCAATAACCAAAGTCCAACTATTGTTCAGCCTTCCCAACAAGCTGATTAGCTTCCCAAAGCATCCTTAAAATGTTTCACATTGCTGGAAAAAATTCCTTCTTCACTAAGTTGTCCATTCGGCTAGAGCATTCACATCCTTGGGTTGTTCAGTTTTATTTGTTCACACATAGGGGTTGTTTGCATTCGGTTTCACACTTTAAGTCTATTGCAATACTCAAGCTGATCACTAAATGTTCACAAACTTTCTAGCTGATCAAGGCAGCTTATTTCCAGCACATTAAAACTACTTGGCTGAACATAGACAAGGCTATTCAGCTCACCGCCTTTTCAATTAATGTCCAACTGAATGATCATCATCTAGAAGCTGTCCATTTGTGTTTTTCATGCTAGGAAACTTTAAGGAAGCTTGCAAGGACGTTCAAGAAACTTCAAGGAAATTTCCAGCCTCTTTTAGCTTTAATTTTCTATCCATTCAACATCCCTAATAGTCCATTCAGTTACACCATGTTTTAGGCTATAAATACTTGTTTTTAGATGGTTGAAAAGGTTACTCAATTTTTAGACTGTCATTTTATGAACTTTATTGTTCTAGTGAGAATTCAATTCTCTTTATTCACTTTAGGACTGATCTGACTTATCGGGATTTTGTCTCGTGGCGTCAATATTTCCTTGTTATCCCGACTTTTTTGGTGTGGTGTTCAAAACTATACCGAGGTTCCTATCATCCGATAGTGGGTCGAAGTTTTCTATCAATTTCTCCATCCATATTTCCATTAACTTCTCAACCTAAGTGTCATCCAACATTCGGGTCAACTTTTCCTATAACGTTGGTTCAATCTTAGCCTTAGCCGATTTTCATCCACCTATCCCCAAGTTTTCCTTTAGCCTTTGTTTGATCCCTTTGATAGCCATTTATCCATCCCTCTTTCATCCTTTTTGAATCAAACCATCAACTTGCTTCCATATCCATTAGAAACTAGCCATTCGAACCTATCTTCCTTGTTTTCATCCCCAATTTTGCAAACCATTCAAACTTACCCAATTTATTGATCGGGTAACTATTACAACTCAAATCATCCCGAGGCGAGTTCGTATCATTTGGAATTAGATATGGTTAAATTGATGTAAGTATCAACGTTTTTGGAAGTTTCGGTATCGTATTTGTAAAAAAAATTCAAAAAAATTCAAAAAAATTTTGTGAAGAAAAAAAAGAAAGAATATATTTATTTGAAGAGTAAAAAAAAGATTGTAAATAGTGAAAAAAAAAGAATCTCAAAATAAAATAAAATAAAATAAAAAGAGAAAAGAATTCGAAATTAAAAAAAAATTGTTCAGTTCCTTTGTCATCTGATTTTCTAAAAAAAAAAAAGTTTTGTTGATAGTGTTGAAAGTTGTACTCATCTTTTGTAAATCCCGATCACTAATTTCTTGCTACTATCACCATCTACCCAAACGGCCACACCTTCACCTTTTATTTTTTCTTCTAGCCCACCCTTGTCCCAACATCACTTCCAACCCAAATCAATTATCATTTTTGTAAGCCGACTCAACACCGACAAGACCGCTAAGTCTAAGTAGTCCATCGTGAATCGAGAGAAGCGAATAGAGTGGAAAAAGGCACGAGTGTGTGGTGAGACTAATCGAGTGCATAAAAGCCAAACGTGTGCGATTTTTTTTCTTTTCGAGAGAATTTGTGAGGTTTTTTATTGATAAAATTTTTCATTTCTGTTTTTAATCACTTTCCTTTTCCCTCACTAAAATCATGAACCAAGAAGTGTTTTCAGAATACGATTATCAATATTTGATGAAAGAGATGCATAGAATTGTGAAATCCAAGTTTGACAAGTTGTACAAGCATTTGGATCGAATCGAGGAAAGGGACCAATGAGAATAACTTTCTCCAACTCAAAAGATAGAGTCAAGGTCACCACGGAGACCTACATCCGATGAGCATTCAAGGAGAGACTCATACCGAGATTCTTATCCATCAATAAAGCCGAAATGGTATGAAGCAATCCCCGAATCTAAAACCTTTTAAGATGACAAACGAGAATGTACGAAATCCTCTTCAAGTGCCTTAAAGTGTTCATCTGCGGAGAAATCTTCACAAAGAAGAGAACGTATTACGTCTAAGTATTCACCTACGGATAGTCATTCCCGAAGAGATTCATACCATGATTTCTATTCGACTAGGAATTCAAGACGAAGCAAAGCAAACTTCGAGCTTGAAGCCTATTATGGTGACTAACAAGAAGGTCCGAGAAAGTATTCATATGCTCAAAGATACTCATCCATGGAGGAATGCTCGCGAAGAGATGATCATATTTCATACACGGATCTTTCATACTTTTTCCAACAAAAAAATTCTCATCATGATTCTTCTATGTTATCTTCCTCTTGTAATGAGATCAAAAACTCATGGGAGAAAGAAAAAGAACTTGAACAAGAAAAGAAAATTGAAAAAGAGATTGAGAATGAGTCTTTAAAATAGATGATTGAAAACGAGAGAGAGTTTGATCATGAGATTGCAAAAGAAAAGAGTGAAGAAGACAAAAGAGAACAAGAAAAAGCGAAGAGTGTTTTAACTAACTGTTCTATGAGTTCTCCTTGTATTGTTTCTTCTCAAGTTCCTGAAGATTCCATTGACAAGCTACAACTTCAATACCTTTTCGAAGAGAGACGATTCTGAATGATCGAGAAAGGTAATATCAAAAATGAAATTCTCCCTTAAGAGCTTAAAGGCAAGCAAGGTAAGGAGTCTGTAACAATTACATCACGACAAACTGATTTGAACATTGTTGAAAAAGGTACCGATGACTTAATTTTTGAAAGATCATCACTCTCTATGTCGATTAATTGTCATTCTCTCATTATTGATGATTTTGTTTTAAATAGTGGTATGAACTTTTTTTTCTAGTAATGAGTATAGTGTTGGCAAGCTTGTTGATGAAGTAAGATTAAGTCGGTACAAATAAAATTTGATCTTATGTGATAAAGAATTGTCACATAAAATGCCTAATTTGTTTTGTTTGTGATGGAAATGTGAATTCTCTATATCGTTGTGCATGTTTGTGTAAGTCTGATCAAATGAGAATTACGATGTATGATTGTTTGAAAATATGCATGCTCAATTTTTTTTTGTTTCACTTGTGTGAATTGATGATGAAAGAAAGGTCATTGCCGCTTATAACAATGAACAACCAAAATCGTGTGTTTAAGCCCAGAGCAAGTCATCTTAAGTTGTTGCTAAGCAAAAGTGAGCATTATAATTTCTGTTTAAATAAACGTGTGAACAACATTTTCTTACTTGATGATGTGTTTCTAAATCTGAAAACAAAGTTGTTGTACCGTGATAATATGCAAATGCAAAATCAAATCTTTGATCCTAGAAATTGCACTATAGTAGGATTTGAAGGATTCGAGCATGTCTTGCATGAGTTTAACTTACAATTGTTTCATATTCCCCCTGTGTTGTTGTCCATGAAATTTTCAAGTCGAAATGAAACGATAAGATAAAACTTTGCTTCCGACACCGGAGATTATTGTCTTATATCATTTGGTATCAAGATGTTCAAAGGACTTGAATCAAGTACTTTTGTTGTCCAAAACCATAATTTTCAAGCACTTAATGGTTCTGTTCCGACGATTATGCTTGACCTTTTTATCTATTGTGAAACAGTAAGGTCATTTTCCATATTTGACCCTGGTATTCATTTTTACAATAAATTCGTGAATGAGCTTGAGAAAAGTTCTTTGGAGATTTTAATTCCTAGTGTCACTAATTTGTTTTACTCTTTTGTAGGTGACACTTGGAGTTGGCGTCCCCCTAAAGAGGGAGGGCATCAAAATAACCCATTTCTTTCTCGAACCATTCGTGGTTCCACGAGTTTTGGAAATAACTTTGCTCTAATCATGAACAAATTGGTTTGTGATTTTGAAAAAAAAATCTCAAGCAAGTGGCCCGATTTGAGGACAAATCGTCTTCAAGAGGGAGGGAATGATGCCAACCTAGCCGTGTCATGTTACAAATCAACTCGACAACATCGAGCATGGCCCAAGCTCGAGGGGCCTAAGTGCAAAATGAGGCCTAATCTTAACTCGTTGAGCTCAATTTTGCTCATCTCCATCTCAATGAGTTCGTGTGCTCATTCAATGAGCCCGATTCAGCTCAAATAAGCTCGTTTGAGCTCATTTCCATTTTTTTTTTTTGCTGGAATAAATTTAATAAGTTGTTTTAGTTAATTAGTTAATTGTCAGCTCAAATAATTAATTAATTTAATGGTGTCTTAAATCTGGACATTTTTAATTTAGTATATTAAATATATCTCATATTAATATGTGTTTAATGTGTCTATCTTAGGACATAATTTAATGTGTCTAATTTAGAACAAATTAATTAGCTGTTGCTAATTTAATTTGTCCAGCCCTTATTTATTTTTTCCTAGCCTGGACATGTTTTTAAATGTGTCTTGGAGTCAGCCGAATTTAATTGTGACCAGAATGGGACAAATTTAATTGATTTTGTCCAGCCGAAATTAATTTGTCTTGGCTACTGTCGATTTTAATGTGTGCATGTGTGTTAAATATGTCTTAACCGAATTTAATGTGCAAGTATTAAAAGAGCTACTGGTGCAGGAAACAGCATTAAAGGGGCTACTGGTGCATTGTTTGGGACGGCATAAATGAGCTGATGGTTCAGCTCTTCAATGCCACATTTCGTGGACTTCAATGGCCAAAGCATAGCTGTTGTTCAGCCTTCCCAAAAATCTGATTAGCTTCCCAAAGCATCCTTAAAATTTTTTACATTACTGGAAAAAATTCCTTCTTCACTAAGTTGTCCATTCGGCTGGAGCATTCACACCCTAGGGCTATTTGGTTTTATTTGTTCACACATAGGGGCTGTTTGCATTCAGTTTCACACTTTAAGTCTATTGCAATACTCAAGCTGATCACTAAATGTTAACAAACTTTCCAACTGATCAAGGTAGTTTATTTCCAGCGTATTAAAACTCCTTGGCCGAACATAGACAAGGTTATTCAGCTCACCACCTTTTCAATTAATGTCCAGCTGAATGATCATCATCTAGAAGCTGTCCATTTGTGTTTTTCATGCTAGGAAACTTCAAGGAAGCTTGCAAGGATGTTCAAGAAACTTCAAGGAAATTTCCAGCCTCTTTTAGCTTTAATTTGCTGTCCATTCAGCATCCCTAATAGTCCATTCGGTTACACCATGTTTTAGGCTATAAATACTTGTTTTTAGATGGTTGAAAAGGTTACTCAATTTTTAGACTGTCATTTTATGAACTTTATTGTTCTAGTGAGAATTCAATTCTCTTTATTCACTTTAGGACTGATCTGACTTATCGAGATTTCGTCTTGTGGCATCAATCTTTCCTTGTTAGCCCGAACTCTTCACCTTTGTTGGTGTAGCATTCAAAACTATACCAAGGTTCCTATCATCCTTGATAGCAGGTCGAGGTTTTCTATCAATTTCTCCATCTATATTTCCATTAACTTCTCAACCTAAGTGTCATCTAAGATCCGGGCTAACTTTTCCTATAACTTTGGTTCAATCTTGGCCTTAGCCGATTTTCATCCACCTATCACCAAGTTTTCCTTTAACCTTTGTTTGATCCCGTTGATAGTCATTTATCCATCCCTCTTTCAGCATTTTTGAATCAAACCATCAACTTGCTTCCATATCCATTACAAAACTAGCCATTCAAACCTATCTTCCTTGTTTTCATCCCCAATTTTGCAAACCGTTCAAACTTACCCAATTTATCGATCGGGCAACTATTACCACTCAAATCATCTTTATTCAAAAATAAAAATATGGAAATAAGCTCAATCGCTTATTTGAGCTGAATCAGGCTCATTGAATGAGCACACAAACTCATTGAGCTAAAAATGAGCAAAATTGAGCTCAACGAGCTAAGATTGGGCCTCATTTTGCACTTAGGCCCCTCGAGCTTAGGCCATGCTCGATGTTGTCGAGTTAATTTGTAACATGACGCGGTTACGTTCGCATCAGTAGGGATGGGTGGGTTGATTTAATCCCCACATGGAGTGTAGGGTTGGACAGAGATGGTGTGTAGAGGCTGGTTGGGTAGGACTTTGTTACTGAATTTGTATATCTGTTATTAACACTGTGATGGACAAGGCCCTTGTGCATACTGATACTGATACTGATACTGAAAGGTGCTTATGCCCAAGACTTTTTTGATGATGCACTGTGTTTACTGTTGTTTGTTTTCTGTGGGACTACACACTGAGTTTACATAAACTCACCCCTCTAGGTTTAATGTGCACAGGTAATCACCAGACCTAGACAGATCGGGCAGTGGAGGACTCGATGGTGACCACAGTTTTTGGATTTTTATGATTTATAATTTATGATTTATGTTTTATTTACCGTGGTTTATTTGGATGTAATTTGGGGACTTTTGGGGACTTTTGCTTAAATTTGGTTTTTATTTATTTTTATGGATTTATAACTGCTAGACGTAGGAAAACTTAGTTTTCAAAAAGGCAAAGTTTTCTCTAAACACATGATTTCCTCAAAACAGTTTTAAAAGCTTCCATAACGAATTACGTTTAAAACAATTGATTAAATGAGTAAGGATTTTGGAATTAATAAGAGATAATAAAAGTAATTAAATGGAAATGGATTTATCGTAAAAACTTAGCTTTCAAACACCCTATCATGTGACATTGCCGGATTCGGCCATAACGTCTAGGCCGGGTTTGGGATGTTACATAATTTGGGTTTCAAGGATCCATATAAGGGACATTATGATTGAATGTGATTGATTTTCAAATATGAATAGTAAATGACATAAATTAATTGTAATTAAACTGTAAACTCTGGTAACACTCTATAACCCTGTTCTGACGACGGATATGGGTTAGAGGTGTTACAAGACAGGTTATAGCGAAGGTACAATCATAGATTGGGACCTCTACCGAATAGCCGGAGGTTTTTTTCTCCAAAATAGAGTTGAAGAGAGTGACGATCCCGAATAAGAAGATCCCACAGAGATCGAACCAATGCAATCAGCTGAAATCCCTGATAAGGTAAAACTAATGGAACCAATAACTGAACCTGACATGACAGTTTCAATGTTCAGAACTCAATCGCCTCTCCTAGATCTTCAAGATGAGTTGTCAAAGTTTATGGACATAATGCAACATATGCAGTGGCAGCAATAAGCTTACTGGATATATTTAAAAATACGGGATGACTCAATGAGAAGCTCTCTTACGAAAATATTCAATGGCCCATTTATTTTTGTGCCCAAGTTTCCAGATTTCATATTTGAACCATGGAGTCCACTATCGAAGAGGGAGCAAAGTGATGCATGCAAAAACAAATATGATGGAGCAAAAGATGAATCAGATTCAGAGGGATCTACAAATAAATAAAAAAGGGGGATCTTAACTTTATTTTATTTTCATCCTTCGGTTTTTTAATGTTTTATGATTAGGTTCTATTAAGATTTTTTATTTATCACATAATAAAACATGAGGTGGAAATCATTTATAAAAATGAAAAAGTTTTAAAATAAGAAGTGTGTCAATAGATATATACATGTCTAGGATTGGATCTAAAGGGAGCTTGGTACTTAAGTAGTACTCACCTCCTCTTTTCTAGAATCCTACCTGATGTATAGTATCTACTCACTTTTAACAATGAGGACATTGTTCATCTTATGTAGGGGGGACCAAAAAATTGAAATTATTTCCTCTCAGAATAATTTTTTTTTAATTATGATTAGGATATATTTTGTTCAAAAATTTTGAAATTTTGTTAACTATGCTAAACTTTAGTATAAAAAAGTTTGATTATTTTAATAATTGTTATGTTAGCTGAATTATGACATAAATATATTTTTAATAAAGCATGCAAATCATACCATAAAATTTTTAGTTCCTTAGGAAAGTTAGGCATGCATAAAAGTTTAAGTCTCTAGAATTGTCTTAGTAGTTTCTTGAGGCGAAATCCTAGGAAGCATGGAATGTTGAAAATGATTTAGGCAACTTTTGTTTAGACCGTTTGAGCCTTTCAAGCCAACCTTGATGAATTTTTATCCCTTGAAACCCAACTTTGAGACTATATGGCCTAATTTTATTTGAATCCTTGTAATATTTAGCCATCACTTTTCTCTTAATTATCTTTAAATTGTCCCAAACACTAGACTCAGTTCTATTTAGAATGTTCTTTGAAAATAAGTTTGGGGGAGTTGAAAAGAAGTATCAAATGTTCAAAAATTGTAATACATACAGCAAAATGCTCGTGAAAAAAACAAGAAAAAAAAGAAGAGCATATGCACTTGAAAGAAAATAGATGTACAAAAGAGCATGTGAAAGCAAAATAAGTTGGCGTATTGAAGATAAATATTCTGAAGGTCCGATTGAAGCTGAATCTAAGGTTTTAAGCCTAAATTTATCTATCTTGTACCTACCCCTAGCCTAGCTACGTTACAACCTCTTTAAAAGACCTATTGATTCAAGCTTCTATGCTACCTACATTAGTGGAGAGAAATTACTATGCTCAACATATGAAGGCATAAATTAAACTTGATGTTGTAGCTTAATCTTGAATAAGGGAATAGAATCAATTTGGAAAGAATTTAGCATGTCTTTATTGAGAAAGCATTAGTCTATTTTTGCTATCATAAGAATAATTGACATTAATTTGAATGATATGTATGCTTAAGTAGCATAAATATGAAATTTCTTGTTCTTGAGCATAAGTATATTAAATTCATAATTTTGAGAATAACGTTGTTTTGAAGGAAATTTTCAAAAGTGTTTTCGAAAAATCCTTTTTAATTTGTGCATTACTCGGGATGAGCAATGAATTAAGTTTGAGCTTGTGGAAACACGAAAATATACACACTTTTTCATGCCCTTTTTAACTCAAATTCATGCATTTCAATAAAATTTCTTGTCGAAAAATATATAATTATTATAAAATAATTAAATTGCACTCAAATTATTAAAATGTTGAAATTTAATTAATTTTATATCAAATTTTGATTAATTTTGATTATTTTAAATGATTTGCACAAAGGGCAAAAAACGGCTCAGCGGACACTACTAGAAGCACAAAACCGATAAGCAATTTTGAAGCATCAAGGTGAATTAATTTTTCAGCCTAAGACAGTCCAAATTATGAATATGAATTCATAATACAATTAATTTTAATTTGAATCCAAATTATTTTGCGTTAAATAAACTATTATTAATTAATTATGAAAAGAGGCCTAGTTAAGCTGAATAAAAAAAATCGATCCGACCGAGCGCTTGGCAGCCCAAAATCGTCCCACATGCTGACCCAATCAGATTGTTTGGCTGATTATTTGGCTTGAAAAATAGCCCTTGAAGAACCCTTGAATTTGCATTTGAACCCTTGAATTTACATTCGAACCCCTCCACTATTCATGCCTTTTTAAATTTGCCCCTACCTTAAAATAGCCACATGTGTGGCTGGCCATGGGGGACTCTGTGGCTACTTTTAGCAGCCTACCTTTCTAGATTTTTCCTATTTTTAGCAGCCTAATCAACCAATAAAAATCCCCCTTGGCTGCTCACTTCAAACACATCTCAAACCCTCTTATCCTTCATTTCTCTCTCACTTTCTCTCTTCAAACCCCTTCCATTGTTCTTCATTTTCTTCCCCATTCATTTACCGATTTCACCTCTTGAAAAAGATCCCTTCAACAACTATTTGTAGCAGCATTCAAGTGTTTTTGGAAGTGTCGATTCAACAAGATTAAGCAGAGAAGGAGGAGCGGAGCAAACTAGTTAAGCCTCGGAGAAACACTGGATTTGATTTTTGTTCCTTATCCTTTTAATTTTATTGTTATTGTTATGAACATGTTTATGAATAGTTGTGATGTTGATATGTTTAATTTAATTAATATGGATTAAATTTAATTCGTGTTAGGTTGATTGCATTTTGTCCACTTAATTTATTAAAATTGTGTTTGTGTTGTTATAGGCCTTGGTAAGATGTTTGATTAAGTAAAACCATGACTAAGTTATTCTTGCATTACAACTGTAACGTAACTAACGAATTAATTATTTAAATAGATTGAAATTATAATTAATTGACATGATACTTAATCAGTGCATGTTTAATCATCTAAGGTAGTTAAGGTTTAAATTAGCAATGGTATCTAACGATATATTAGGCTTGCATGTAACACCCCTTACCCGTTACCGTCGCCGGAACAGGATACAAGGTATTACCAGAATATAATACATACCATTAAACATAACCGAGATATAAATATGTCATCCAATTTGATAGTGCATCGTATAACATATGTCTTGAACAATATTAGCCAACTTTAATGGCTTGTACAAAGTAGTTGGTCGAGTACTGTAACTAATATTTTAAACCTAGACAAATATGGCACGTAACAAAATAATTAAGCCTACTATACATGCCATAATTCAAAACGTTTAGTTCAAATACCCTAAAGTATGATAGTGCGGGTAGATCTTCACGATCCTTAACTCCTGAACAAGCCGAAGGACACTATAAGACAAAAGAGAGAAACAAAGTAAGCTTATAGCTTAGTAAGTAAGTATGTAAATACTAATTAAAGAATCTAACATGTTTACTCAACAATTCAAGTATATCTACTTTAACTTCACTATTCATTCCACTTTGATTAAGCTGTCTCTGCTGCGTCATATTCACTAAATAAATCATAACTCGAGTTACAAAACTCGAAATTTAAATCCGTAAAATTTTCCTGAATCTAGACTCATAAAGATTTTTGCTAATTTTTTTCTATAATTTTTGGTTCAGCCGATTAGTACAGTTTATTAGTTAAAGTTTCCCCTGTTACACAGCTCGACTGATCTGACCTCTGTTCACTACGAATTGAATTTCTCTCAGTACACAATTCAAACAACCCTGAAGTCTGTTTCATTTAAAACTAGTCTCAATAAGGAATTTAGGCATGTAAACTATATTTCTTAATTTGCTTTGTAAAATTTTTAATGATTTTTCAAATTTGGAACAGGGGATCACGTATTCATCCTGAGCAAGTCACATACAATTGTAAATATCTCAAAATATAGAATTCCTTTGCTTGCTCTGTTTCTTTTATATGAAAGTAGACTCATTAAACTTTAATTTCACATCTCATTCAACCTCTAATTATATTCCTCCTATTTTTGGTGATTTTTCAAAATCACGTCACTGCTACCATCTAAAAACAATTTTAATGCTAATTTCACTCTTTCACACATTCTTTATGCTAACCTCATTTTATCTTATATATGTATATACCACAAATCATTTTCACTACATTTCATTCACCATAAGTGTAGGTCCAAACCACAATATCACCACAAAACCATCCCGTTGAACAATTCGGATCAATCCTCGATATTTAATGGTTTCAGCACACAGCCCCACCATCATACTTCGTTTAGTTCGGCTCTCTTGTACACATGGTGAACACTTAGTACCACTCATGCGACCTAACCGATTTGTCTCGTAGCTCTCTTGTCTACATGGTGTCCTTCACTTGGAATCACGCATGCAACCTAGCTACATTTATCTTTCACGTAGCTCTCTTGTCTACATGGGATACATCTCGTATCACACATGTGACCTAGCTACTCTGAGGTGTCTCGTAGCTTTCTTGTACACATGATGTGCACTCAGCATCATACATGTGACCTAGCTACGCCCTCTATTTCATTCGATCTCTCCGAATGTTCAACCGGATCTCTCTCTATATTTATTTCCATTCTTCCAATAGTCGATTTACATTTTAACATCAGCTAGTATATTTATATAATAGGCTGAAATATAAGAATGTACATGAAATTATTGTAATATTTACATACAAACTTACCTTGGTACAAAATGTGGAAATTTTGCAATTTAGTCCAAAACTTTTCCTTCCCCGTTCGAGATCAATTCGCGTCTTTCTTGATCTATAATAACACATTTAGCTCATTTAATACTCATACTATTTATTTCAATCCAAAAATCACATCATGGAAAAATTACATTTTGCCCCTAACTTTACAAAATTACAATTTTGCCCCTAGGCTCGGAATTTAATTTCAGCCCTTATTCTTATATTTTATGATATGCTGAACATTTTCTCTTCTACAACAACATCAAATTCTCACTCTATCATATAGTTATGAACAATAGGTATTTTCTGGATTATCTTGCTTTTACTCGTTTTCACTTAAAACCGAGTAGCACAAGTTATTTAACATAATTTAAAACCTCATATTCTATCATAAAACATCAAAATACACAAATTTCACCTATGGGTATTTTTCCAAATATGAACCCTAGGTTAAATTATTACTAGCATAAGCTTAATCGAGCTTCCGGGATTCCAAAAACGTAAAGAACATTAAAAACGGGGCTTGGAATCACTTACTATGGAGCTTGAAAATTGAAGAAACCCTAGCTATGGAGAGAGGGAGAATTCGGCAGCAACTAAGGAGGATGATGATCAATTTTGTGTTATTTTTCCTATTTTATTTCATTTAATATCCAAATGACCAAAATGCCCCTCCTTACTAAACTTTCAAAAATTCCTTCCATGTCCTAATTTTGTCCATGAACTTAAAATTGGTCAAATTTCTATTTAAGACCTCCTAATTAATATTCCAAAACAATTTCATACTAAAACTTCCGGATGCAAATTTTGCAACTTATTCGATTTAGTCCCTACTTTCAATTTAAGCACTTTAGGCATAGAATTTCATCACGAAATTTTCACACAATCATGCAATCATATCATAAACCCCAAAATAATTATACAACAATTATTTCTATCTTGGATTTGTGGTCACGAAACCACTATTCCGATTAGGCCCTAATTCGGGTTGTCACAATTCTCCCCCTTTTGAGATTTTCGTCCCGAAAATCTTACCCAGAAAGAGGTTTGGGTCTTTGTTTCCTCATAGCTTCCTCGGGTTCCCACGTAGCCTCTTCTATCCCATGTCGTGCCACAATACTTTCACTAAAGCTATACTTTTATTTCTTAAGCTGTTTAACCTCTCGAGCCAAAATCTTTATTGGTTTCTCCTCATAGGTCATATCCGATCGAATCTCAATTTCATTGGGAAATCACATGTGAAGGATCGAACGATAACGTCATAACATTGATACATGAAACACGTTATGAATTCTTTCTAACTCTGCCGGTAAGGCCAACCGATATGCCATGGTCCAATTCTCTCAGTAATCTCGTGCGGCCCAATAAAACGCGGACTCAACTTGCCTTTTCGACTAAATCTCGAATCTTTTCCATGGTGACACCTTCAAGAACACTTTATCACCCACCGAAATTCAATCTCTTTTCTTTTAAATCGCATATGACTTTTGTCGATCCAAGCGACTTTCAAGCAATCCGAATTACTTTTATTTTCTCTTGGTTTCTTTAACTAGATCAACTCAGTGAATCATTTCTCACTAAGCTCGGTCCAATATAAAGGAGTCCGACACTTACGACCATACAAGGCTTAAATGCGGTGCCATTTGTATACTTGATTGATAAGCTGTTATTGTAGGCAAACTCAATCAAAGATAGATATTTCTCCCAACTACCTCCAAATTCTAAAACACAACATCTAAGCATATCTTGAGTACGGATTACTCTTTCCGTTTGACCATCTGTTTGTGGATGAAATGTGGTACTAAAGTTCAATTTTGTACCCAAAGCTTCTTGTAACTTTTTCCAAAATCTCGAGGTAAATCTTGGATCTCTATCGATATTATAGACATAGGTACTCCGTGCAACTTCACAATTTCAGCAATATATAATTCGCTAATTTATCAAGTGAGTAATCGATGCGTCTTGGTATAAAGTGGGCTGACTTTGTTAATCTATCAACCACTACCCAAACAGCATCCTTCTTTTAGGAGTTAAAGGCAAACCGGTTACAAAATCCATGGTAATCTTGTCCCATTTCCACTCGGGCACCATTACCGGTTGAAGTAATCTCGAAGGCACTTTATGTTCACTTTTACTTGTTGTGAGATCAAACACTTGGTTACAAATTCGAAATGTCCTTTTCATACCGCCACCAATCTGACTTCTTTAAATCATTATACATTTTGTGCTACCAGGATGAACGATAAACATCCATTGTGCGCCTCATGTAATATTTTTGAATCAATTTATCGTTTTTCGCACACATATCTGTCTCGAAACATCAAGCAGTCATCTGGTCCAACTCGAAAATCGAGTCGTAACTCGATTCGCATTGAGTTCTCTTGATCCGCAACTCACTATCATTCTTTTGAGCATCACAAATCAACGGAGAAATAATGGTTTAGCTCTCATCTCGCTAAGATTGACCCATCATCGACAATGCTAACCCCGTGTTCATGGCTCTCAAAGTAAAAAGAAATTTTTCGCTCAAGGCGTCAAGAACTTACATTTGCTTTTCCGGATGGTAATCAATCACTAGATCATAATCCTTTAATAATTCAAGCCATCTTCATTGTCATGCAGATTCAGATCCTTTTGATTCATCAAGTATTTCAAACTTTTGTGATCGGTAAAAATTCGGCATTTTTCACCGTACAAATAATGTCGCCAAATCTTCAAGGCAAAAACAACAATGCCGGTTCCAAATCATGTGTAGGATAGTTCTTCTCATGCGTTTTAAGCGTCTCAAGCATAAGCTACCACTTTACCCTCTTGCATCAACACACATCCAAGGCACATCAATGATGCATCATTATAAATTACGAACTCCTTTCCTGACTCGGGCTGTACTAAAATTGGTGCTTCAGTCAATCGTGCTTTCAACTTTTCAAAGCTTTGTTGACATTTATTAGTCCATTCGAACTTAACATTCTTTTGCAACAACTTAGTCATAGGAGAGGCAATCATCGAAAATCCTTCAACAAAACGTCTATAATACCCGGCTAAGCCTAAAAAGCTTCTAACCTCGGATACATTCTTGGGCGGTTTCCAATCAACGATCGCAGAAATCTTGCTTGGATCCACCCGAATACCATCACCTGAGACTATATGCCCAAAAATCCGACTTCACGAAGCCAGAACTCACTTTTACTAAACTTGGCAAACAGTTTCTTTTCTCTCAAGATCTGCAATATAGTTCTCAAGTGTTCGGCATGTTCAGACTCATCTCGAGAATAAATTAAAATGTCATCTATAAACACTACTACAAACTTATCCAAATATGGCCGGAAGATCCGATTCATTAAGTCCATAAATATAGTGGAGCATTTGTTAAGCGAAAGGCATCACAAGAAACTCATAATGTCCATACCTTGTCCTAAAGGCGGTTTTGGCACATCGACTCCTTAACTCTCATTTGGTAGTAACGGACCTCAAATCAATCTTTGAAAACACTGTGGCCCCTTTAACCGATCGAATAAATCATCAATCCTCGGCAATGGGTACTTGTTCTTTATAGTCACCTTATTTGTCGACGGTAATCAATGCAAAGTCTCATTGAACCATCCTTCTTCTTCTGAATAATACAGAGCACCCGGGAGAGAAACTCGGTCTCACAAATCCCTTGTCTGTTAACTCTTGCAATTGAGCCTTCAATTCTTTTAATTGATCGAGCCATTCTATATGGTGCAATCGAGATCGGTGCGATGCGGCAACAAATCAATGGCAAAATCTATCTCTCGTTCGGAGGCAACCTGAGCAATTCCTCCGAAATACATCCGAAACTCACGGACTATCGATCGATTCAAATTTCAGTTGAGGCAACTCAATATTCATTACATAAGCGGATAAGCTTCACACCCTTTTCTCATGTATTTACGTGCGCAGACATGTGCGAAATCACCATAGGCAATTTATTTGATTCATCTGTTTCAACCCACGAATTTCTCCATTTTCACATTTCAACTCTAGTGTCTTTTGTTTACAATCTACCTTAGCATCATACAATGTTAACCGGTCCATTCCCAAGATAACGTCAAACTCACCAAATGGTAATGACATCAAGTTGGCGGAAAACAGTGACCTTGAATCATTAATGGGCAATTCTTGCAAACCTTGTCAACTAGCACATATTGGCCTAAGGGTTCGACACTTTAATCGTAAACTCAATAAATTCAACAGCAACTTTTATTGGATACTAAATTCATGCAAATATAGGAATGAGTGGACCGAGATCAATCAATGCAATAACAATAGTATCATAGAGAAAATGTACCAAGAATGACATCGGAGATGATGCATCTTCTCGAGCACGTATAGCATAAGCTCTAGCAGTGCTCTAGCTTCCGATCTTGCCGTTAAATCTTTCATCACAGTTTACTACTAGTCCCACCTCCTGTATTTCTCGGTGGTCTACCTCTACTAGCGGTGGTATTCATCTAGCACTCTGAAATCTTTCTTCTTTAACTTTCTCCGGACAATCTCTAATAAAATGCTCATGAGAACTGCTTTGAAACAAGCTCGCTCGGTCCCCAACACTCACCATAATGTTGCCTGCCACATTGCTGACACTCGGGCTTTCTAGGTCGCACATTACCCACACTTGCCACCGAAGTAGCTTGAGCTTTAGACCTCGAATATGCTCTACCACGATCTCTGTGTGAATCCCCAATTGAAACTGTCATTCGAGGGTTTGTCTCTTTGGACCTCTTTGGTTGAGATTGAAATGGCTTGCTTATCTGTCTTTTTCGACATCTCGAGCCTCAATAGCGACTTTTCTTCTTTCTTTGTTCAATTCTTGACTTTAAGAGCTCGATCAACCAATACTACAAATTCTTTCAACTCCAAAATTCCTACAAGCACTTTAATGTCCTCATTCAACCCATCTTCAAATCTTCTACACATAATGGCCTCGGTGGACACACATTCCTGGGCATACTTGCTGAGTCTTACAAATTCGCGTTCATACTGCTACAGACATTTTCCCTGCTTCAATTCAAGGAACTCCTTCCGCTTTTTGATCAATAAATCGCTAACTTATGTATTTCTTTCTAAATTCTTCTGGAAGAAATCCCAAGTAACTTTTCTTTTGGCACCACTGCAACCAAAGTCTTCCACCGTGGTAAGCGAATCTCTCAAAAGTGATAAAGACACACTTTAAGCATTCCTCGGTGTACATGAGAGCTCATCAAATACGGGTAGAATTTTCAAGCCGAATTCCACTTTCTCGGGATCATCATCGACCTTTGCTCTAAACTCTTGGCCCCTTGTTTTGAATCTTGTCAACCGGAGGCTTGTTCATTCTTACCAAATCTATACCTTGGCATTCTGAGAGAATCGTCGAGGTATAGGAGGGGTGGAGGAGGTTGAGCATTTGGATTTGCTCGAATAAATTCAAGATACCAATTGTTCATCATTTGGAGAAAGGCATCCCGAGCCTCATCTCCTTGTCTCAATGTCTCGGTCTACTTTCCACAGTAGCGGTCCCTTGTGCGGGAGCGGCGCATTACTAGCAACATCATCACCGCAGTTCCTTCAGGATCCATTACTATATGAAAACAAAACACGCTTTAGAATAATCGAGTCACCACACTATCACAATATTTTTATGGCATGTATAGCTAGACTTTTACACACACTTTATTAGCCCGAGAACCGACTAAACCATAGCTCGATACCACTAAATGTAACACCCTTACCTTATTAATCGTCGCAAAACAGGATACAAGGTATTACCGAATATAATACATACCATTAAACATAACAGAGATATAAATATGTCATCCAATTTGATAGTGCATCGTATAACATATGTCTTGAACAATATTAGCCAACTTTAATGGCTTGTACAAAGTAGCTGGTCGAGAAATCTTGTAACTAATATTTTAAACCTAGACAAATATGGCACGTAACAAAATAATTAAGCCTACTATACATGCCATAATTCAAAAGCGTTTAGTTCAAATACCCTAAAGTATGATAGTGCGGGTAGATCTTCACGATCCTTAACTCCTGAGCAAGCGAAGGACACTATAAGACAAAAGAGAGAAACAAAGTAAGCTTATAGCTTAGTAAGTAAGTATGTAAATACTAATTAAAGAATCTAACATGTTTACTCAACAATTCAAGTATATCTACTTTAACTTCACTATTCATTCCACTTTGATTAAGCTTTGTCTCTGCTGCGTCATATTCACTAAATAAATCATAACTCGAGTTACAAAACTCAAAATTTAAATCCGTAAAATTTCCTGAATCTAGACTCATAAAGATTTTTGGTAATTTTTTCTATAATTTTGGTTCAGCCGATTAGTACAGTTTATTAGTTAAAGTTTCCCTGTTACACAGCTCGACTGATCTGACCTCTGTTCACTACGAATTGAATTTCTCTCAGTACACAATTCAAACAACCCTGAAGTCTATTTCATTTAAAACTAGTCTCAATAAGGAATTTAGGCATGTAAACTATATTTCTTAATTTGCTTTGTAAAATTTTTAATGATTTTTCAAATTTGGAACAGGGGATCACGTATTCATCCTGAGCAAGTCACATACAATTGTAAATATCTCAAAATATAGAATTCCTTTGCTTGCTCTGTTTCTTTTATATGAAAGTAGACTCATTAAACTTTAATTTCACATCTCATTCAACCTCTAATTATATTCCTCCTATTTTTGGTGATTTTTCAAAATCACGTCACTGCTACCATCTAAAAACAATTTTAATGCTAATTTCACTCTTTCACACATTCTTTATGCTAACCTCATTTTATCTTATATATGTATATACCACAAATCATTTTCACTACATTTCATTCACCATAAGTGTAGGTCCAAACCACAATATCACCACAAAACCATCCTGTTGAACAATTTGGATCAATCCTCGATATTTAATGGTTTCAAAGACACACCCCACCATCATACTTCGTTTAGTTCGGCTCTCTTGTACACATGGTGAACACTTAGTACCACTCATGCGACCTAACCGATTTGTCTCGTAGCTCTCTTGTCTACATGGTGTCCTTCACTTGGAATCACGCATGCAACCTAGCTACATTTATCTTTCACGTAGCTCTCTTGTCTACATGGGATACATCTCGTATCACACATGTGACCTAGCTACTACTGAGGTGTCTCGTAGCTTTCTTGTACACATGATGTGCACTCAGCATCATACATGTGACCTAGCTACGCCCTCTATTTCATTCGATCTCTCAGAATGTTCAACCGGATCTCTCTCTATATTTATTTCCATTCTTCCAATAGTCGATTTACATTTTAACATCAGCTAGTATATTTATATAATAGGCTGAAATATAAGAATGTACATGAAATTATTGTAATATTTACATACAAACTTACCTTGGTACAAAATGTGGAAATTTTGCAATTTAGTCCAAAACTTTTTCCTTCCCAGATTCGAGATCAATTCGCGTCTTTCTTGATCTATAATAACACATTTAGCTCATTTAATACTCATACTATTTATTTCAATCCAAAAATCACATCATGGAAAAATTACATTTTGCCCCTAACTTTACAAAATTACAATTTTGCCCCTAGGCTCGGAATTTAATTTCAGCCCTTATTCTTATATTTTATGATATGCTGAACATTTTCTCTTCTACAACAACATCAAATTCTCACTCTATCATATAGTTATGAACAATAGGTATTTTCCGATTATCTTGCTTTTACTCGTTTTCACTTAAAACCGAGTAGCACAAGTTATTTAACATAATTTAAAACCTCATATTCTATCATAAAACATCAAAATACACAAATTTCACCTATGGGTATTTTTCCAAATATGAACCCTAGGTTAAATTATTACTAGCATAAGCTTAATCGAGCTTAGGATTCCAAAAACGTAAAGAACATTAAAAGCGGGCTTGGAATCACTTACTATGGAGCTTGAAAATTGAAGAAACCCTAGCTATGGAGAGAGGAGAATTCGGCAGCAACTAAGGAGGATGATGATCAATTTTGTGTTATTTTTCCTATTTTATTTCATTTAATATCCAAATGACCAAAATGCCCTCCTTACTAAACTTTCAAAATTCCTTCCATGTCCTAATTTTGTCCATGAACTTAAAATTGGTCAAATTTCTATTTAAGACCTCCTAATTAATATTCCAAAACAATTTCATACTAAAACTTCCGGGATGCAAATTTTGCAACTTATTCGATTTAGTCCCTACTTTCAATTTAAGCACTTTAGGCATAGAATTTCATCACGAAATTTTCACACAATCATGCAATCATATCATAAACCCCAAAATAATTATACAACAATTATTTCTATCTCGGATTTGTGGTCACGAAACCACTATTCTGATTAGGCCCTAATTCGGGTTGTCACATTGCATAACTTGCAAGATTATTGTGATTAAACTGTTTCAAGGTAGGAATACATTGTTACCTCACATAATCTTTTATGTGCTTATGAGATTGAATTAATTGTTTGAATTAGCATAGAGATATGTACAAAAGATTATTTTAATTTCATAAGTACGTATGTGCATTAACACATTTGCTTATTAAAATTTGTTTAATCGATTGAATTGACATAGAGATATAGTCAAGAGATAAATGGATTTTGGTAGGTGAGTATGTTCATAAGTTAGCAAATTACCAAGTTGCCGTGAATTTATTAGTAACAACATGAACATGAGTTTAGTAATTCTAAGTTAAGAAATGTAATTAATCTAACACAATTATGTCATCTTGATTAAAATCATCTTTTGAAATCGTGCATTGGAACTTTTATTTTCTCTTTATTTATTTTGCTTAGTTAAAAATCTTAGGTTTTAATCACCTCCTCAAATCAAAATATTTTTCTTCACCAAAGTGTTTTTAATAGCATTCATAAATAATTCTTTTCACAATCCCTGTGGGTACGATAACTCGACATTTATTTGTCACTTTATTACTTGTTAGGATTGTGTACAATTGTACATTTCCGTCATTCGAATGGTCTACAGACTTTTTGGAGTCGAATGTTCAAGACTAGCCATGGCATGATCCAGTGGAGGACAGGTTCGTCCTTATGGAAAAAAAAAGTCTGCTAGGACAGTAAACATGGAAGCCTGTCAGAGCGTATATATCAAACCACTATTTGACTCGCATGATGAAATTCTCGTCATAACAATTATGGCACATATAGAATCGCTGGCGTGGATATACGTGAAAAAAGAGGTTTTCCTTCAAGTATTTGCAAATATGTATCCACTATTAAGAGTCCATTAG
Organism: Gossypium arboreum; assembly: GCF_025698485.1. NCBI lineage: Eukaryota > Viridiplantae > Streptophyta > Magnoliopsida > Malvales > Malvaceae > Gossypium > Gossypium arboreum. Next base: position 76,390,494 of record NC_069075.1, read on the forward strand.
AGGTAACAAACAAGCCAACATTAGTTATGAGAAAGTAAGATGGTTCTCCAAATTCTATTTCTATGTTTTTCTTGGCAAAGAGGTCACCAGAAAAGAGAAGTTCACCAAGAACTATCTTATGTGGAATGTTTGCCAAAGACTAACTATTCTGTAAATTTCGTCAAGGACTAACGAATGAAGAGGATGTCTGTTAGGACTATCTAGGGTTGGAAAGTCCTCTAAGGACTATGTTATAAATGAGAAGTTTGCTAAGGATTATTGTAACATCCCGATTTTGGGCCTAGTCGGAACAGTGGTTTCTGGACCACAAAACCGACGAGGAAAAGTTCATTTTTATTATATTTTTATGGTCTACAATTTCACGAGATGATTTCGTGAAAATTTTGTTTGAAAATTTTGACGTTTGGGCACTCAATTTAGTCAAAAGGACTAAATTGTAAAAAGTGAAAAAGTTGAGTTCCACATGTTAGAAGTGACAAATTGTTATGAGTTTTTTAATTAAAGGTCTTTAAATGGTAATTAGACCATTACTTAGTGATGGACAAAAATAGACATGAATTGGGTGAAATAAAGTATTTTTAAGCTAGGGGCATTTTGGTAAACTAATAATTAAAAGAATTAAAAAGCCAAAATAGCCAAAATTTGGTCATCTTCTCCATGTATCAGCCAAAACCCCCATGGAAGCAATGGCTAAGGTTTGGTTCAAGCTTCCAAGCTTATTTGTAAGTGATCCCGAGCCCTATTTTTAATGTTCTATGCATTTTTGAAGTCCCAGTAACATGATCTACTTATTTCTACCACTAATTTGAGCTAGGGTTCATGTTTAAAAATTGACCCATATGTGACATGCATGCATTTTCATGTCTAATGGTAGAAAATGAGTGTTGGGCGTTAGATAAACGACTTTTACTAAGCGATTTTCGTTGAAAATGTCCGAAAGGACCGTTTTGCATAAGTTGTCAAAATGGTATAAAAGGGTGTTGTGATGAGAATTAAAGTTTGCTATAGTTATGAAAATGGTTCGGATAGGCTTATAGAGTGAGGAAATTGAATAAAAATCATTTTACGAGCCTTAGGGTAAAAGTGCAAATATGTGAAAGTTTAAAGGTGAAAATGGAAACTTGTAAAAGTATGATTTATGGACCCATTTGAATAATATGAGTAATAAATGAGCTATATTTGTAATGTTAGATCAAACAGATCGAGATTCGAGCTTAAATTTGGAAAATACAAGGTTAAGGGCTAAAATGGTAAAAATGGTCGTTTTCGTATTCGAGGTAAGTTCATATGATTTTAATAATGCAATATTGAATTTAAATATTAATGCTTCGATATTACATGAGTTGTAAGTATATATATGTGAATAATTTGATATAATGTAAATAATGTGACATTATTATATGTTGTGGATGTCTTGGTAATTGTATGATTAAAATGCTTATGTGACTATTTTGATGATATAACAATGTTCTTTATGTTTTGCTGTTATGATGAAAATGTTGCAATGCCATGTGATTTTGCTATGTGAATGAAACCACAATTCGAGTACGTCCGACAAAGATTTGGAAGTCTGAAATCCCGTTTGAACCTTAGGAATAGTTGAGGATACAAGTGACATGTCACTAGGATAGCTATGTGTTTTATGAGCTCATTTGATATGTGATACATGCTATAGTCTGGGTGTTGGGTATCCTGAGTTGTGTTCGGATACTCTTTAGCTCTTTGAGTAGCCCCGTTGAGAGCAGCATGTAATTCTGTATTATGAGGCACTTCGGTGCATATTCTGTCAGGTAGCCAAGGCTACATTTAGGCACTTTGGTGCATTTCTTCCATGTGTCCAAATCATATTCCAAGTGTTCAACGCGTAACATATTATGAATTCCGAAAGTAATCCAAGTAAACCATGTGCGTGCAAGACGGCACAGGTATGTATTTGTGTGAGCATGTGCCAATAAATATGAACAGTAAGTTTATATGATTTGATGAAAGTATGATGGATTATGGCAAGAATGCATATGTGATAGTAAATCATGCCTATGAGATTGCATAATGACTTCGTGATTATGGGATTATGTCTATGATATATAATAAACATTTTTACCATGATAATTGAAATGGTTGTAAAGGTGATATAACCTTAATACCATTATTTTACATTAAAGTAGTTTTGGACAGAAGCAGTAGACCGATTTTGAAAATCCACCAAAAATTTTGGAAATTGAATTAGAGGCTGAATGATATATGAAACTAAAGCTTATTGAGTCTAGTTTCACATAAGGGAAACAATGTAAGCAAAATAACTTTTTATTATTAGATATTTAAATTCTTGTGAGATAGAGTTGGAGTGATTTTAGACTCCCCTATCTTAAATTTGGAAAATTACTAGAAATTTTAAAAAAAATTATTATGAGTTATAATTTATATGGATGAAATTCTTAATGAGTCTATTTTCAATAAAAAGAGACAAAAATATTATCCAAGTCTTGTACTATGAGATATTTGATTTTTAGTAGATAAAGGTCGAAGCTGTCAGATAGATAAATAGGGGCGAGTTTAAAGAATAAACTGTACTTATTGGCTATACCAAAAATTCTGGAAATTTTATGGTAAAAATATATATGAGTCTAGTTTTAGATAAAATTTACGGATCTTAATTTTGAGTCTCGTAGCTCCATATATGAATAAATTAGTAACTATGACTCGAGAAAATAGCATAACCAAAAAATCAGCAAAGGTGTATTTATGATTATATTTCCATGAAATCATGTTGATAATTTTCTTATTATTTTCATATGGGCTTACTAAGCGTAAAGCTTACTCCCTCCTTTCCATTTCTTTTAGTGTTGTCAAGTCAGCTCGAGGTTGGAGAACGTCAAAGGCAACATCACACTACCAAGCTATCACCTTGGGATATTGATACATGATTGAGAAGTTTCAAGTGAGTGGCATGTATAGGAATTAGTTTTTATGATATGTGTTTCTATGATTTTGCCAAATGTATTGGCTTAGTTTGATTTATTGTATATGGCCGTAGGGTGTGGCTCATAATAAGTATGGTTTGTAAATCTATCTATTCATACTATGTTATAATGCTCGTGATGAAATGATGTGAGCATGATGGTTGGCCAGGCATGATTGGTGTTGTGACATGTGACACCCCTAATTTGACCCTAGTCGAAAGTGGTTTTGAAACCCCAAAACCGAGTCACAAAAATAATTAGATGTTATATTCTGTGCTTATTGTATGTGGAATTTGTATGTGTGAATATTTCGTGCCTTAATTTTATCAAGGAGGTGTTAATTTATAAGAAAGGACCCATGTGATAAGACTTGAAAACGTGATAAGTGAAATTTAAAGTGGCCAAATAATGCATGAGCTATTGACATGAGGGACTTGCATGTCAAATGGACCACTTTTAATTAGTGGCCGGCCATAATGATAGTTGATAGATATTATATGCATTTTATTTTAGCATGATAATAGTTAATGGCTTTATATTATGGAAGAAAGAATAATTAAAAGAAGGAAAGAGTGATAGAAACAAGGTATGTTCATCTTTCTTTTCCCCATTACCGTAACTAGTGAAAGAAAAAAAAAAGAGAAGAAGAAGCCAAGGCATTCGGCCATGGTTATTTCATAAATCAAAGGTATGTTAATGTGATTTTTATGTAATTGTTTATGAAATTAAATTGATAAGTGTATTGTATAGTTAACCCATGGTTTAAATTCATGAATTATTGAACATATGTGCATTCGGCAATTTCTTAAATTGTGATAATTTGATAGCTTTTGGAAGGTGTTGTTTAGATGTTAAATTTGCTTGTATAATGGCCGAATGAGTGTAATGTTAATGAATTGATGGAGTTGTGAGTGTATAAATTTCCTTAGTTGAGGCAAAGCATGTATTCGGCCATGTGAGTAAAATGTTAGATTTTGAACTTTTGAAGTTTTAAATTATAAATGGTTATTAGATGAGCACTAAGCTTGTTAATCTTTGTTTGTGAAGTTGTCAATTGATATCTTAATTAGGGAATTGAATATTGTTTATAATTTGAGGTTATTGAAAGTCGAATTAGATGATAAATAACGATCGGCTATTGTGTTTATGTGAATATATATATATGCTGAATGTAGTCTTGGATAAGTAAATTTTGATGTATTAGATTGGTAACATGGTTTTGCCGATTGTGAAAATGTGATAAAGGTGCCAAGAAATAATTTAGTAAAGTAAATTGAAATGAAGTTTTGCTGAATGTGTTTATTGGTGTGTGAAAATTTGAATTGTAACGTTAAATCGTTAGTATGTGTTCTATGACTTCCGAATGTGAATTAAGGTAAATAATGTGGAGAAGGATGAGTTGAGTTGTAAAATTTATGTATATGAATTAGTGGTTAATGGACAATCGGTCAAAGTGGTTAATATGCATTTGTATATGTTATAATGGCCGATTGTAATCAAGAATAAAGATGTGAATGAATGGTTGTTAATGAGTTGTCGTATGTTTCTTATTAAGAAAAATTATTAATGTTTGAATCTAAATAAATTAGTTAAGTAATTAAACAAACCGATTTATTTTACCTAGCTCAAGAGCGAAAGGAACTTAACTCGGAAAAAGGGAAAAGCGAAACAAATGGAATAGTCGATTCGTAGTTGTCCGACGACATTTAAGGTAAGTTCTTAAGTATTTGAGTTTGATTCCTTTGTAAGTCTTAATTTTTAAAACGGGATGAATATGAATTATGTATATACGTTAAGGTCAATGACTTTTCTAAATGACGGCATATATGATATTATGTTTTAAATATGTGAATGAGAACTTTACAGAGTAAATTGTATAAATCTGCTAGGGACAGCAGCAGTAGCGTGTTTTGGAAAAATTACCATAAATTGTGGGAGTTGAGTTAAAAGCTGGACAAATTATGTAATTAAAGCTTGACGCGTCTAGTTTCGTATAAAAGAAATCGTGTGAGTAAAGGGGTTGCCGATAATGAGATTTTCAAAGTTGTGTGAGACAGAGTCAGAATGGCTCCGAAATCCTCTGTTCAGTATTTGGAAAATCATTATAAATCATACAAAAATGATTATAAGATAAAATTTTATGCTTAGACTCCTTAAGGAGTCTAGTTTCAAACAAAATAAACGAAAACATATTTTGAATTCTGTACAATGAGAAATTAAATTCTTAGTGAAGAGTAGTCAGAGTAGTCAAGCAGTAAAATAGGGGAAACTTTAAGAAAAATATGGTATTGATTGGCCAAACCAAAAATTCTGAAAATTTTGTGGATAGAGGATATACGAGTCTATTTTCAGGGAAAATTAACGGCACATAATTTGGAATTTCGTAGCCCTAGTTACAAATAATTTAATGACTGTTGCTCAGGAAAACAGCTTGTAGAGAAATTGTGGTCATGTTGTAAACATGGATAAAACTTCTTTTAGTTGCTCATAAGCTATTGATTAAACCCATACGTGAATTCTAAATTGTGATGTTATAAAATGATATATGAGTGTTAGATGGATCTTTGATATTCAAAATTGTGAAATTGTAAGTTTATAAGTATTCGAATATGAAATGATAGTATGATTTGAAATTGAATTATTCATCGGAAAATGATAGATGTAGATTCAGCCAAGACAAAGTGTATACATGAAAGTATATGTGGTATGTGAAGTATATTTGGATAATTGTGATGTGAATACATGAAAATTTATATTTTGATTTAGGATTTTATGTGATGAATGTGAAAGTGTATGTATATGTGATAAGGCCGAATGGCCAATGTGATGAATGTGAACATGCGTGTGTGTGATAAGGCCGAATGGCCAATGTGATGAATGTGAAAGTGTATGTATATGTGATAAGGCCGAATGGCCAATGTGATGAATGTGAACATGCGTATGTGTGATAAGGCCGAATGGCCAATGTGATGAATGTGAAAGTGTATGTATGTGATAAGGCCGAATGGCCAATGTGATGAATGTGAAAGTGTATGTATATGTGATAAGGCCGAATGGCCAATGTGATGAATGTGAACATGCGTATGTGTGATAAGGCCGAATGGCCAATGTGATGAATGTGAAAGTGTATGTATGTGATAAGGCCGAATGGCCAATGTGATGAATGTGAAAGTGTATAACTGTGATAAGTTCCGAAGAACATTTGTGTCAAGATCAGATCAGGGTTAAAACCCCGCAGCTTTATGCGAGAATATTATCTTGATTAATGTCCGTAGGCTTCGTGTTTCGTACTATATCCGAGCTTTAAAGACCCGACGACTAAATGCTAGGATTCAAGTAAGACTTTGATATTGAGTATCTGCAATAAGTTACCATCAAATAAGTATTATGTATTTAAGATGTTCAGTATCGTATTACTTACTCATCGGTGGAGCGATTTGAGGTGAATTATCGATATCAAAGAGGTAGGTAAATGTGATTAATATTATAACTCCAAATATGAGAATGATCTAATTGGTAATGGTATGCTTGTATAATGAAGTATGTGATGAAATATTCTTATGTATTAGTGCATATTCGCCCAAAAGCCTTATGATTTGAGTATGGGTTGGGTTCAACTAGATGTGCCAAGACAAGGTAAGGATTATGTTTTGTAAGCTTACGTATATGTGATAAGGAATATGTTTGGTTCTTTATGTGCCTACGGTAATTTAGTACTTGTCATGTTGAAATACTTAATAATATGGATGTGATTATGAACAAGTGGAAAGGATTATTGAAATTTGAAAATTGATGAAGAATGTGCTTTGGAAATATTTGACCATCTAGGTCATTATTATTCGAAAGTATATATGTGACAGCCAAGTGATGCGTTTATTGATATTATAGTTCGAGATGAATCTCTAGATTAACTTCATCGAACAATTGAAATGAATGACCAATGATAGTGAATGAGAATACTTTGTTTTGCTTAAAACTTACTAAGCTTACAAAAGCTTACTCTGTTCGATCATGTTTTGGTTTATAGGTTGTGGATTCTGACTACCAGTTCGGGGATCATCGTAACCGTCACACTATCTACCATTACGGCAACTATGTAATTAGACTTAGCTTATGGCATGTATAGGATAGACAATATAGTAGAATGATATTTTGACTATTGTATATAAGCCATATGAAAATGGCATCTTTTGAATGTTTACTTATAGAATTTTATTCTTCTGATCTGATTCCTAATTTCTGGTAGCGCCTCATCCTATTCCGGCGACGGTTACGGGATAGGGGTGTTACATGACATGCATGTGTGATGAATGCATTATGACCATTCGAAGTGGTCATGAACATGGTTAATATATATAATAGGGAAAATAAGATAATAATGTCTTGAACGTGAATGCTGAATGGATAAGTTGATAATCATGGTATAAGAGAACAAGTGGTAAAGTACTTGACTTGGTCAAATAATTGAGATATGGTATGCCTAGAATCGGTATAATGTGAGAATATGTAAAACGTGAATGATGCCTTGAAATTGTCATGTTGTGTCTCAATAAAGAGTGTTTTAATCATTAAAATGCTGCTATGAATTGTGATTTGGATGTGTGCAAGATTGTAAGGTATTATGGGTAACATGAAGGCTTGGAAAATAGCCTAAGTGTTGGCTACACAGGCAGAGACACGGCCATGTGTCTCAACCGTGTAGAGGACATAGCTTAGCACACGGGCGTGTAGCCTGGCCATGTGGTTCAATTTGTGTGTTGACGTCATAAACAGAGAGTTACATGGCCTGAGGACACAGGCGTGTCAAAGGCACACGGGCATGCCCTTGTGTCCACACGGGCGTGTGACTCTATTTTATGGTAAAATTTTCTAAGTTTTCTCAGAACTTTCCAAAGTTCCCCGTTTAGTCCCGAACCCTCTCTAAAGTATGTTTTTGGCTTTGTAGACCCAAAAAAGGGATGATGTGTATATGTATGAAAAGTTTTGAATTAAAAGAAATTTTATGGTATGGTTTTGTTTGCATGTTTGTGAATGTTTAAGTCCGGTAACGCCTCGAACCCTGTCCTGGTGTCGGATATGGGTAAGGGGTGTTACAATTATCTTATAAATGGTAAGTCCGCATTATACGATCTAATGAAGAGATAGTCCGCTAGGGACTGTATGTTCTTGAGAAATCCATTCAGACTATCTATTTAGGGGAATGTCTATTTGGACTATCTTAAAGAGAGAAAGTCTAGTGGGACTATCTTACATGTACAATTCCACAAGAAAAGAGTGGCACTTAAACTATCCGTCAAATCTTATATTCGAAAGCCACATACGAGATGTAAGTCTACAAGTTTTCCTCTAGAAGGGTATATGCACAAGCTAAGTTATAAGAAATTAAATGTTGGGATAATACAGTAAGTCGATATTGAGTGTGACACGGAATGAAAGAATCACGGTAGGAATCCGCCTTTTTGGCTAAACACCTGCAAGTCTGCCAAATTTAGTTGACAATCTGTATATTTGCTTGCATGGCTATCTTTTGATTAGTTAAACCAACAAGGTAGAATAAAAGTCTAAGATGAAACTTGACAAAGTCAAGTCTTAAAAAGGGGTTTTCAGAATATGATTATGTCCAAATCTGCCCCCAATATATTTGCCAATGATTCGTTCAAGAAGAACGTATAGTCGTTGATCACGACAGTCAAATTGTGAAAACTTATATGAAACTCAGGGAGTTTATTTATGTGAATTAATTCTTATTACTTGTAATATCAAGAGTTATTATTTAACAGTTGATGTATGATATCTCAATAAGTTCATTTGAACTTATGAGTGGTTTGCCTTGATTGCATGATCAAAGGCTGACATGGAAATTGTAGGGAGGGACCAAGCTAGACCTCAGAGAACCCAAGTGGACATTTTGATATGGTATCATCCATATAAAATGGCGCCCTTAGAGGCTATGCCTTGGGTTAGATTAAGCACATTTAGTAGAATTCAAGTTCGGAATACATATGATATATTTATATATTCGACAAACAAAATGATTGCAAGAACTGTAATCAACTTATTTTGTTACTCGTGTAATAAGAAGTTTTATTGGATGTTTATTCATAGAAAGTGATTGATAGCTAAGAAATTAGAATAAAGTTATATGGTAAACATGGTTTAAATTCAGTGTGGTCTAAGTATTGCGAATAGGCCAAGTCAATAATACTGTTAGCTAGAACTATTTAATTGTGACATTTGGAACCTGAACCCAGCGATCGAGTCGGGTGTAATGTGTTACAACTAGGCTATTGTGTGGCACCCCAACCTTGGCTGGAACGGTTCGACTCAAATTTCAAACATCACATTAGCCACCGAATTGGCTTTTGGTTAAAACATCTCGGAACACAGCAACCAACTATGCAGACCACACATTTGCAACATAAATCATATTAAAATAATCCTAATTGCATGCTTTTCTAAAAACATCATTAAAATAACAACACAATAATTTCAAGTTTAAGCCACTTGTGTAACAGCCCAATTTAGACCCTAATTGGAATGGTGGTTTCGGGACCACGAATCCGAGTCAAAAAAATATTTAAAAATTATTTTCTGTGTTTATTTTGTGTGAATTTATATTTGTGAAATTTTCGTGATTAATTTTGTCATTTAGGCGTCCGATTAAATAAAAGGACTTAATCGCGTAAATTGAAAATTTGAGAGTTTAAAGTAAAAGGGCCAAATAGTTAGTGGTTTTCTAAGTTGGAGTATTTATAATGTAATTATTCCATTAACATGTGGCTTGTACGGTAATGGACATAGGTTATATAATTTTATTATTATTTCATTAAGGTTAGTTAGGTAAATTAATAATAAATTAGTATATGTTATTATATCATAAAATAATAAGCCATATTCATGTTATTTTCTTCATCTTTGCACCGAAACTAAAACAAAGAAAAAGGTAAGTGTTCAGATCAGTTTTTGATAATTTTTACGTTTTTGAGATCATTGTTTCGAGTACTACAAAACCCATGCTCGAATTTCTGATTTTGATGAATATTTTGAGTTGTGCCATTTTTGATAGCTTGTGATTTTTTTGTTTGATGATGCAAAATGAAATATATGTTTTAGATTAACATATTTTGTATTGGAGTTTTTGATGATTTTGAGTAATTAGGACTAAATTGCAAAAATAATAATTTGAGGGACTAAAATATGAAATAAATTGAATATATGGACTTGTTTGTGAGTGGGTAAAATTCAGCCCAACATAAGTACAAGGAAATTTGGTGTATTTTGTGTTTTATGCAATAGGGACTAAATTGTAAAAATTGTAAATGTTAGGGGTAAAATGGTAATTTGCCCATTTATGTGTTTTTGGACTAAATTGAATGAAAATATGTTTGGATGAGCTTAATTTGAATATGTTTAGATCAACAAATAAAGAAATCGAACTTGGATCAAGGAAAAACAAAAGTCGTCGACTAGCTGCCCGATTCCGTTTTGTATCGTCCGAGGTAAGTTTATAAGCAAATAAATGTGTTTATTGGTAATTTAATATTATATTTATGTGCTGTTATGAAATGTTAGAATTTAAATCTACTTTGGTCAAATATGATTAAATGTGGCTACTACACTTCTCAGTTCGATTCGACCGAGATACGTCGTCCGAAAGTCCCGTATGAACCTTAGGAATAGCTAGGATACGTATGTCATGACATAGGATTCTGATATATGTGTGCGAGTAAGTCCATGGCACCAATTTGTGATTCTGATATGTGTTTACGAGTAAGACCCTGTCGGGACAGTGGTATCGATATGTGGTTACATGTAAGACCACGTCTAGGACGTTGGCATTGTACGATTTATGTGATTATCCGAGTGTTCTCTCCAATTTCGAATGGTTCATCAGGCAAAGGTAAATTGTGTCCAAAGGTGTTAAACAAGCAAAAAGGGGCAGGTATGATCTAGCTTGTTAGTTATTAATGGTAAGGTAAGTATGTGACTTGTTTGATAATATAAGTTATATATGATATAAAGAATAAACTTCCAAAATTTAAATAAGTGTATTCGGCTTTGAAAAAATGGTGTGAATATTATGGAAATGATTCTTGGATATGCATTTATATGTAACCATGTATATATTTGGCCATGAAAGTAGTTTATGTACGTGATGTCATAATTAGATTTTGTTTTGAGCTTATATAAATATGTATACTTGTGAATCTGATTTCATAATGACAATTTAACTTAGAAAGCCGATTGATACTTAGTTAATATGATTATGGGAGCATTCGGCTAAGGTATTATTGTGCATGAGAATGTAATATTTTATCTCATTTATAGATTTAATATTAAGTATTGATAATGATAATATAATCCGGCAAGCTTAATCAATCTGAATATGTTATTAAGTTGTTTATTTGCTTATGACTTAATAAGCTTTGGTAGCTTACTCTGTGTATTATATTATTCTGTTTTATAGATTTTGAAGTCAAGCTACAAGCTCGGGGACTATCAGCCAAGCTCATCACACTAACTACTGTTTTGGTACCTTATAAGCTAAACTTAAATTATGGCATGTATAGACTGGTTTTGGGATTAATTATTTTGAATGTGTTTGTATATTAGCCATGTGAAAATGGCTTGCTATTTATGTTTAAGTTTGACTTTATGTGGGCTTTGTTATAATGTCTTGTGATCTTGGTTTTGATAATTTTGGCTGTATTTTTGGATTGTGGTTTGAGCTCACTTTTGCTTAATGCTATATGCTATGCAAGAATAATTCACATGATAGACGCTATATGTGTTAGTAGTGGTTTGACAATGGTTGGTAAACTTAAAATGGATGGTGTAATGATCATTGTGTGTATGCATTTTCATAGCATGTTAAATTGATTTGGTCAAGGTTTTGAATAGGTAAGACATACATGAATTAGTTTGAAACTAATTCAATAATATATTGGTATATTCGGTTATAAGATGCATATGAATAAGAAAATTTGATTTATTTGTGGCTTGGCATTACTTATATGAATATTTTTGTATATGATAATTTGACTTGATATATTTGATATAAAATATGTAATAATTACGTTCTGTATATGTCTATATGTGTGATTAATATTTTGAAATTTCAGGAATAAACTCTTTTAGTTATTTAGTATTTTCCGATCAATTAGTTGAACTATGCATGCATGTTTTTGGTTGGGTATAAGCTGTTTAAATTCGGTTGTGGAAGCTAATCAATGCCTTGATCTAATAATGACAAGTTGGGATTATTATATGAAATCATTAATTTATATTGTATCATATTTCGGTAAATGTGAGTAATATAGGTAGTTATAGTAAATTTGTATCCAATCTGTAGCATATTAAATGTTGTAATATTATATTATAGAATAAGTATAATGATTTAGACAATTGAAGTATATATATATTTATAAGTCAATTGATTTGAACCGTGAATGAGTAATAGTTAAGATCAAACTTGGCTTAGCTAAATGCATGAAAGAATGACTAGATGAATAATGGCATATGCAATAATAAATTATAATAATTATATGTGTTTTGGTGTGGTGAATAAGTGTTTAACTTAATATTAAATGAATGCCGAATTTGATATGATTTTTATAAAAAAAAAATAGTGGTACATTGTGTAATGTAATTGTATATGGTTACTGTATGCGATTAAAGTGTAATGAGGTCTGTAAATCTGCATGTATTATGAGTTTGAATTAAAAGTATATTCAACACTGTAGTACTAGTAATTAAATAGACTATGAAATTATTTAACGATTGTTTATATTTTCTTTCTTTTATTTATTATAAGTGTGCGTGTAAGTGATTATCTGAAAATGTGTTTTTGACTGGTGATACCCTGTAACCCTAATTCGGTGACAAATAAGGGTTTGGGGTGTTACAACTTGCAAAAAAAAAAAATATCAGCTCGCAACAACCTGCTGAGCATTACTCATGACTGGCGAACCCCCAAATTTGGCAAACTAGTACCCTCCACACTAGCGAACCTAATGGTTAGCAAACTCCTTATTGACTAGAAAACCTATTCCAACGTTGCGATCCCTACTAGCGAGCTCCTAAGTGGTAGACTCACATGGTTTTCAATGAACCTTATTTAAGTTGGCAAACCCTTCACTTGGCGAACCCTAAATGTGGCAAAGTCCTAACCCTATTGCGACTCCTTTAACACTAGTGAGATTCCCACTATTGCACTACTCTTAAATGTGTTCGTAGGTTTTATTCACCTATTATTATCCTTATTACATGCATTCTAACCTAAGTCTTTGTTCCAATTGAACCAGAGGTTAAAGACATGACTTAATACTCGGCGATCACCTTGGCTACATAAGTATATTAGTGCAATAACTTAACAAATCAATTAAGCATTCATCATGTAGCATCTTCCAATCAAGAAACACTCAAACAAAAAATTAAAAAGTTCGAAATCCAAAATGAAACAGCCCGTAGTGTCCGTTTACAACCCATACGAATTTATTTAAATGTCTAAGTCTAAATCTATTCCCATATGATAGACCTACATTGCCTTCCGCTATAGGGTTTGAAAACACGCTACATGTTCAGAAGGATTTACCTTAAGATGGACCATCGGGTTGTCACACTTCACTACTAGTCTCACGAGCTACTTATCTATAATGTATATGTGAAGAATGTGTGAGCTTATTGATGTTTAATGAGTGATCAAACATATAACACATATGATTAGTGAGTGATCAAACATATAACACATAAACACATCAATCATGCTAGCAATTAATTATGTTGTAACAGACCATATAATATACATTATTCAAGCACATTATGGTGATATATTGGAAATTTCTGAATGTGAAACATAAACATAATATGTACACATTTGATAAGCAGGTCTCCAAAACACTCCAATTGACTCAAAGATTCGTATGTTATCTTCGATAAGTATAGCACAAATGCTCACACTCTCTAAAACACTCCATACAATCTACAGTGAATTGAACTATGCTCAATATTCTCTTATCTCTACAACACTATCTTCGAGCCGCAATGCCCTAACACATAATATAAAGGGTGAGTACTCACAATCCTATGGCATGCCAATGTTATCCAATGGTTTCAAGTGTTCACAATGCCAACATATCATTTTTAACATATTCACAGTACATATAATGTAGGGCTCTCATATAGCAGCAGAGCTCACACAGTACAATATGCAATAACACAGTTCACTTTGGTAGAGCTCGCAATATTGCAGGGCTCACATTACTCTTAGCATCATAATAACATGTGGGTTCGCACAAGTATATGGTCTTGCATATTACACAGGTACGTCTATATATAAGCTCACATACAACATGTGATAAAGTTCATATATCATAAGGTTCGCACATACATATAAGCTCGCACATGTATATGGGCTCGCATGCAAATCTAAATACACTACACACGCATGATATTGGGGTTCACAAGTCACAAGTAAGGCTCGCATAAGAATATATCAGGGTTCACATATCGCTCACCAGGGTTTTCACATTTAATTAAAGGGTTCGCATGCCTACTTGGCTTCCCTTAGCACTCGAACTCATGTTTAAGTGTGATATGCCAAAACACTCACATGCAAATTGCAGTTTCTGTCAAGCCTGTACCACCTGCTTGCCCTTGTCCTTGCTCTTGGATATACCTTCACGATGAAAGGTTTCACATAACATATGAAAACATTTAGAATACTAACATTTAAAACAAGATAGCCACGAAGCAACATAACTACAGCTCGCTTCCTCACTAAATTGGCGAGCACAATTTACCTCGCCTTAAATCCTCTAATTACTCCATTTTAGCTCAATTAAATCTTTTATTTTCACTTCCTAACATCAGATTTAATGCCTAATTATAGATCTAGGCCGTTAATTTTACAAAATTTCAATAATTAACATTTTTCAAAAAATCATGTTCATCTTCATTCTCATAAAGCAAAAATCATTTGATTCATACATTTCCTTTAAAGATTTGTTAAATCATGTTTTAAACCTTTTAATCATATTAAAATAGGTTGAAAATTGTTTTAAAATCATCACCTAGCCTGCAATTACAAGATTCACCATTTTTAAGCAAAATAAAGTTTTAAAATCATAGATCTTTAACTTCCTCGCTTAGATCTATAAAAATTTGAATTGAAAGAACCTAATAAGACTTTAGTACATAAGAAAACAATATCTATACATCTAATTCAACGATCTCCACGAAACTTTATTGATTTGAGCAAAAACGAGCTAAGTGCTGATGAGAAATTGAACAAGAAAGAGTGGATTTCTTTTAAAATTGAAAAGGAAAAATATGTTTGGATGCTAGGAAAGTCAGATGGATGAAAGGAATTTGAGAGAAAACTCTTAACTTTCATATATAACAAACTTTTGAAATGGTTGAAAGTGTAGAGGGAAGGGACTATGGTTGATCTTATATAGCTAACCAAATTTCAAAATTTGGGCTATTTAGCCCAAGCCCCCTCCTATTTCCTCCATTGTTCTAATAGCACTTAAGTCACTTAAATCTCTTAATTTACACATTAGACCCTTACTTTAACTACTATCCCATTTTAATATTCACTAATATATATTGTTTTTTTAACCCAATTAATTTTTTTATTACCTAATTAAATATTTTGTTTTATTAATTTCTAACTTCTAAAATACTAAACTCAATATCTCCCTTGAGCCCACTGTCAAATTACCCGATTCTACTAACTCGGATTTTGGGGTGTGATAGATTGCCCGTAACTATAACCATTTTATTAAATAACATTGGAATTAATCTTTGTATCAATGATCAAACCCTCGAATCAAACAACGATTTTGCTTTGACTAGAGTTTTTACTCATTGATTTTATTATATTTTATTTCTTATTTCTTTTAACTTTCTTTAACTTTTAATTTTAGTTTTTATTTCTAAACCCTCTTTATTTATTTTTATTTTACTTGTTTGTTAAAGAAATAAAATTATCATCGGTCTCTATAGATATTATCCTACTTGTCGCTTTCTACTAATTCATATTTTTCAATTAGGTTTTATTTTTGGTGGATTCGACAACCATACAAATGCACTCACCTATATACACAAGAATCCTATGGCATGCCAACTATACCTAATCTTTATCCGATATTGTTAATAGGAAATACTCTAATATCAATTATCATTAGTATAAATTTCAAATCATATCATGGCTCAATTCAATTTCTAACATCATAACATTATAATTCATAATTGATTCTTTATATATATCTACATATACATATACATACCATCTCATCAAATATTATCAAAGTAATTAAGGCTATTACAACTTCATAATAGTTTATATCATAGCTTTATATTGTTTCATAAAACAAAGTATAGTAACTTAATAATTACCTCAATTTGAGTATAGTACAAAGCATTGTTACTTACCTTGTTCTCTTATTAAGCCTTGAAGTTACCACCTAACTTTTATACTATTATTTGATATTTAACAAACATATGAGATAAGTTGTGTTTTTATTCATATTACCATTAAATTAATGAAATTGACATCAATTAAAGACATAAAATAAGAACATGTTTAGTTAGCACAAACCGAGTTAGCTATCTGTCGTTTGAATTCACCTTTATCCCTCGACGTTCTGACCTCGTCTTTATCTACGTATGAAAATTTTGATACTAATACATATTTTGCACTCCTTTCACTTTAGTCCCCTTTTAACCTTATTGTCCAAAATTTTTATATCTTTCAATTTCCCCAATCGAATCAAAGTTCGACATGATAACTATTCTCTAAAGACCTCAAACCAACAATTTATAACATTTATTTCCATCAGCTTCCATCTCTTTCACAAAGGTCTCTAAAACTAATCAAGGGCTACATTAACAAACTTAAGCAAACCTTAATCCTACGCAACTCAAAAATATGAAAACGGGCCACTTTGTTGCAGTGCTTAAGGAAGTTGGCACTTCTTCAAACACATCACAGTCATTCCAAAACTTTTAACACTATTAAAAACATAAAATAATTAGACTTATGTGCTATCTTTCATTTTACTCGATATATATTAGAATCTTGTTACACACCAACATTAGAAGGAAACAAACAAATGCTTTATGGTTTAGTTGATGATTTGTTGAGAAAAATTATAAATTGATTACTTGAGTGAGTAGGGTCAATGGCTATCATAATCATATTATTGGTCTTTTTAATGTAGATTTCATGGTTCATAAAATTAGTTTAATTTTTTGAAATCTAATCAACTGATGCATTTATTAAGAAGAAGGTTAAAGCAATTTCCTAAATCCCCTGCCTCGCCTATAGCCTTACAAATGTCCCACAGTTAATGGCTAACGTGGGCGGTGCCTCGGGTAATCCTAATTGCCGAATATAGTTAATACAGAACTTAACAATTAAGCCAAAGAACAGTCACAAACTAAGACTTAAACAAAAAACAAGTCCTAAGAAAACCTTTAATCTTCTCTTAAAAACCTTTCCTCTTTATTGCATTGGAGAAAACTCTCTAAGAAACTAGCTTCCCTTCGTTGGTACCTTTTCACTTTTGTCCAGCCCCTCAGTCCACTGAGCACCTTGGAGATTAACCACCAGCACTTTCTCCGACCTCTACCTATCCTCTTTGAAATCCCCTCCTATCTCTAATGATGAGATGCTCCACTTCCGCTGGGACTTCTTCTATCCAGTAAATCGAGGAATCATATCGGCGTCCTCTCGTTTCCAACCCATGCGCCATTTCGTTCGCCATCCGAGATACATGCCGAAAAGATAAGCTTCTAAATTTGGGGATTCTATCTTTTATTTCTTTGATTATGTTTCCAATTACTGATCTATCATTTTCTACAGATCTCAATTTCTTAATCACCGTTAACGCGTCCCCTTCCACACATACTTCTCTAAAACCCAAATCTTCTGTGAAGATGACTGCCTATAGGCACGCCCGTGCTTCTGCAATGGTCGGATCTCAAATGTTCTCCCATGGGTAAAAACACGATCCCATTAGTAATCCTTCATTATTCCTGATTACAATCCCGGATATAGCTCTGATTAATTATTTCTGGTAGAATGCATCAAAATTGGCTTTAACTAATTCGCCCTCTAGTGGTTCCCAACTTTCTTTTCCTATTTTGTGTTTAATCTTGGGTACTTTCCAATTGTTTGACTTCTGATATGTATGCTTTGATGAATCCCACTACTTCCTGTGCCCACTCCCTTACTTCCTTGTGATAAAGCTTATTCCTATTATACCATATCGCTCAAAATGAATTAGCTAGATTTGTGCAATACTGTAAACTGTTATTTCCTAATTCTAGTAGTAACTATTGTTTCCAACTTTGATCATGTTTGTGCTCGAGGGTGCCACTCCTACCTCCTGCAGAACTGGTTTTGTGAATGCGCAATCTCGACACGGATGGGCTACTGTCTCTTCCTCTTCTTTACAGATTGGGCAAAGTGCATCTTCCCTAAGCCTTCGAGACTTTAGGTTACCTAGAGAAGGCATACATATATTCATTAGTTATTTTCCCTAGATTTATTCGAATCTTGCTGGGAATTTTGAGGCTCCAACTTTTTGTAAAGTAGCTTGTATCTTCAGATTGGAATGTGTTGTTGTTTCTCAACAAATTTTGGTCCTCTGTAATGAGCCATTTGTACTTGCTCTTTGCTGTATAAACTCTAAAACTGTCACCTCTCAATATTATCTCATTTGTCTACATACTGCTCACCAGCCGGATGGATAATATTCTCTCAGCTTGCTCATCACTGAACAGCCTGTTGATGACCTTCTTTTCCCAGGTAACCGACTCACTATCAATTAAATCTACAACAGTTAAGTATCTTAAATCAATATTTGACTTTTTACTCTTCCATCACCAGGACTCGGCAACCACACATCATTCCATATGTTCATCGATTCACCATTCCCAATCTTCCACCTTGTGCCTTTCTCCAATAGATTACATGCACCCCAAATACTATGCTAGGTAAATGAAGGGTAAGACCTTAAACTTACAATCATGAAATCTCCCCGAGGATAAAATTTTGCTTTTATTACTCGTGTAAGTAAACTGTTGGGGTTAATGATTAGCTTCCAGCCTTGTTTCGCCAACAGGGCTATATTAAAATTTGATAACTCCCTAAACCCAATCGCCCCTCGCGCTTTTGGGATACACATAGTATCCCAACTACATCAATGTATGCCTTTGTTAGATTATAAATTACGTCACCAAAATCAACACATCAAATTTTCTAAGTCTCGGCATAATGATACAGACAACATAAATTACTGTATTGCATAAACTGGAATGACTTATAAAACAATTTAATAAATATCTCATTTCCTCGTATCAACAATTACGCACACTCTAAAATTAGTTTAATTTTAGAGGTAAAACATATATGAGGAAAAAGGGAGATACAGCAGTTGGGAATGATGATTTTATAATGATGTGATTTAAAAAATTTAAACTGTAAATGAAAATATTAATACTAATATACATACAAATAAATGAAATTTTATATAAATATATGTGAAACAATTTGGTTGTGGGAACTATTACTTGAGTAGTATAAATAAATCCAACTAATAATGAGATCATGGATAACCCCAACGATTTATAATTAACTTTAGTTTGAATTTTTATTTTCCTCATGATTTTGAAAAAAATTTAATAATTTAAAATTTAAAATTCTTTTGCTCATTGAAATTTTTAAAATTATTTGCTTTTTATTTTTAAAATTTAAAGAATGTTTTCTCATAATTTTTAAAATTTCTAAAATTTTGAATTTTGTAAATTTAAATTGTTTTTTACCTAACATGTAAGCTAAAATAGTGTGACGTAAGTAATGAAAAATTTGAAGCAAGGTCTAGAAGAATGAGAGAGGAATACAGAAAGCTTGAAATGAGAGAAGGAATTGGAAGAAGAAGAAGACGCAACAGTGTTTGAAGGGATATCTTCTGCTTCAAACATCCCAATCTTTAAAATATTAACACTTCAATAAACTGTTTTATTTGGATGGTTAATGAGTTTGTAGAAAAATGTACTAAGCAACCATGCCAATGTTAAAAGTGATGTAGACTATTGGGACGTGGGAATCTTAGAAAAGGATTTAGCAAAGGACTTGAGATTCATGGCTCCCTTTCACGCTTCATTTACTCTTCTGACTCTTTAGCTTTATCTCATTGTTTGCGAAAAAAATGTTGGCAACCCAAAAACTCCATCTGCCTAACAAATTTCCCCTGTAAAGGACGAGGTTGGAATATCACAAATTCCCAACAAAATTATCACAACAATTTAATCATAGTTATATGCAGTTTCAGTCACCGATAGAAAACAAATGTCAACTCTTTTCCTCTCAATATAAATCTAAATTTATGTCCATCACTAAAATACCATCTAAATGAACACTAATTGTCAACTTCTGGACCCTCAAACAAAAAAGAAGAAGAAAGATGTTATCTCTCTCTCCCCGCGGATGCGTATGGATCACTTGATTGAGTGCTTCTATGACAGGATGTTCCATTATCTTTTAATAAATTTGCACCATATCCTACTAAAATCATTCCCATTGTTGCAACCACTGGAATTTATATCCCATTCCGGTGTTGATCAATAAAGAATATAAATAATGATTGAAAACCAAACCCATAAAATTGTTATTATAGTTAAGGTTAATAAAACAATCCAAATATCAATGTATCTTACAGCATATTTTCTTTCAAAAATCGGATTATGAGATGGGATGGACATGGATTTTATTTAAAAATGTTAAATTTTTTAGTAGGGGTGGTTGCCTTTGTCCTTTCTTGAAATATTTGGCTCATATTTTAAAATATTAATTAACTATTTCATTGGTTGCAGTATATATAAAACTTCAACGGTATAGAGATGAAAAGAAAAAGCATGCTAGTCCCTCTACAAATCATTGTCACTATTGAAATATTTCCTCACCGGGAATCTAGTTCTACCTTTAAACAACTTTATAAAATGTCACTCTCAAATCCACTTCATTAGAAAAATCATAGTCTCTTTTTGTTTATCTCAATTCACAATTCCTCAACTTGTATTAAATTCTTGTTATAATGAAGGCTTGGAGATGAAACAAAGGTGACTCTCACAAAGCGAAAGTTTCTTATGCACTTGCAAAGGCAATGACAATGGCATTCATGAGACTGTTTTTCATTCTTCTATTTCTACTCCATTTTATTTTTGTATCCAGCAATACGGGTTCACCTTATCCAAATCGTCGTCGTTATCCTTATCATGATTGTCTTCAGGGCCGATCTTTGGTTCAAGACAAGGCTGCACTTCTAGCATTCAAGAAGTCGGTATTAGTGGATCCAAAATCGACTCTTGCGAACTGGGAAGATGGTGTTCATGTTTGCAACTTCACTGGTGTCACATGTAACGAGCAACATCATCGTGTAACACAAATTGATCTCTCTAGCTCTGGACTTGTGGGGAAGATATCACCTTCCCTTTCAAACCTCACTGCTCTTCAACTCATAAACCTTTATGAAAACCACTTCTTCAGCAGCATTCCACCACAACTTTCCTCCCTCCCATGCCTCCAAACTCTTGTACTTAATCAAAATGACTTAAATGGTCCAGTGCCCGATAGTTTCGCCCTCCTCACCAGCCTCATCGTGTTTGCTGTTATGGAAAACAACTTGACAGGCCCCCTGCCTCCTTCCTTTTTCTCTAACTGTACTCAATTAAAAGTTATAGATTTGTCTTTCAACTACATCACAGGTCGAATTCCTATGGAAATTGGAAACTGTCCCGGTTTATGGACACTCAGTTTATACAACAATCAATTTGTTGGCCAGCTTCCTGCATCCTTAACCAATACTACACTATACAATCTAGATGTGGAGAACAATCATCTATCTGGTGAACTGCCTTCAGATTTAGTAAGCAAGCTTCCGAATCTTATGTTTCTTCATTTGTCATATAACAACATGAGAAGCCATGGAAATAACACCGATCTTTATCCCTTCTTTGCTACATTAGGAAATTGTACTGGCTTGACGGAACTTGAAGTGGCTGGCATGGGACTTGGAGGAAAATTACCGAGCTCAATTGGTCACCCTAGTCTGAAGCGCCTCGAATTGCAGGAAAACCTCATAATCGGGTCGATTCCACCAGAAATTAGGAACCTCTCCAACATTACAATGTTGAACTTGACATCCAATTTTCTAAATGGAACAATCCCAGAAGAGTTGAGTTTATTGTTAATGTTGGAACGACTTCTTTTGTCCCACAACTTGTTCAACATCAGAATTCCTTTAGAATTAGCAAAATTGCCTCATCTCGGTCAGCTTGATCTCTCCAACAACAAATTCTATGGAGAAATCCCTTCCAGCTTTGGAGATTTACTTGCACTTCGATATTTGTTTCTCAATAACAATCTCCTTTCTGGGACAATACCGCCACAACTGTTCAAATGCTCCAATCTTTACATGCTTGATCTGTCTTACAACAAGCTAACAGGGAGGATCCCTCAAGAGATAATCGAAATACGTGAAATCAGAGGATTCATAAATTTGTCACACAATCTTTTTGAAGGGCTTTTACCAATTGAGCTCAGCAAGCTGGAAAATGTTGAAGAAATTGATCTCTCATCAAACAACCTTAATGGGAACATCTTCCCACAAATATCGAGCTGTATCGCAGTGAAAGCGATAAATTTCTCACATAATTCCCTCCAAGGCCAACTTCCGGAGTCTCTAGGTGATCTAAGGAACCTCGAATCATTCGATGTTTCGAGCAACAACATAGCTGGAAACATACCGATGAGTTTGAGCAAAATTAACCTCACATTTCTGAATCTTTCTTTTAACAACTTTGAAGGAATGGTTCCTACTAGTGGCATCTTCAATTCAGCCACATTTATGTCCTTCTTAGGCAATCCGCGTCTATGTGGACTGGCGTCTACTAGGGCGACATGTCCGCGGAAGAAGCATTGGTTTCAATCACGTGCATTCTTGATTATTTTTATCCTAGTCATATTTGTCTCAGTGTTCTTATCAGCAATACTCTGTGTGATTGGAGTCCGTCGCACTAAACTAATGATTTCATCCAGGAGAAATGAAAGATTAAGAAAGCCACCAACACCAGATATAATGCACAAGTTCCCCAGAATCAGTTACAAAGAACTGTTAAATGCCACTGGAGGATTCGATAACCGGAATCTAATTGGGACAGGTAGCTACGGACGTGTTTACAGAGGAGTTCTTCAGGATGGAACAAGCATTGCTGTAAAGCTATTACATTTGCAGTCTGGGAATTCAACCAAAAGTTTCAGCAGAGAATGCCAAGTTCTAAAGAGGATTCGTCACCGAAATCTTATTCGGATTATAACAGCCTGTAGTTTACCCGATTTTAAGGCTTTGGTTCTTCCGTATATGGCAAATGGAAGCTTAGATAGCCGTCTCTATCCACAATCTGAGTCAAGTCCGGGTCAAGGCTCCCCCAATCTGAGCCTAATTCAGAGAGTCAGGATTTGTAGTGACATTGCTGAAGGGATGGCCTATTTGCATCACCTTTCCCCAGTTCGAGTCATACACTGTGATCTAAAACCAAGCAATGTTCTTCTAAATGATGATATGACGGCATTGGTTTCAGACTTCGGGATTGCAAGGCTGGTTATGACAGTAGGTGCTGGCAATGGAGGTGGGGCTATTGATGACATGGGAAATTCCAGTGCAAATATGTTAACCGGATCCATTGGTTATATTGCACCAGGTAATCTTCATAATTCACTTATTCTCAAGAGTTAGTGTAGACATTGGATTCGGGTTGCCTATTAAAACTCATACCAACAACTTTTGCAGAATATGGATTTGGATCGAATACGTCCATCCGGGGAGATGTATACAGCTTCGGAGTTATAGTTCTTGAAATGGTGACAAGAAGACGACCAACTGATGACATGTTTGCTGGTGGATTCAGCTTGCACAAATGGGTAAAGAATCACTACCATGGAAAGTTTGAAAATGTGGTGGACCCATCACTGATTCAAGCATCAATGGAGCAGTCCTCTGAAGTGAAAAGAATGTGGGAAGTTGGCATTGTAGAACTGATTGAATTGGGTATTCTTTGCACTCAAGAAATCCCCTCGACTCGGCCAACCATGCTCGATGCTGCCGATGATCTCGACCGCCTTAAAAGATACCTTACGGGAGATACGACTGCCGCATTTGCCTCATCACTGGGAATTTCTTCCTCCACCATTGGTGCTAACTAACAACTTCTTTGGGAACTGTTGACTTTGAAGTAATCAATTAGAAGATGGCTGCATCTCTAATATTACAACACTAACTATGCCTTTTCCCAGCATTTCTTTGAAGGGTATTTGTATGTATGTTACTTGCATTGTTAAGTAGAAGCATTTTTAGTAAAATGGAAATTGAGTTTCCACAGAGTCAGAACCTAAACGGATTTAATTAACCAAAGCGCGGTATAAAGACGATTAATAATATCTCGAAATCAAGCCATTCGTTTTCTATGAGATGAAATTGATTTTTAAACTATATAAATTATTATTTTTAAGACATTATATTAAATAAATAAAGCTCTTCTTTTTATACATGGTATAATAACCTGAAATTGGGTGATCAATTATCTAAAAACTTAAACCCATAAAAGTTTACCCTACCACTCTCATCTTAACATTTAAGTTTCAACAATAAAGTTTTTATAAAAAAAAATTAAATACTTAATAAATTACTATACTTTTCATGACTTTGGAATTTAATTTTTATATTTTTGAAGAATTTAATTTTTTACTCTTCACATCTTAAATTTCATATTCAATTGTTAACATTGTTGATAGTATTTCATTATAACATCATTTTTTTAATTACATTATTATCAAGTGAATATTTTTTATTTTAAAATGTTATACTAACAAATTTAATAAAAAATATTAATATTTAAATTTAAAATTAAAATTTAAAAATAAAAATAAAAATAAAAAATAAAAAATTAAATATTTAAATAAAAATAAAAAGATTAAATTTCAAATTTTTGAAAACTAAGAGAAAAAAGAATCATTTTCATTTCTCCTATGATGTTCCATTTCTTTAAATAAAAACTAAAAGATGGTTATGATGTGTTAATATTCAAAGTGGAAATCCCACAAACACATAAGTATTTTGCAACTGATTAAAAGTAATAGAAATTATGGTGTATGACACAACCCCCAATTCCCAATTTAAAATGCA
Source organism: Gossypium arboreum (assembly GCF_025698485.1). Lineage (NCBI taxonomy): Eukaryota > Viridiplantae > Streptophyta > Magnoliopsida > Malvales > Malvaceae > Gossypium > Gossypium arboreum. The sequence continues at coordinate 76,415,704 of NC_069075.1, forward strand.
ATGGCGTGGCACCACCATTCTTCAACAATCATTTGGTTTTCGCTTTTCAGGAATCACGTTTGCAATTAATTGTACAACTCCCCTCAATTTGTCAAAGCTCAGCTCCAAACAAAAAAGAAATATTCCAGCTTACTTGAGTAGTAATTGCAATGCAGACAACTGAATCGGAGAAATCATTCAGATGAAGTATTCATGGACTGCAGGAATTTGAGTGGGGACTACAAGTGTCACGTGTGTGTTTGATTTTTTTCCCAATATCATTATAATTACGGCTTTACTGAAGACGAAAAGGCATTCATTTAGGGTTTTTAATGAATTGGCTCTGCAGCTAAGCACTGCCCTCTCCAACAATTTAAATTCAAGGGAAGCAATTATTTTGTTTATGCAAATTATAACAGTTTTATTTAGTTTGGAGGAAAATTTCAATGAAAATAAAATTGAAACACATTATAAAAATTATTGATACAAAGTATAACAAGGAGAAAATTACAGTAGTTCAGAGGAGGCCGATTCATTTCGAGAGGCGGAACGTTAGAAAAGAAAAAAGGATATAGAGAAAGTTGAGGAAGAGATTGAAAAGGATAATTGCTCAAAGGTCATTTAAAGGCTCAAAAGATCCTTTCTCATTGTTCGGAAGGGTATTTATAAGAGTGGCCCTCTTATTTGCTAGTGTAACGTGACAAGCCATTGCAAAGAGGTTGCCATCGGGGAGTAAGTGAAGGATGTGCATCCTAAGCCCCATTTTGTTATGACAATATGAGTTTGTTATGCTCATGTTAGGCTCAATGGTCTTCAAGGGTGTGTTCACACTTGAGGAAGGTTCACACCTAAAAAACAAGTGCATGGAAGGATGCTTGCCAAATGGGTGGACTATCTTGGAAGCAGGAGGTCCAGCTCTTTCAGAAGGAAGCAGGTGGTCTAGATCCCTTGTTGAGATTGAGGGCCAAATAGAGAGCAGGGATCCAATAAGGCTAGTCACCAAGGCGTCCAAGCAGAGTCGAAGAGCTAGCTACAGACGTTTCTTAGGTAACCTATCATGATGACACATGTCCAAGTCTAGAGAAGGTATACCAAAACTTAACGCAAATTAAATATATGAATACTTTCTAAAATATGTTCAATTTATATAAAAATAAATTTGTTTAAATACGATTATAATATAATAAAACATACACTTATATAGACACTTTGAAACAAGTAATTAAGTTAAAATATATTTTTGAATCAATGCAAAATGATTTCAATATGTTTTTAAGCATTTTCAAAGAATTCTATAGGGCAATATTGATCCCCGATAATAGGATCGATCTCCCTCAAAGTTAATAGCCATAGCCAATTCTAAAAGGGAAAAGGATCAATCCCTTTTTTGAAGGGATAAATTCCCTCTTTGTCTAAATAGCAAATTAGATAGTGCAAGGATGGATCCCCCTTCTTAAGGAATTGATTTCACTCCTTCTTAAGGAATTGATTTCACTATGTCTAACGACTACTTTTTAAAGAGATCAATCCCTTGAAGTGAAAGGTTGTTCAAAATTGTGGACTTTCATGTCACAACAACTATATTTTGTCTCCAATAGATATAAATGTAACTCCCCTTTCCAACTTAAACCGATAACCCAAGTATAGGATGCCACATTTGGGCACTAAGTTCACAAACTTTATAAAACTTTATAAATAATCTTAAACACTTAATTTGAACTTTATTAGAATATTTTGCAGTAATTTGAATCATTTTTAAGTTTCCTTTAAAGTTTGGTTGCAATTGAAGGTTGTTTGGGGCTTGTTCGGGCCAACTTAAGCAAAAACAAGGTAAAACAGGGATTTGTACTGATACTCATTATTCCAAATGTTAGTACAACTCCCCTAACACTGTTTATTTTTTTTCTTTGGAGTACTTGCACCTATAAAAGTTCACTTGGTATGGATACAAGGGTGAAAGAGACCTACAATCAAGCAAACACCTCAAGTTCATATATAAACAACCTTTAACCAATTCTTATCATTCTTAAACATTTTTAATTCTTAAAATACTTCAAAATGTCATCCAAAAGCTCTAATTTTCACGACTTGGCAATTGTCCACAATTTAGTTGAACATTTATACTTAAATTAAATATTACAATTCATCTAGACACTATCTTTCAATTTCGACCAAATTGTATACCTACGTACATGCCACTTTAATTTCATAATACATAATTCATAATTCATATATTGCAAGTGATGAGATGTGATTCATCTAGCTTAATCAAACTCTTTTCTTCTTAAGCACTATTTGCATACTACATGTTAGAAACAATGTGTTAATCTTCACGGAAACTTAGTAAATACTCATATGAATTGTAACTTTAATCAAGCATTATAAATTTAATTAATATTTCAACCTATTTTTTTAAGTTGCTTTAATTTAATTAATGCACCATAATTGTAACACCCTTAATCTGATTCCGTCGCTAGAACTCGGATACAGAGTATTACTAGAGTTTACGGGTCAAGTAACAGACATTTTACAAGCATTTAGTATTCAAATCCGATTTCAATCAAATTTAAATCATATAATCCCTTACATGAGCCCTCGAGGCCTAAATCACGCTTAGAGTTAGATCAGGACTAAACTGGGTATTCAGAGAATTTTTCACGAAATTTCAAAATTTTTCTTAGATGCAGGGCACACACGCCCATGTGGTCAAGGGACACACCCGTGTGGTCAAGGGACACACCCGTGTGACCATAGGACAAGTCCGTGCTGCAAGCCATGTCAGACCCCGCGTAACTCTTTAACTTGTGCTATACGGCTTGCCACACGCCCGTGTGCTAGGTCGTGTGGTCAATTTAAATTTCATAATTTAAGTGCAGGTTTCACACGGTCAAGACATACACCTGTGTTCTAAGTCGTGTATCACACACAGCTGAGACACATGCCCGTGTCTTTGCCCGTGTGTCCAATTCTGAGCATTTTGTTTCTCAAATTTTAAGATGCAAGGGCCACACGGCCAAACTACATGCCAATGTGCCAAGCCGTGTGTCACACACGGCTGAGACACATGCCCGTGTCTCTACCCATGTGGATGAAAATAGGCTATTTTCCAAGCCACATTTCTCACCTATCTAGTCATATACATACACGAACACTTAAACATATTCACAAATCATTTCAAAACAATTGATTTAAGTAAAATCCAAGTCTCATGCATGATATAATATCACATACAACTAATGTACTCTTCGGTACCTCAGGTGACAATTTATTATCATGTTAATTTATCATTCATACTTACCTATTTATCAAATGCACATATATATGTATGATCATATTCATTCCTCAAACATAATAAATTCATTTATAATTATATCAAAACATGTTCATCACAAGCCATTCCAATGGCTAGCTATAACCAAATCATTTACATACCAATATGGCTAATTAACCTATACATGCCATTATAACCATAATTGATTTACCATATGTACCGAAATGGGCCAATGGATAGTGTGAGTGATCTCCGCCAAGCTTCCAATCCAACGAGCTTCTAATTTACTATAAAACATGGAAATAAAGCAAAGTAAGCATATAATGCTTAGTAAGTTCGTATAACATAGTACTTAACTTACCATTCATTCTATTTCAAGATAAACATGTAAGGCACATGCAATCAATTTGATCTCAAGCCCTACACATATCCTCATTGCCCTTCTTGGTCATACATTCCATAATAACAACAAGAAACATATATGGGTTCAACAACAATCAAATTTCTAGATATATATATTTTCCATATTATATTTGTATTCCAAACACATATTCATAATAATTTATCTCGAGTTCAGATTATTCCATGTCAGAACTTTACCCATTAAATCATTCAAAATATCAATGTTAGACGAGTAGTACACTCAAGATGTACAAATCTATAATCATGGATGGACTTATTCATCAAATAAATTCCATGTACATATATCATCATCTCATATTTATATATATCATGTATCATCATTTTCATATATTTCAAGCAGATACGTATAATAACTCATTTCTTATTCTTAACTTCTCATGTCAGGATTATTCCCGTTGAATTTTATCTAAAATATCGATGGATACACTGGTAGTACACTCGAGGTGTACAAATTAGGATCCGTCAATTCATTTTCAGGGGTACCCGTTGGGACACACAACCAACAAGCACACTCTCGAGCCACATTTATCAGGATGCTCAGATAAGCCATGTAACAGGAAGCTTATCTGGGCTAAATCAAGAGTGCTCATAGGAGCTACAATTAGGAAGTTCACAAAGAACTTTTAATTAGGAAACTCACGAGGAGCTTATCAGGATTGCTTTTGAAGAGCCATTTAACAGGAGGACGGGACAGCCATATCTCAAGGAGTTCAAGCGAGCCATGTCAGGACGCTCACAGGGTACTGCGTTTGTGTCTGTAACATATGCCGGATCACAATTGATCAATACACAGGACGTTCACAAAGAGCTGCGGTAACGCGCAACACATGCTAAATCATTACCAATTAGGATGCTCACAAGAAATATATATTAGGAAGCTCAAAAGGGTTATATTAGGATTACTCGTCTGAACTAAATCCCGTTCGCAACATATGCAGGACTATATTCTTTACGGGAAATCATGTATCCATCAACTTTCATTTATTCAAACGAGATTTAACATTTTTCAGGCATTATTAGGCATGTGATTATTTCATACATTTACAATATTCATATAATTCAAATAAGCACATTCCACATTCATTTCAAGCATAAAAGTAACATTTTTATCATTTATCATTTATCATTTATCAGGCATTATCATTTATTTCAAGCATTATCATTTATTAGGCTTTGTCGGATATGTCTCAAATGTCATATATAAATATATAATATTTATACAATTCACATACACAACATTTAATTCAAGCATATAAATATACACAATTTAGTTACACAAATTAACCTCGACAAATGTTCGTATACGTAAAATCTACTAATCCGACATTTTTCTCTTTCCCTCGCTTTAACTCCGAATTTGATCTATCCGGGTCTATACGAGTAAAACTCAATTTAGTCCAACTCACATCTTAGACAAAATTACCATTTTGCACCTAAACTTTTAATTAATGACGATTTCATCCCTAAGTTCGGAAAATGAAATTCATGCAATTTAATCCTTATTCCAAGCCTAGCCAATTTTTACATGTAACATTTACAGCCCATGTATTTCATAAAATTCAGAATTTTTCCATAAATTTTATAACTTTTCAATTTAATCCCTAAATCATGTTTTCATAAAAATTCACTTTGTAAAAGTTGTTTATCTATCAACAACCTTTTATATTCTACCATAAATTTCAAATTTTCAACATATTCATCCATGGAAATTTTTTCATACTTTGATAAATTTACAAATTAACCCCCAAAATAGATAGATTAAGTTATCCTGATCTCGAAAATATAAAAATTACTAAAAATGGGACAAGATTACTTACCCAATTGAGTCAAGAAAAGCTTGATTTCTCTTTCCTAGGGTTTCCATATATTTTGAGGAAGAAGATGCTATAAATTGATGATTTTTTTTATTTAATTAATTTATCACATTTTATTTTTCATCTTTCCAATTTTATCTTTTTCTTTATTTTATTTTCCATGGATGAATCATCATCCTTAACAACTAAGCATTTTTAATGATCTAATTACCATATAAGGACCTCCAATTTAAATTTCTATAGCTATTTAATCCCTTTAGCTATTAGAACTCAACTTTTGCACTTTGTGCAATTTGGTCCTTTATCAAATTAAACATGTAATCGATAAATTTTTTTTACGAAATTTTCATAAAATATTATTATCATCCTGTAGATCGTAAAATAGTATTAAAATAATTTTTCTCTCTGGACTCGGATCTGTGGTCTCGAAACCACTGTTCTAACTTTATCGAAAATGGGATGTTACAATAATATGTAAATTTATCTTTGGTATAATATGTTTAGATATAATAATGGTCTAACTACTTGTTCCACTTACCACTTATCTTTATTGAACACTTATTTCATTACAGTCATATCTCTCTTTCTCAAGACTCTTTAATCACTTACCATTTATCTTTATCTTGAGTCAATAGCTAACCTATCGCCAATTGTGGTGGTAGTTTTAATACATTTTGGCATTTAAGAGCCTTATTTTCTATTTTTTTTATATCTCACTTTTAGCTTTCGTAGTTTATGTTTAATTATTTTCAAAATAAGTGTTTTTACGCAATAATTAATGTTACTTGACCAATTAGGCCAATATGAGCCTTAGGTAGTTTTAATCTACTTAATTGATTGTGTAGGAGGTGTAGTTATAAGCCCAACAGCCTTATGAATGACTCCTAAGTGTAGCACAAGTTTCTCGAGACGCAACATCTAAAAACAGGCTTCAAAGCCTAGATTTAAGTTGGCATGTCGTGACACACCCTTGGCTATGTCGTGATACAGGCTGGACGTGGGACGCAAGAATCGACAAGGCTAAAATCATCTGTACAATCAATATTTTTCGAGTTTAAGGCCTATAACATAGCTAATTAGGTTTTCTAAACATCTCTATAAATATGAAGGTTATTTCCAATTAGTAAGCAAGCCTTTAGGAGTCATAGTTAGTAGATTTAGGTTTTCATTAGTTTTATTTTCTGTTTCTAAACACTTTGTTATTTTCGACTAGGTCCGAGTTGAATCTAAGTCTGTTTTATTAAAGTATTCATCAGTTTTCTTTTATTATCTTTTGCAAATATCAAGATCAATTCATTGTCAAGAGATTTTACAACTCTGAGCGCATTCGATTCATCCAACAGATCAATTTCTTAACCTTTCTCATATTTTAATTATTTATGTTTTCTTGTATGTTTAAATTAAATATAAGAGTTATGAAATCTAGATCCATGAGAGGCTAAGTCATTAGGGAGATTAATGAGTGGATGTGAGGTAGTTAACAGAGGAATGTGGGTTTCCAATAGGAATCGACTGGTTTTAAATTATTTGTGCTTAAACACCAGGAGTGACAACCCTATGAAGTAATCTAGGTTAAACAAGGTCAGGAGATAAGTTTGCCATGAAGGTCATAATTTATCCTGATGGGGAAAGGTAAGGTCAGGAGATAAGCGTGTACTTGTCGGTTAGTTAATTAGTACAGGTCGAGAGGTAATAAAAGTTAATTAATAGTTAATTCCATCCCAACCCAAATTTTGAAGTTAATTACAACCACTAAAATGAGTTAATCTTATGCTTGTTATTATGATTTGGTTGTTCACTTTCTGCTATTTATTTCAATTTAATTTAGTTTATGATTTTTTTATCTCTTTTATTATATGTCGTAATATTATTTTTAATTATTACTATTTAGACTTGTTATTGTAAAAGTAGATTTCTAATTTAATTCGTCCTTTTTTGGGTATGATCCTTAGAATACTTCTCTAAGCTCTGTTGTACATATCTATATTACAATTTGACCCGTATACTTGTGGAAACCGTTGATTTAATTTAATAAATTTTTGTTGGTATTTTCTAGTCAAACGTTCGCACATTTCTAGACTAAACCTAGGATTTTTTACCTTAACACTTTCCCCAGTCCAAATTCATAGTTCTAAACATGATAATAGCTAACTAAATAGACACCTCATCTTCTTGGCAGATTTGTACCTCACAACCTAGCCCTAAGATATTAATTCGTGTTGTTCCAATCTTCTATGAAAATGAAATTAACAAATAGTTCCTAATGAACTATTACTTTCGCTACTTTCTAGCGGATTGTCTGCCTAAGGTAGCCATTGGTAGACTTCTCTTATGTTAGCCTCTGTGGACTATCTTACGTTACATAGTTTTAGTCATTCATCTTTTCTCTCTATAGATTTCTGGTGGACTCTACTAGTCAGACTGTAATAGCCCGATTTAGAACCTAATCGCAACGGTGGTTTCGGGACCACGAATCTGAGTCAAAAAAATATTTAAAAAATTATTTTCTGTGTTTATTTTGTGTGAATTTATATCTGTGAAATTTTCGTGATTTAATTTTGTCGTTTAGGTATCCGATTAAATAAAAGGACTTAATCGCTTAAATTGAAAACTTGATAGTTTAGAGCATAAGGGCTAAATTGTTAGTGGCTTTTTAAGTTGGAGTATTTATGTTGTAAATAAACCATTGGAACATATGTTGGCCGGTTGTGCCCTTGTTAAATATGTTTTAGTTATTAATTATGAAAGGTTAAAAAGGTAAAATATGAAATAATAATATGTTAGTATATATGTTATATTATATGATAATTAAAATAAGCTTTTCATACTTCATCACCTTGCCGAAATTAAACAAAAGAAAAAAAGAAAGAACAAGAGGTAGGGTTCGGCCAATTTTAAAGCTCAATCAAGGTATGAGTTTAGCTCAATTTTTTATAATTTCTACGTTTTTGAGATCGTTGCTTCGAGTACTACAAAACCAATGCTTGAATTTTTTATTTTGATGAATATGTTGAGTTGTGCCATTGTTGAGAACTTGTGATTTTTATTATTTGATGATGAAATATGAAAGGTATGTTTTAGATTAACATGTTTTGTATTAGAGTTTTTGATGATTTTGAGTAATTAGGACTAAATTGAAAAAAAATAATTTGAGGGACTAAAATGTGAAATAAATGAAATATATGAACTTGTATGAACGCTAGGAACATTCGGCCAAACATGGGTATCTTGAGAGTTTGCATATTTTGTGTTTTGTGCAATAGGGACTAAATTGTAAAAAGTGTAAGTGTCAGGGGTAAAATGGTAATTTTCTTGGACTAAATTGAATGAAAACATGTTTTAATGAGCTTAATTTTAATATGTTTAGATAAAGAACTAAAAAAATCAAATTTGGATCGGGAGAAAATGAAAATCGTCGACTAGCTGCCCTTTTCCGTTTTATATCGTTCGAGGTAGGTTTATAAGTAAATAGACGTGTTTAATGGTAGTTAAATGTTAAATTTATATGCTGTTATGAAATGTTAGAATTTATATTTGTTGTGGCCGAATATGAAAAAGCTTGATTACTATATTTCTGAATCCGTTTCGACCAAGTTACGACGTCCGAAAGCCCGGTATGAACCTTAGGAATAGTTAGGATACATATGTCATGACATAGGATTTTGATATATGTGTGCGAGTAAGACCATGGCTTCGATATGTGATTTTGATATGTGTTTACGAGTAAGACCATGTCGGGGACAGCGGCATCGATATGTGACTACATGTAAGACCACGTCTGAGACGTTGGCATTGTACGATTTGTGCGATTATCTAAGTGTCCTATCCAATTCCGAATGGTTCATTGGGCAAAGATAAGTTGTGTTCAAACATGTAAAACAAGTCAAATGGCCAGGTACGAATTGGTTTGATGTTTACTTAAAATATGGTAAGTGAGTAATTTGATACTTACTACAAACTATGTGTAATGTAATTGAGGATTATATGTGAGTTAGATAAGTATATTCAGCCATGTGAATGGTAATGAAATGAGTTTAAATTAATAGAATGTATGTTTATATGTATTCGGTTACAAGTCTAATATACGTGTATGAAATTATTTTGTAACATATAAGCTTGTGCATTTATATGTATGTGAATTAGGTTAATAATGGTCATCTAGCTTTGGAAGTTTAAGGATAATAAGTTAACTTGGCTATGTGAGCATTCGGTCAAAGTGACTTTTATGTATGAATATTTAAATGTTTGATATGAAATTTATATGCTTGGATCTATATGTATTATGATAAAATAATTTGGTTTAGTTAATAAAGTTGATGATGTTATTAGGTTACTCTTTTGCTTATAACTTACTAAGCTATAAAAAGCTTACTCTTTGTATATGTATGTTTCTGTCTTATAGATTTTGGAGTCAAGCTACGAGCTCAGGAACTGTCAGCAAAGTTCATCACACTATCAGCTATTTTGGGTACCTTTATAAATATACTATCAAAACTATGGCATGTATAGGCTAGCTTATAGTTGGCTTATTTTGGAAAGTGAATGTATAAAGGCCATGCGAAAATGGCTTAAATTTCCATGTTAGTTTTGGTTTTGTTGGACTATGTCTTAACTTTTTTTTTTATTATGTGATTTGTCATGGGTGATTATAATCTATGTTATGTCTTTGTACCTTGTGGTTAGTAGTTGAATTCTAATGTGGAATGAATGCATCGTTTAGCTTATATATATATATAAATATATGTTTGGTCATGTACTGAGTTTATATTGAAAATGTAATCTAAATACATGTTACTTGTAACTCGGTAATTTTGGTTATACAATTAGGTTCAAAGAGTAAGAGAATATATTGGTATGATCATTCCTTAGTATATATAAGTTGAATGTGAGTAGGTGTATTGAAATTAGTTAATCGATAAAGAAAATGATGGATGCTGATTTGTTGTATTTAAACATTTATGTTCATGAATTATGAAAAGCGGTTAATTCATGTTTTATTGAGCATAAGTTGTGCATGTAAAATGAATACACTTTAGGCTTAGGGTTTTGATTTAAAGTTTTGATTTTGTGCTTGCATGCAAATAAGGTTGTGGTTGAGATGATAAGATACGCATGATTTTGGTATAATATAATATCATATTTGACCATGTAGTAATAAGTATATTCAGGATGTATGTAAATGTGATTACATAATTTGCCCTAAATGTGACATGACATATTGATATGTGCAGATGTGTTTAAGTATACATGTATAGTAAGACAATAAATTTACTTATCGTATAGAGGTTTACTAATATTTTATTACATGAGGTGTGTTTGACGGAAGTTTAAATCCCTTAAATATTATGATTAATGAATGTATGATTTGGCTTTTGGAATAATAAGATATAGATAATTTTACTATGATGATGTTCGATGGTTTGAGTAAATGACTAAACAAAATAGGTTATAAATTATTATGTGTGTGATGAAAAATTTAACGGTTAAGCAGACAGATATTAATCGAGTTATATTTATGTTTGTTATAGAAGTTGACATAATTTTACGCATGTTTTGTATTGAGTAATTGTATCGAACTATGTTATGATTGGTAATACCTTATGACCTTAATCCGGCGATGGATACGGGTTAGGGGTGCTACATTTTATTGGTATCAAACCTATGGTTTAGTTAGTTCTAAGACTAACGTAGCGTGTGTGAGTCTAGCTATACATGTCATAATATATACTACGATAGTGTGATGACTTCTGACATTTGAAAAAAGTGTTTTCATATAGTAAATAGATCCTGACAGAGCTGTAGCTGATGATGTCGAGAGTGTAGAGCCTGCTCCCGCACAAGGGACAGCGCCAGTTGATTCTCGACCGATTTCAAGTAACTAGGAAGGAGAGGCTAGACAAGCCTTTTACCAAATGATGAATGACTGGTTAACTCAGTATATCCGGACTAACCCGTTGTACAACAACCTCCACCCCCAACTAATCCATCTTCGATGCCTGCTGTACCTCAAGTAAGTGATCAGTTGAGATTGTATAAGCTACCTGTTGATAAAATCAGAAAACATGAGGCTGAAGATTTTAAGGCTACTGATGATGATGATGCAAAGCGGGCTGAGTTCTAACTTGATAATACTATCCGTGTGTTTGATGAGTTGTCCTCTAACCAAATGAATGTTTGAAATGTGCCATATCATTGCTTCGAGATACAACATATCACTAGTGGAATACCCTAGTATCGGTAGTTCCGAGAGAGCGAGTGACTTGAGAATCCTTCTAAACTGAGTCCGTAATAACTATATCAGCCAGAGATTTATTGATCAGAAGCGGAAAGAATTTCTGGAGCTGAACCAGGGTCGGATAACCGTGACAGAGTATGAGCAGAAATTTGTGAGACTCAGTCAGTATGCCCGAGAGTGTGTTTTGACTGAAGCTATAATGTGTAAAAGATTTGAAGATGGGCTGAATGAAGATATTAAATTGTTAGTTGGCATACTTGAGATAAAAGAGTTTGTGGTACTTGTTGAGTGAGCTTCAAAGCTGAAAAGCTCAGGAAAGAGAAAAGAAAAGCTGATTTTGAAGCTAAAGACTTGCGTAATAGATCATTCAGTAAGTCAGCTCAGTCAACACCAAAGAAGTTTCGAGTGATTTCAGTCGTTCTAGAGCCACTTCGGGTTACTCCAGACGGGATCACAATAGACCACCTATGAGCTCGAGAGTTACCTCAGTAGCTAGTGTGGGGAATGTCAGATCAAATCAACCCGAGTGTAAACACTATGGTAAACGACATCCCGACAGTTGCAGATTGCATGATCGGGCCTATTTTAAATGCAAATCGACAGATTATTATATTTGAGATTGCCCAGGGTTAGCTGAAGAAAATCCAGTGCAGAACATGAGATTGGGAATACTGCGGCTCGGGGTAGACCACCTAGAAATGCAGGTAATACGAGTGGTAGTCAGAGAGGAATTAAAGATACAGTAGTTAGATTTGAGGCTCGTGCACCTGCTAGAGCCTATGCTATTCGCGCACGAGAGGAGGCTTCATCCCCAGATGTCATTACTGGTACTTCACTCTTTATGATACTAATGTAATTGCATTGATTGATCCTGGTTCTACTCATTCTTATGTGTGTGAGACATTAGTATTCAGCAAGACTTTGCCTATTGAGTCTACTGAGTTTGTGATTAGAGTGTCAAACCCCTTGGGCCAGTGTGTTATGGTTGACAAAGCGTGTAAGAATTGCCCCTTGATAGTTCGAGATTCGTGCTTTCCAGCGAATTTGATGTTGTTGCCATTTAATGAGTTCAACATGATTTTGGGTATGGATTGGTTGACCCTGCATGATGCTGTTGTAAACTGCAAAAGAAAGACTATTGATTTACAGTGCCAAAATGATGAGATTATCTAGATTGAATCAAATGATCTGAATGGGTTACCAGCAGTGATCTCTTCGATGCTAGCTCAGAAATATGTGAGAAAAGGGTGTGAAGCTTATTTTGCCTATGTGCTTGACAGTAAAGTGGTTGAAAGAAACATTGAATCAGTACCAGTTGTATGTGAGTATCCAGATGTATTTTTTGAAGAATTAACGGGTTTGCCATCTATTCGGGAGGTAAAGTTTGGTATTGAGTTAATGCCTGGGACGACTCCAATATCCATAGCTCCGTACAGAATGACACCTTCAGAATTAAAAGAATTGAAACCTCAGTTACAAGAGTTGACAGATAAAGGTTTCGCGCGACCAAGTTTCTCTCCTTGGGGTGCACCAGTACTGTTTGTGAAAAAGAAAGATGGAACTATGAGAATGTGCATTGATTATAGACAACTCAATAAGGTGACCATAAAGAATAAGTATCCGTGCCACGGATTGACGATCTGTTTGACCAACTGAAAGGGGCTACAGTATTTTCGAAGATAGACTTGAGATTAAGCTATTACCAGTTGCTAGTTAAAGACTTTGATGTACCTAAGACTACTTTTCGAACAAGGTATGGACACTATGAGTTTTTGGTTATGCCTTTTGGACTTACTAATGCACCTATTGCTTTCATGGATTTGATGAATCGAATCTTCAAACCGTATCTGAACCAGTTTGTGGTTGTATTTATAAATGACATTTTGATCTACTCTCGTGATGAAACTGAACATGTCGAACATTTGAGACTTGTGTTACAGACTTTACGAGATAAGCAATTGTATGCGAAGTTCAGTAAATGTGAGTTCTGGTTAAGCGAAGTTAGTTTCTGGGCCATGTTGTATTAGCATCGGGTATTTGGGTGGATCCGAGCAAAATTTTAGCTACACTTGATTGGAAACCTCTTAAGAATGTTTCTGAAGCTCGAAGTTTTCTAGGACTTACTGGTTATTATAGATGATTTGTGAAAGGCTTCTATATGATTGCAGCCCCGATGACGAAGCTATTACAGAAAGATATTAAGTTTGAGTGGTCAGAAAAGTGTCAGAAAAACTTTGATCAGTTGAAGCCATATGAAAGGACTATCCGACACACGATTTGGAATTGGCAGCTATCGTGTTTGCATTGAAAATTTGGCATCACTATTTGTTCGATGAGAAATGTCACGTTTATTCAGATCACAAAAGCCTGAAATACTTGATGACACAGAAAGATCTGAATTTGAGACAATGTCGATGGCTAGAATTGCTAAAAGACTAAGAGCTTGTGATTGACTATCACTCGGGAAAGGCTAATGTTGTTACTGATGCTCTAAGCTGAAAATCACTATTTTTTTTGCATGCAATGAATACACATTTGGCTATGTCTGATGATGGTTCGATAATAGCTGAATTAAAAGCAAGACCATTATTTATTCAACAAATTTGTAATGCCCAGAAGGTTGATAATGAGTTGTTAGCAAAGCGAGCTCAGTGTGATGCAGACGCTGAATCAGAATTCAGAGTAAATGCTGAGTGTTTTTTGAGGTTCAAAAACCAGATATGTGTCCCGAGAAATTCAAAGTTGATTCAAATGATTTTAAATGAAGCTCATAGCAGTCAATTATCTATTCACCCAGGTAGTACCAAGATGTATAATGATCTGAAACAGCTTTATTAGTGGCATGGTATGAAACGAGACATTCTAACGCTGTTGCAAGATGTTTAGTCTATCAATAAGTAAAAGCTGAACATTAGGTACCCTCAGGATTACTTCAGCCTATTATGATACCTGAGTGGAAGTGGGATAGAGTCACGATGGATTTTGTATTTGGTTTACCGCTGATGCCAAGCAAAAAAGATGCATTCTGGGTTGTTGTGGATAGATTGACTAAATCGATCATTTTATTCCGATACGTACAGATTACTCGCTTGATAAACTGGTCGAATTGTATGTTTCTCAGATTGTGAGTTTAGATGGTATGCCTATATTTACTATTTCGAATAGAGATCCAAGGTTTACATCGTGGTTTTGGAAGAAGCTGCAAGATGCACTAGGTACGAAATTACATTTCAGCACTGCTTTCCATCCGCAAACAAATGGTCAGTCTGAGCGAATCATTCAGATACTTGAGGATATGTAGAGATGTTGCATTCTCTAGTTCGAAGGTACGTGGGAATGATACCTACCTCTGATTGAATTTTCGTATAATAATAGTTTTCAATCGAGTATCAAAATGGCACCTTATGAGGCTTTGTACGGTCGTAAATGTCGTACACCGTTGTATTGGACTAAGCTCAGTGAAAATAAGATGCACAGAGTTGACTTGATCAGAGAAACTGAATAGAAAGTGAAAGTGATTCGTGAAAGTCTAAAAGTAGCATCAGACTGTCAGAAATCATATGCGGACTTAAAATGTAAAAGGCATAGAGTTTCAGATCGGAGATAAAGTCTTTTTGAAAGTCTCGCCATGGAAGAAGATACTCAGATTTGGTCGCAAAGGCAACTTGAGTACCAGATTTATTGGGCCGTATGAGGTAATAGAACGCATCTGACCGGTTGCTTATAGACTGTTGTTGCCATCTGAACTAGAAAAGATCCACAATGTATTCCATGTTTCGATGCTTCGTAAACATCGATCTGATCCTTCACATGTGATTAGTCTGGCTGAGGTTGAGATTAAGCCCGATATGACATACGAGGAAGAATCGGTTCGTATTCTAGCTCATGAGATTAAAGAGTTACAAAATAAGAAAATTCTGTTAGTTAAAGTACTATGGCATAAACACGGAGTTGAGGAAGCAACGTGGGAGCCAAAGGATGTCAATGAGAGAATGTTATACGAACCTATTCAGTTGTAAGATTTTCAGGGACGAAAATCCCTAAGGGGGGAGAGTTATAACAGCCTGATTTAGAACCTAATCGGAACGGTGGTTTCAAGACCACAAATCCGAGTCAGAAAAATATTTAAAAAATTATTTTCTGTGTTTATTTTGTGTGAATTTATATTTGTGAAATCTTTGTGATTTAATTTTGTCGTTTAGGTATCTGATTAAATAAAAGGACTTAATCGCATAAATTGAAAACTTGATAGTTTAAAGCATAAGGGTCGAATTGTTAGTGGCTTTTTAAGTTGGAGTATTTATGTTGTAAATAAACCATTGGAACATATGTTGGCCTGTTGTGCCCTTATTAAATATGTTTTAGTTATTAATTATAAAAGGTTAAAAAGGTAAAATATGAAATAATAATATGTTAGTATATATGTTATATTATATGATAATTAAAATAAGCTTTTCATACTTCATCACCTTCTCGAAATTAAACAAAAGAAAAAAAAGAAAGAATAAGAGCTAGGGTTCGGCCAATTTTAAAGCTCAATCAAGGTATGAGTTTAGCTCGGTTTTTTATAATTTCTATGTTTTTGAGATCGTTGCTTCGAGTACTACAAAACCCATGCTTGAATTTTTTATTTTGATGAATATTTTGAGTTGTGCCATTGTTGAGAAATTGTGATTTTTATTGTTTGATGATGAAATATGAAAGGTATGTTTTAGATTAACATGTTTTGTATTAGAGTTTTTGATGATTTTGAGTAATTAGGACTAAATTGAAAAAATAATAATTTGAGGGGCTAAAATGTGAAATAAATGAAATATATGAACTTGTATGAACAGTAGGAACAGTAGGAACATTCATCCAAACATGGGTATCGTGAGATTTTGCATTTTTTGTGTTTTGTGTAATAGAGACTAAATTGTAAAAAGTGTAAATATCAGGGGGTAAAGTAGTAATTTTCCCATTTATGTGTATTTGGACTAAGTTGAATGAAAATATGTTTGAATGAGCTTAATTGGAATATGTTTAGATCAAGAACAAAAGAAATCGAATTTGGATCGAGGGAAAACGAAAATCTTCGACTAGCTGCCCTGTTCCGTTTTATATCGTCCGAGGTATGTTTATAAGTAAATAGACGTGTTTAATGGTAGTTAAATGTTAAATCTATATGCTGTTATGAAATGTTAGAATTTATATTTGTTGTGGCCGAATATGAAAAAGCTTGATTACTACATTTCTGAATTCGTTTCGACCGAGTTACGACGTCTGAAAGCCCGGTATGAACCTTAGGAATAGTTAGGATACATATGTCATGACATAGGATTTTGATATATGTGTGCGAGTAAGACCATGGCTTCGATATGTGATTTCGATATGTGTTTACGAGTAAGACCATGTTGGGGACAGCGACATCGATATGTGACTACATGTAAGGCCACGTCTGAGACGTTGGTATTGTATGATTTGTGCGATTATCTAAGTGTCCTATCCAATTCCGAATGGTTCATCAGGAAAAGATAAGTTGTGTTCAAACATGTAAAACAAGTCAGATGGCCAAGTATGAATTGGTTTGTTGTTTACTTAAAAAATGGTAAGTGAGTAATTTGATACTTACTACAAACTATGTGTAATGCAATTGAAGATTATATGTGAGTTAGATAAGTATATTTGGCCATGTGAATGGTAATGAAATGAGTTTAAATTAATAGAATGTATGTTTATATGTATTCGGTTACAAGTCTAATATACGTGCATGAAATTATTTTGTAACATATGAGCTTGTGCATTTATATGTATGTGAATTAGGTTAATAATGGTCATTTAGCTTTGGAAGTTCAATGATAATAAGTTAACTTGGCTATGTGAGCGTTCGGTCAAAGTGACTTTTATGTATGAATATTTACATGTTTGATATGAAATTTATATGCTTGGATCTATATGTATTATGATAAAATAATTTGGTTTAGTTAATAAAGTTGATGATGTTATTAGGTTACTCTTTTGCTTATAACTTACTAAGCTATAAAAAGCTTACTCTTTGTAAATGTGTATTTCTGTCGTATAAATTTTGGAGTCAAGCTACGAGCTCGAGAACTGTCAACAAAGTTCATCACACTATCAGCTATTTTGGGTACCTTTATAAATATACTATCAAAACTAAAGCATGTACAGGCTAGCTGAGAGTTGGCTTATTTTTGAAAGTGAATGTATAAAGGCCATGCAAAAATGGCTTAAATTTCCATGTTTAGTTTTGGTTTTTTTGGACTATGTCTTAACTTCTTTTTATTTATTTATTATGTGACGTGTCATGGGTGATTATAATCTATGTTATGTGTTTGTACCTTGCAGTTAGTAGTTGAATTCGAATGTGGAATGAATGCATCGTTTAGCTTATATATATATATATATATATAGATATATGTTTGGTCATGTAATGAGTTTATATTGAAAATGTAATCTAAATACATGTTACTTGTAACTCGGTATTTTGGGTTATTCAATTAGGTTCAAAGAGCACGAGAATATATTGGTGTGATCATTCCTTGGTATATATGAATTGAGTGTGAGTAGGTGTATTGAAATTAGTTAATTGATAAAAAAAAATGATGGATGTTGATTTGTTGTATTTAAGCATTTATGTTCATGAATTATGAAAAGTAGTTAATTCATGTTTTATTGAGCATGAGTTGCGCATGTAAAATGAATACACTTTAGGCTTAGGTTTTGATTTAAAGCTTTGATTTTGTGCTTTCATGCAAATAAGGTTGTGGTTGAGATGATAAGATACACATGATTTTGGTATAATATAATATCATATTTGACCATGTAGTAATAAGTATATTCGGGATGTATGGAAATGTGATTACATAATTTGCCCTAAATGTGACATGACATATTATATGTACAGATGTGTTTAAGTATACATGTATAGTAAGACAAGAAATTTACTTATGGTATAGAGGTTTACTAATATTTTATTACATGAGGTGTGGTTGACGGAAGTTTAAATCCTTTAAATATTTTGAGTAATGAATGTATGATTTGGCTTTTTGAATAATAAGATATAGATAATTTTGCTATGATGATGTTAGATGGTTTGAGTAAATGACTAAACAAAATAGGTTATAAATTATTATGTGTGTGATGAAAAATTTAACGGTAAGCAGACATATATTAATCGAGTTATATTTATGTTTGTTATAGAAGTTGACATAATTGTAGGCATGTTTTGTATTGAGTAATTGTATCGAATTGTGTTATGATCGGTAATACCTTATGACCCTAATCCGGTGAAGAATACGGGTTAGGGGTGCTACACAGACTGTTTGGGCAATCACGACCTCCAAGTCGACCTCTGCGGACTTACCTCTTTCTGGTTGTCTCTTTACCCATAGACCCGTAGACTTAGGTTCCGTTTAATCATGTCATTATCAACCTGATTACAGGTTTACTCGCCAAACACCTGTGTACTCATACTAGCAGATACTTCATACCTCGAATAAGTTATCCCTCCTATTTTTATAATAACTTGGCGAATTCCCTCATCAACAGGCTTACTCACATTCTTAGACATTTCTACCAGCTTTTTTTATCTTCATAGTTTGGCGGATTCTTTGACTATTTCATTTATCCGCATTCTCTAATGCAATGTATTCATTTGATCTTGCTACTCTCTACGTGAGTCATACAATGATCTCTCTTTTCTTGTTTTATCAGTTTCCTAGTTAAACATTTTGGCAGACTTTATCTGACGACATAGCCCAACTATGGTCTTACATGGTATGAACCTATGTTTAATGTCCCGACGGACTCTATATCTTGTCAAAGTGTAGTTATGGTCTTATACAATATAAACTCATGTTTGTTGGAAAAAAAACTCGATTTGCAAATGATTTTCTTGCACAATGGAAAATTAAAATTTTAAAAACAGTCCGACTTGTGATATTTATAGCAATAAACCTTAACCAAATTCATACTTGTATTTTTTACTTAGTATACATTTGTTGTTCCTAATTTTCAACCAAACGATCTTCTCTACCATTCTCGTATCATAAACTGCTTTGAGTGTAGGCTCAAACCAATTGAATCGGAACACAAAACTAGAAAAAGTTTCCTCTCATTTTGGGGTGAAAACGAAAATTCTTTCTTCTTAATAAAAACTTGTAGAATTGTTATTTCAGAAAATATATGTAATAGTTGAGAATAAATTCTCTTTATTTTTCCGCAGAATAATAATCTTTCAATGTTTTGTTAATAGCTCTATTTGTGCCATTTGTAACACCCCATACCCGGTCTAGTCGCCGAACTCGAGCTATGGAATGCCACATTAGCCAACTAAGTGACTCTTCATTAACACCCAACATATCCTCCAACACAAAATAAGTTAAAATATAAAACATGTATATATTTAAGAAAGCACAAGCTCACAAACTCACTTCGCTTGTTTCACAATACGTAGTGGTAGTAACATGCGAACCTACTTCGCTTGCAAGAACTTAACTATTCTTTACCTGAAGTCATAAATATTTGATGAAAGAAAATGCGAACCCTAAGTTTTGCAAAACAATGTACCTCGTGGAACACAATAGTTCAACTATCACACCCTTGCGTGGTTCGTGCATTCTAAGTCTTCACAAAGTTTCTTTAAACAGGGTAAGTTTTATGAACAACTCATATTTAGGTACTGTGAACATGATACGCAGGGTTTCTCCTATTCCATATATCAAAAGTTATTAAGGGTTTGCAAATACCAGTTTGCCAAACATTAGGGTTCGTACTTTGCATAGTTCGACAACCTTGTCACTTCACAGCAACTTTGGTGAACTCTATATAAGTTTGACAGTTTTGATTATTCCATGCTATTGCTTTTGACGAACACTATGTTAGAAAATAATTACTTAAGTAGGAACTTGTAAATTAAGAAAGCATCAATCAAACTTGGACTATATTCATATACTTAAAATTCAGATGTGTTTATAAAGTATTATCGGTTCGCAAATAAAAACATAAAGAAAAACATAAGAAAACATAAATAACTAAGTCCTAGGAAAATCAACAAAGTCAATAGAAAGGTATCTTTAAGCCCAAGTAGAAACCCACATTGCCTTTAAATCCATAATTCGTTGTATCACCTTTCTAGTGTTTATGCTTCACTTGGATCACTCGTCTAGCCACTACGTACCGTGCAATCTAACTATCTGCAGTGTTTAGAAGGAGTGTGTGAGCTTTTGCAAACTTAGTGAATATACAGGAAAGAATAACCACATAACACCCAAAAAACATAAGTTAAAAAAAAAGCTTTGGCAGTGTCACTGAACTGTGAAATGAGTTCGCCATACTTATGCGAAGTCTAGTGCACAAATTCTTGTTGTCAGTTAGCTTAAATTAGTAAAACATATTGTTTCAAAAAACACAATCTTATTCACATGTTCATCTATGTATTCTATTTAGATTATTTATTTATCTATTATTAATTATAAAATAATAAAAATATATATTTACATATTGAAGTGCTATAAAATTAAATATATTCGATTTTTCATTAAAAAATCTAACTTCACTAAAATTAAATATTTTAAATTTATGTTTAATTAAGTTATTAGATGAATTCGTTAAATTATTTTTATGTAAAATTATATTGTTTCAATGGAAAATGAATTGATTAAAATATAGAATTAAAAAAGAATTCATCTTAAAGTCCATATTATTAATTAAATTAAAATTAAATATTTAACGTGTATTTTCATAAAAAAATTATTTAAAAGAAAAAATAAAAGAGAAGACAACAAAATATAACTATTATTTACAATAATTTGTAAAAAAATTAAATTTACAAGTGAATGAAGTTTTAACTTAATAGTAAGTTTAAATCCTTTAGAAATTTTAAGATCTCAAGTTTGAGTCTAAGTGTAAACCATATGTAGGTTCTCGTCTATTTATTATAGTTTATGTCCCACCATAGGTGAATCGTGTTATAAATTAAATCTAGTATAGGTTTAAGTCTTACTATGTGTACACTACGTATGGGTTCTCAATTTATATTTATTCTAGTTTATATCTTGGACCTTGTATCTATTTGTTTTGGTATAAATTTAGATATATTCTAGTTATCGGTCTAATCGTGATCTATAATAATTAATTTTGATCACAATTATTTAAATTCATTCTTCGTAATTGCAATTATGATGTATGTGTAACTTCCAAAAGATTACATATATTATTTGAAAAATATATTATGTTTAACATATGCTTATATTAGAATAAAATACTGCATGTGAAACTTTCAAAAAGAACTTACATATGTTAATTGAAAATACATTATATTACGTTTAGGATGTGATTGTAACATGATATGATACGGTATAATATAATATAATATATAGTTTAATTTAATAATATAATAATTAATAATAATTAAATATTTTAATTCTAATTAGATTTTTATTATTTTTAATTGAATATAGATATTGAAGATAAAAAATAGAATAATAATTAATTAATAGAAGGCAAAGTTTTCATTTTATGTAAAAATCATTTAACAAAAAAGCCTTAAATAGGTTAGTGGATATTTTTCAAATCATAAGAGGTAAAGTGATTTTTTGTCTCAAGCGAAAAGGGGTTTTGATAAGTGAATAATTGTGCTTAAATGTTGTTAAAGTCCTTTACCTTCAATTTTGCATTGTTTTAAGGCAAAATTCGAAGTTCGAAGAGCTATTTTAGTGTTTAGTGTTGTTTTGTCTCTTGCTATTTTGTAGACATTTTTGTTGTAACACTCATTACCCACACATTGTCGATGTTACATTTGATGCCTGAATGTCCGTTATAGAAACAAAATGTAGCTAGCGTAAGGTGTTCCACCAAAACACGCTTCTGTTAACTCCACAATTGTCTAACATATTACTCACACATGTGATCTGAATACTTGGTATACCTTATGCTTCTTGTCTTAAAGATGATCACTTTCGACTAAACAACAATTATTATACCTCATAAAGTATATCCTCTTAGGTTAACCTCGATATATATCTCGCCGAGTTAATCTCATCTGAAGACGTCTCATTAGAGGACCATACTCTGCCTTACATAATCAGCGTCACCAAGGACTTCGCATGCTCCCATCAAATTTTACTTGAACCGACCTACAAAGTCAAGACTCTCCATGATCATTTAAGTCCGTTGTCTAAAAGACACTTAAAAGAACTTTGTACATAAAAGAATTTGAAGACTTCATGCAAGGGACATGTGCGGAACATATTGTTACTACCCAACTCACTTCTCACCTTCTACCTTGCACCTTAGAATTCTCTGCACCATCACCGTGTGAAAAACCAGATACTGATATCACAAGCATTTTTCAACTAAGCCTTAAATCTTAATACTAAAAGAACACATGAAATACAACATACAAAATTTATTGGACCTATTCAAGTAAATTCAAGATCAAACTATTGTCCAGTTCATGTTCTCTAGCTATTGACCAGAAAACCAAATTCAGGAGCAGTTATGGAGTGTTACAAATAAAGTTATCCAAAAC
The DNA here is from genome assembly GCF_025698485.1 of Gossypium arboreum. Taxonomy (NCBI): domain Eukaryota; kingdom Viridiplantae; phylum Streptophyta; class Magnoliopsida; order Malvales; family Malvaceae; genus Gossypium; species Gossypium arboreum. Next base: position 76,438,956 of record NC_069075.1, read on the forward strand.
AATTCAGTCAAAGAAGCTCACCCTCATTTTTAGCTTTCAGTTGTATCCTGATAAACATAGATTTATTTCCAAATTCACAACAACAAAGGAGCCCAATTGTCACCATAGAAACGTTTTTCAGAAATAAGTAAAGAGCCGACTGCAACCTCCAACTATTAGGATAAAGGCTTTGCACGTGTTGTCACATCCTCAGCTGATTCGATGTGGATCATAAATAGATAGCCCAACGACCAAAGGAGAATATATTGAAACGGTACCCAAGATAGACAAGCTACAAGACTCATGATGCTCCCAACATACTGTGGATCTTTAATGAACCCAAAAGGGAATTCCCTTACCCATGGAATATTCTTTCCAAAGCGTACACCGTAATAAGTGCCAGATTCACCAAGCAATTGATACACCCTATAAAACTGAATTCAGTTAACTTCTGCAGGTAAGATCTAGGCTCCAAGCAACATTGCACCAAATTAATTCAATCCAACAACCTAAAGATGCTAACATACCCTCATAAATGACATTCCAGAACAACACAACATACAGAGAAATATAAAGTAATAGCAGAATAGCACCATATCGATTCACTAAACCCATCAAGCAAAATCCACAAGGAAACTGACTAAATGGAAGATAAAAATAATTCGTTATATGAAGAGCAATCAAGTAGTAAATTCCTAAAGAACTGCCTAGAATTGCCATGGAATTCATTTCTTAGAATGAGGCCATCAGATTCTTTGGACACTTAATATATATTCGGTAAATTGATAACCACTGTAACAATATGGTATCACAATTAACAATGTGTAATTAGAAGCTAAAATCCGACAATCATGTGGAAAAAGATATGGAAGAAAACTTTGGTGATGAACAATGTGAACCAGTTTTACTTTTTGGAGGCTTTCAACATCAAATAACGAGTGCTCTATGTACCCCCAGAGTCATCTATCTGTCACTGCATCTTAATCCTCATGTCTAAGATATTATCATGGGAAGCAAACCAGTCTTAGAGCAATGCCTCCGCATTTGCCGTGATAATCAATAAACTCTCTCTCCCCAGTTTCACGATAGAATACCAGGTGATCAAATAGTCAAATCAAAGCATATTATCCGTACACCTAATCGTTTGCCAGTACAGAGGAAAGCAAAATCTTAACCCCGTAGGAAAATGAGAAAAGTAAAAGTTGACACTAAAGGGGGTTTGAAGCCCCCATCGTATCCCAAAACATGTAAGAACTCGGGACTTTCCGCCTAGGGAAACCTTCACTCATATCACTATAATGAGAAAACTTTCGGACCATTGACACTTTATCTACCTTCTTTAAGTGCCCTAACCTTAAGGTTCTTCAGCTACCTATATTTTTTAATATTTTGTTTGCTCCTTCAAATTGGAATATTTGGTATTTCAATCTAAAGATCTCAGACACAGAATTCCCCCAAAAGAACTGTTCAAGGCCTGCTTATCCACATCTTCTAAACGGCATACCTAGAAAGCTTTTCCAATAAAGCCAACCGGATAGGATAGCTCATACACTGATATCCAGGCAAAAAAATTATATTTTCTGATCCAAAAACTGGCTCAGGGATGAACCCCCCAAGTATCATAAAAAATGAAACTCTGTTCCATCAATATTTGGATAGAAATGAAAAATAGGCTCCTCAAATCCGCCTAGAAATGCTTATTTCAAAACCAATAATAACAAAAATAGAAAGGAACTGACCTGAAGTTGAGGAACTGACCGAAGGCAAAGAGGGGCCAAAAGTAAAGAGGGGGAGGCCAAGAGAAGGAAGAACCGGAAAAGAGAGAAACGAACTGAATTAGCTTGATGAAATGGGAGACAAGGGCCATCACCTTTGATGGGTCCCTTCCTTTCCCACAAAGGTTCACCCATGACTGTGGATATGTCCATAACAAGTAGTAAAATGGGAATGGCAACAAAACCCCTATGCCTGCCACAATTCCCATTTTTTTTATTCTTTCTGCTGTTTTCTTCTACTTAGTTGACATGCCAAACCATACCCAACGAAATGTTAGCAATCTGATTTTTGCTATCTTGTTGGGTATTTTTTTGTTTGTTTATTGTGTTTTTAAGGGTTTTCTGGTCGGATAAAGATTTGGGCCTTCTTGGAATGTTACAAGTTCTACTAATGCTTTGTCGGCTAAGCCTTTCAACTTCCTTGTAACCTCCCCAATAAATAATAACTCGATAATTATCGGTCAAAGTCTTATGGAGATCCCTGTATTAATAGTTAGATTATATTTTATCTTTTTACTTAAAAATAGATTAATTAGCTCATATATATTAGATCAAAGAGCAAATTAATCTTTTATGTTAAAATTTTCATATATTTTTATAGTTAAAAGCTAGTGGAGTTGACGAAATAATGTACCAAATTGCTTTCGGTGGTACCGAAATAATGATTTGAAACCCTATTTTTGGATGATCGAGTCAATAAATATTATTTATTAATATTTACGAGTTTATGATAGTGTTATATTGAATTTTAGTCTAATAAATTTGCTAATTTGATAGTTAGTTAAAGTACAAGTGGTTTGACCCTAAAGTCAGTGATTTTAAAAAATGAGGTATTGGGACCTCATTTTTGTAAACTGAGCCTGTAAATATTTTATTAAATATTTTTTAGATGGGTGAATTGAAATTTTGGTCCGAAAAGTTTAGTGATTTGATGGTTAATTAGAGTATAAGAACTAGATCGTAAAAATCGTAAAAATTAATTTTTATTAATTTTTATTAGCTAAAATATTTATTAAGTAAATGTTTAAGGATCCGTAAGGCAAATAGACCCTAATGCTAAAGTTTGGACGGTTAATGCTTGTTAATTAATGATTTTATGTTAAAATTAAGTCAAAGTAGTATTAACAAAGGGTTAGAACATAAAAATCAGAAAATCATCATCATCATTTTCACTTCATCACCGAAATTCAAACCAAAGCACCATTGTTGAAGCTTCAAGGCTTGGCCAAGTTGTTCTTGCATGAAGGTATAATCGAGGTCCATTTTTAGTAAATTTTATATTTTTGAGATCATTGTAGCTTTATTTAACAAGCCCGAGTATTAATTCGTAAAATTGTTAAAGATTTTAAAAGTTATCATTGATTATTTTTGAGGTTTCTGATGTTAAATGGTAGATTTGTAAGCTTGGAAATGATTAAAAACTACTTTGTAATGTGAATTTGGTTAGTTTTGAATTTAGGGACTAAAATAAAAATATATTGAAATTAGCATGAAATTCTTATAAATATAGATGCTTGAGAGCTGTATAAGGATGATTTTGAAGTTGGGATTAAATTTTGGGGTTTAAATATGAAAAATAAGCTTGTTTTGATTTTAGGGACTAAATTGAATAACCTGTAAAACTTTAGAGAAATTGTAAAAAATGATAATAGGATATCATATGCATTAAATGTAACATCCCGAAATAGGGCTTAAACGGAATAGTGGTTGTGAAACCATAAATCCGAGATAGAAAAATTTATTTTATTATCATTTTAAGGTCTATGGTATGATTGCATGATTGTATGAAAATTTCATTTAGAAATTTTATCGATAGAGGGTCCAATTTGATATTTAGGACTAAATTGCAAAAGTTGTAAAATGTGTGTTCTAGTTCACAAAGGTACTAAGTACTTGTGAGTAATGGGTTTTTAAAGTGGAGGTCCTTGGATAGTAATTAGACCATTATACTAGTTTGGACAAAAATACCTAAAGGAAGATAAAACACCATAGTTTTTAGTTATTAAAATGAATTAAAAACAAAATTAAAAGCCAATTTTTGTCCATCTTCAACCCCTTGGCCAAATTTCACATGAGGAAGACATAGCTAATGTTTTTCAAGCTTCCAAGCTTGATTGTAAGTCCATTTTAGCCCTATTTTTAATGTTCTTTACGTTTTTGGAGTCTCGGTAACTTGATTAAGCTTATTCTAGCAATAGTTTAACCTAGGGTTTATATTTGGAAAAATACCCATAGGTGAAATGTGTTTATTTTGATGTATTATAGTAGAATATGAATCTTTAAATTGTGTTAAACAACTTTTGGTAAGCGATTTTATGTGAAAACGAGTAAAACGACATAATCGGTAAAAATACCTAATGTTCATAAGTACATGTTAGAGTGAGAATTTGATGTTTCCATAGAAGAAAAAAATGATCAGCATGTCATAAAACATAAGAAAATACGATGAAGTTTAATTTCCGAGCCTTGGGAAAAAAGTGTAAATATGTAAAAGTTTAGGGGCAAAAATGTAATTTTTCCAAAGTTTGAGTCAAGGACTGTTTTAATAAATGTGAGTATTAAATAAGCTAAATTTGTTATTATAGATCAAGAAGAACGAAATCTGGAGTTAGACCGGGGAAAGAAAAAGATAGTGGACTAAATCGATATAGTTGGTCGTATTTTGTTTCGAAGTAAGTTTGCGGTAAATAAATGCAATATCCTATTATTTTATGTTAATGTTGTTAATTTCCAACATGTGTATATTTATTTTATGAAATTATTCAAAGAAGACTCAAGCATGAATTGACGGAGAAGTAATTTCAGAAAGTCCTGGTTGAACCTTAGGAATGTGTAGGATACAAATGTGATGACATTAGGGTTTAAGGATACCATGTAAGACCATGCCAAGGCATGACAATTGGTAAGGTTTCTAAGGCAAGGATATCATGTAAGACCATGTCAAGACATGGCATTGATAAGTTACTATAAGTCAAAGGTCCCACGTAAGATCATGTCAAGACATGGCATTGGTGAGTTCATAAGGTAAGGATACCATGTAAGACCATGTCGAGACATGGCAATGGTAAGTTTAAAAAGGATACCACGTAAGACCATGACAGGTAATGGCAATGGTAAGGTACCCGTGTATCCTTAGTATTCCAAGTGGTTCAATGAGAAAACTTAAAGAGAATATCAAGGTAAGGTAAGGTAAGATGAGTTATACTAAAAAGGTAAGACAAGTTCATGGTAGAAGAGCAAAGGTATGTATATAATGTTCATGTATGCTTGATAAGGAAAAAGGTAAGTAAAATGTATTAATAAATTTTGATTAAGTAAGTATTTAAGTGAGTAAGTGAAGAAGTTTAAAATATGTCTATGACAATTAATGAAGTTACACTAAGTAGTATCATGCCAAGTAGTAAGATAATTCTTATGAATGTTGTTATTTATTTGCATGCAAACTTACTAAGCTTAATGCTTACCCCCTTTATTTTCCATCTTTTTATAGTTTTTTCAAGCTAACTTGGGGATCGTAGAGTACGTCTGAGGTCTGGGCACACTATCATAATGATTATTTTTGGTATAGCTAGACGTTTCATTTTGAGTATAGTATGTATAGCATCATAGCCATTTTGTGTGTATGATCTTATGATATGGATAATGAATGGTATGTAAATGCTTGATAATTATTAGCTATTTAAATGGCTAATCAAGGACATGTTTGGTGTTATGTATGCCTAAATGCTAGTTATTCCATGGAAATCATGAAAAATGTGAAATTAGCTTTAAAACAGTATCGGACAACAATAATGATGTGAATTTGAAAAATCACTAAAAATAGTAGAAATTGGTTTAGATAGTTAATGAGATATAGAATTAAATATTATTGAGTCTATTTTCATATGAAAGAAACAGAGTAAATAAAGGAGTTGTATTTTATGAGATATTTAAATTTTGGTGAGACAGGGTCAGAGTGATTTCTGACTCCCTTGTTCTGACTATAGAAATTCACTAAAAATTGTACAAAAATAATTAAGAGTTATACTTTATATGTATAGATTTCTTATTGAGTCTAATTTTAAGAGAAATAAATGACATTGTTATTTGAATTATGTATAGGGGAAGATTAATTCGTAGTGAACAGAGGTCAGAGCAGCCGAACACTAAAACAGGGGAAATTTTAACTAATAAACTGTACAATTGGCTAGACCAAAAATTCTAAAAAAAATTAGTAAGAAGATATACGAGTCTAGTTTTAGATAAAATTTACAGATTTTAATTTCATGTTTTGTAACTCAAGTTATGATTTATTTAGTGACTATGATGCAGATGGACAGTTTATTTATGAAAGATGAAATAAATTGTTTTGATTTATTTAAGTGATCAAAATTTTTTTATTCATTCCGGTTTGTTCCCGAACAGTTTCAATTTCATGTTTTAGGGTCTCGAGGACCCTTTTTAGGGACATAATGACTGAATGAAACTATATTAATTTTAAAAGAAAATTTTTATGCCCTGAATTAGTAAGCTAAGTCTGGTAACGCCTCATGCTCGACTCCGGCGACGGTCTCGAGTAAGGGGTGTTACATTTATTGATATCAGAGCAAAGGTTTAGTTGGTTCCCTAAATATTTAGTATGAGTAAGAGTCTAGCTATACATGCCATACTTATATGTTGAGAGTGTGACGACTCCTGACGATTTTAAAATGTTTTCTTTTATAGTTATGGATCCCGAACAAGCTAGTGCAGATGATGTAAAGAGTAACGCGCCGGCTCCCGCAGAAGGGACGGTGCCACCAAATAGTAGTGAAAGGCCCATTACAGTTAGTCAGGGAGGAAGGGCTCGAGAAGCCTTCTTCCAAGCTATGAATGAATGGTTTACCGAGTTTGTTCATACGAATCCGGCTGTTAGACCTCTACCCCCTCATGATCATCAGACCATCCATGTAGCTCTCTTAGTCACAGGTACGGTTATAAGAGAAAAGCCGCCAATTGATAAAATCAGAAAACAAAAAGTCGAAGATTTCGAGCTACAAAAGATGATGATGTAGAAAAGGCAGAATTTTGGCTCGAGAATACTATCAGAGTTTTTGATGAGTTATCCTGTACACCTGAGGAATGTATGAAATGTGTTGTATTACTTCTTAGAGATTCGGCCAACCATTGGTGGAAGACACTTGTATCAGTTGTACCGAAAGAGAGAGTCACTTGGGATTTCTTTCAGGAGGAATTCCGTAAAAAGTACATCAATCAGAGGTTTGTTGACCAGAAAAGAAAAGAGTTTCTAGAGTTGAAACAGGGAAATATGACAGTGACTGAATATGAGCACGAGTTTGTTAGACTCAGCAATTATGCTCGAGAGTGTATGTCTACAGAGGCTATTATGTGCAAAAGATTTGAGGATGGGCTTAATGATGATATCCGATTGTCGGTTGGTGTCCTAGAAATAAAAGAGTTTGTTGTCCTAGTTGAGAGAGCCTATAAGACAGAGGAGCTGTTAAAAAGAAAGGGCAAAGTTGAAATTCAGACGCAAGACACGAAGAAATGACTAATGAGCAAGTCATTTCAGTCTACATCCAAGAGGCCTAGAGAGTTTTCCACTAGATCTAATTTTTTGGCTGGATATTCTAGCCGAAATAGAGGCAGAAGATTTATGAGTCCTAAAGCTCAGACCACGTCGATTGCAAGTGTTGGCAGTGTTCAGCCTGATAGACCAGAGTGTCCCCGATGTGGTCGATATCACTCAAGTCAGTGTCGAGCAACTGAGACAGGTTGTTTCTGATGTGGTGCACCAAACCATTTTATTCGAGAGTGTCCCGAGATGATTAAAAGAGAAGCAATACTGGGTGTAAGATTAGGCAAAGCTCTTGTCAAAGGCAAACAACTGAGAAATCTGGGAGCTGGGGCAAGTAATAGAGGTGCATCTAGAGATTCAGCAGTGAATCCAGATGTTAGAGCACCTGTGAGGACCTATGCTATCCGTGTTCGTGAAGAGGCATCCTCCCACGATGTGATTACGGGTACATTTTCTCTCCATGATACTAGAGTTATTGCTTTGATTGATCTAGGTTCAACCCATTCATATGTTTGCATGAAATTGATACCTAGTATGAGTATGCCTATAGAATCTATAGAATTTGTGATTAAAGTATCGAATCCATTAGGCAAGCATGTATTAGTAGATAAAGTATGTAGAAATTGCCCTTTGATGATTAGAGGTCACTGTTTCCTGTTCGATCTCATGCTATTGCCGTTTGATGAATTTGATGTGATTCTTGGTATGGATTGGTTGACTACACATGATGTGATAGTGAATTTTTGAAAGAAATTCATTGAGTTGAAATGTGAGAATGGTGAAACTCTTCGGGTTAATTCAGAAGAGTCAAATAGTTCATTTGCCATGATTTCTGTTATGTCTACTCAGAAATGCTTGAGAAAAGGGTATGAAGCTTATCTTGCTTTTTTGTTGAACACTAAAGATCTAGAATTGAAAATTGAATCAGTGCCTGTGGTATGTGAGTTTCCCGATATGTTTCCGGAAGAGCTACCAGGTTTGCCTCCTGTTAGAGAGGTTGAGTTTGGTATTGAGTTGATTCTAGGTACCATACCCATTTCTATTACTCCTTATCGAATGGCCCCGTTGGAATTGAAAGAATTGAAAGCTCAGTTGTAGGAATTAACAGATAAAGGCTTTGCAAGACCTAGTAGTTTACCATGGGGTGCACCAGTGCTATTTATGAAAAAGAAAGACGGAACGATGAGATTGTGCATAGATTATCGGCAGCTTAACAAGGTAACAGTAAAGAATAAGTATCCACTGCCTAGAATTGATGATTTGTTTGATCAATTGAAGGGAGCCACTCTGTGTTCTCCAAGATAGATTTGAGATTCGAATATTATCAGTTGTGAGTTAAAGAGTCAGATCCCTCGAAGGCTGCTTTCCAGACTAAGTATGGTCATTATGAGTTCCTTGTAATGCCATTTGTCTTAACTAATGCTCCTGCCATTTTCATGGACTTAATGAATCGAATTTTTAGACCGTACTTTGATAAGTTTGTAGTTGTGTTCATTGATGATATCTTGATTTATTCTCTTGATGAGACTGAGCATGTAGAGCATTTGAGGACAGTTTTATAGATTCTAAGAGATAATCAGTTGTATGCCAAGTTCAACAAAAGTGAGTTCTGGTTACGAGAAGTTGGTTTTCTTGGACATATTGTCTCAGGTGAAGGTATCAAGGTTGATCTGAGCAAGATTTCAGCTATTATTGATTGGAAGCCTCCTAGAAATGTATCAGAAGTTAGAAGTTTTCTTGGTCTTGCCGGATATTATAGACGATTTGTAGAGGGATTTTCCATGATAGCTACCCCGCTGACAAGATTTCTACAAAAGGATGTCAAGTTTGAATGGACTGAGAAGTGTCAACAGAGTTTTGATAAGTTAAAGGCATTGTTGACTAAAGTTTCTATTTTAGTACAACTAGAACCAGGTAAGGAGTTTGTGATTTACAGTGATGCGTCCTTGAATGGACTTGGTTGTGTACTTATGCAGGAAGGAAAGGTAATTGATTATGCCTCTAGACAGCTAAAGCCATATGAGAAGAACTATTCGACATATGATTTAGAGTTAACTGCCATTGTTTTTGCCCTGAAGATCTGGAGACATCATTTGTACGGTGAGAAGTGCCGAATATTCACCGATCACAAAATTTTGAAATATTTGATGACTCAAAAAGATTTGAATTTAAGGCAAAGAAGATGGCTAGAGTTGATTAAAGATTATGAGCTAGTGATCGATTATCACCCAGGTAAGGCAAACATTGTTGCTGATGCTTTAAGTAGGAAATCTTTGTTTACATTAAAAGCTTTGAACACTAGTCTAGCCTTATCATATGATGGTTTTATCTTAGCTGAGTTGAGAGCTAAACCGATGTTTCTTGAAGAAATTTGTGAATCTCAAAAAAATGACAGTGAGTTGTTAGCCCAAAGAGCTCAGTGTGAGTCGAATATAGAGTCAGATTTTTAGATTAGTTTTGACGGTTGTTTGATGTTCAGAGACAGGGTATGTGTATCGAAGAATGATGAGCTTATTCGAAAAATCTTACAGGAAGTATATAGTAGTTTTTTTTCTATTCATCCAGGTAGTTCAAAGATGTATAATGATTTGAAGAAAATGTACTGGTGGGTAGGAATGAAAAGGGACATTTCAGAGTCTGTTTATAGATGCTTGATCTGTCAGCAGGTAAAAGCCAAACATCAGGTACCTTTAAGTTTATTGCAGCCTCTGCTAGTCCCTGAGTGGAAATGGGATCGAGTTACTATGGATTTTGTAATAGGATTACATTAACACCGAGAAAGAAAGATACATTATGGGTTGTGATTGATAAGTTAACGAAGTCGGATCATTTTATCCCTGTTCGTATGGATTATTCACTTGACAAGTTGGTCGAGTTGTATATTTCAGAGATAGTTAGACTACACGGGGTACCATTATCGATCATTTCAGACAAAGATCCGAGATTTACTTCACGGTTTTGGAAGAAGTTACAGGAAGCTTTGGGCATAAAGTTGAGTTTTAGTACAGCTTTTCATCCTCAGACCGACGGTCAGTCAGAGAGAGTTATTCAGGTACTTGAAGATATGCTTAGATGATGTGTACTGGAATTTCAAGGCAGTTGGGAAAAGTACTTACCATTAGTAGAGTTTGCCTACAATAATAATTTTCAGTGGAGTTTGAAGATGGCACCTTATGAAGCTTTGTATGGACGTAAATGTCGCACACCTTTGTATTGGATAGAGCTTAAGGAAAATCAGATTTACGGGGTTGATTTAGTTAAAAAAACAAAAGAGAAAGTAAAAGTCATCAGAGATTTCTTGAAAGCAGCTTCAGACAGACAGAAGTCGTATGCAGATTTGAAGAGAAAAGAGATTGAGTATCAAGTTGGTGACAAATTGTTTTTGAAAGTATCCCCGTGGAAGAAAGTTCTCAGATTTGGCAAGAAAGGCAAACTAAGTCCACGTTTTATTGGACTGTTTGAAGTAATTGAGAGAGTCGGACCATTAGCATATCAGTTAGCTTTACCGATTGAGTTAGAGAAGATTCATGATGTATTTCATGTGTCTATACTACGTCGTTATCGTTCAGATCCGACACATGTGATTTCTCAGACAGAGGTTGAGATTCAGCCAGACATAACTTACAGTGAAGAACCTGTAAAGATTCTAGCTCGAGAGGTAAAGCAATTAAGGAAGAAAAGTATTGCACTTGTGAAAGTATTATGGAATAGACATGGGGTAGACGAGGCTACATGGGAGCCCGAAGAGGCTATGCAAAAACAGTACCCAAATTTCTTCACAGGTAAGATTTTCGGGGACGAAAATCCCTAAAGGGGGGAGAAATGTAACATCCCAAAATAGGGCCTAAACGAAATAGTGGTTGCGAAACCACAAATCTGAGGTAGAAAAATTTATTTTATTATCATTTTAAGGTCTATGGCATGATTGCATGATTGTGTGAAAATTTCATTTAGAAATTTTATCGATAGAGGGTCCAATTTGATATTTAGGACTAAATTGCAAAAGGTACTAAGTACTTGTGAGTAATGGGTTTTTAAAGTGGAGGTCCTTGGATAGTAATTATACCATTATACTAGTTTGGACAAAAATACCTAAAGGAAGATAAAACACCATAGTTTTTAGTTATTAAAATGAATTAAAAACAAAATTAAAAGCCAATTTTTGTTCATCTTCAACCCCTTGGCCGAATTTCATATGAGGAAGACATAGCTAGGGTTTTTCAAGCTTCCAAGCTCGATTGTAAGTCCGTTTTAGCCCCATTTTTAATGTTCTTTACGTTTTTGGAGTCTAGGTAACTTGATTAAGCTTATTCTAGCAATAATTTAACCTAGGGTTTATATTTAGAAAAATACCCATAGGTGAAATGTGTTTATTTTGATGTTTTATGGTAGAATATGAAGCTTGAAATTGAGTTAAACAACCTTTGCTAAGCGATTTTACGTGAAAACGAGTAAAACAACATAATCAGTAAAAATACCTAATGTTCATAAGTACATGTTAGAGTGAGAATTTGATGATGCCATAGAAGGAAAAAAATGATCAGCATGTCATAAAACATAAGAAAATAGGATGAAGTTTAATTTCTAAGCCTTGGGGTAAAATTGTAAATATGAAAAGTTTAGGGGAAAAATGTAATTTTTCCAAAGTTTGAGTCAAGGACTGTTTTAATAAATGTGAGTATTAAATAAGCTAAATTTGTTATTATAGATCAAGAAGAACGAAATCCGGAGTTAGACCGAGGAAAGAAAAAGATAGTGGACTAAATCGATATAGTTGATCGTATTTTGTTTCGAGGTAAGTTTGCGGTAAATAAATGCAATATTCTATTATTTTATGTTAATGTTGTTAATTTCCAGCATGTGTATATTTATTTTATGAAATTATTCAAAGAAGACTCAAGCATGAATTGACAAAGAAGTAATTTCAGAAAGTCCCAGTTGAACATTAGGAATGTGTAGGATACAAATGTGATGACATTAGGGTTTAAGGATACCATGTAAGACCATGCCAAGGCATGGCAATTGGTAAGGTTTCTAAGGCAAGGATATCATGTAAGACCATGTCAAGACATGGCATTGTTAAGTTACTATAAGGAAAAGGTCCCATATAAGATCATGTTAAATCATGGCATTGGTGAGTTCATAAGGAAAGGATACCATGTAAGACCATGTCGAGACATGGCAATGGTAAGTTTAAAAAGGATACCACGTAAGACCATGACAAGTAATGGCAATGGTAAGGTACCCGTGTATCCTTAGTATTCAAAGTGGTTCAACGGGAAAATTTAAAGAGAATATCAAGGTAAGGTAAGGTAAGGTAAGGTAAGACGAGTTATACTAAAAAGGAAAGACAAGTTCATGGTAGAAGAGCAAAGGTATGTATATAATGTTCATGTATGCTTGATAAGGACAAAGGTAAGTAAAATGTATTAATAAATTTTGATTAAGTAAGTAACTATTTAAGTAAGTGAGTAAACGAAGAAGTTTAAAAAATGTCTATGACAATTAATGAAGTTACATTAAGTAGTATCATGCCAAGTAGTAAGATAATTCTTATGAATGTTGTTATTTATTTCCATGCAAACTTACTAAGCTTAATGCTTAACCCCTTTATTTTCCTTCTTTTTATAATTTTTTCAAGCTAACTTGGGGATCGTAAAGTACGTCGGAGGTCCGGGCACACTATCACAAGGATTATTTTTGGTATAGCTAGACGTTTCATTTTGAGTATGGCATGTATAACATCATAGCCATTTTGTGTGTATGATCTTACGATATGGATAATGAATGGTATGTAAATGCTTGATAATGATTAGCTATTGAAATGGCTAATCAAGGACATGTTTGGTGTTATGTATGCCTAAATGCTAGTTATTCCATGGAAATCATGAAAAAGGTGAAATTAGCTTTAAAATAGTATCGGATAGCAGTAATGACGTGAATTTGAAAAATCACTAAAAATAGTAGAAATTGGTTTAGATAGTTAATGAGATATAGAATTAAATCTTATTGAGTCTATTTTCATATGAAAGAAACAGAGTAAATAAATGAGTTGTATTTTATGAGATATTTAAATTTTGGTGAGACAGGGTCAGAGTGATTTCTGAATCCCCTGTTCTGACTTTAGAAATTCACTAAAAATTGTAAAAAAATAATTAGGAGTTATACTTTATATGTATAGATTCTTTATTGAGTTTACTTTTAAGAGAAATAAACAACATGGTTATTTGAATTATGTATAGGGAGAAGATTAATTCGTAGTGAACAGAGGTCAAAGCAGCCGAACACTGAAACAGGGGAAACTTTAACTAATAAACTGTACTAATTGGCTAGACAAAAAATTCTGAAAAAATTTATGGATTTTAATTTCGTGTTTTGTAACTCGAGTTATGATTTATTTAGTGACTATGATGCAGATGGATAGTTTATTTATGAAAGATGAAATAAATTGGTTTGATTTGTTTAAGTGATAAAATTTTTTTTATTGATTCCAGTTTGTTCCGGAACAGTTTCAATTTCATGTTTTAGGGTCTCGAGGACCCTTTTTAGGGACATAATGAATGAATGAAACTATATTAATTTTAAAAGAAAATTTTTATGCCCCGAATTAGTAAGCTAAGTTGGTAACGCCTCGTGCTCGACTTCGACGACGGTCTCGGGTAAGGGTGTTACAGTATACTTAAATGTCGCAATTTGGTAAAAATGAGAGAAAAAGGATTGAATTAAAAAGTGTTATGCGATATGTGTACTGAGCCATAGGATAGGATACAATTGGCATGCCAATAAGGTTATATTGCACGCTGCACTGGTTTGTTATGAGATAAGATGATGATCTACTATTTATTCATTGATTGTATCGAAATCCAACATTTGTTGCAGATTATTGAGTTATTGTTACAATGATCAAAGTGTGTTTTGGGAGGGGGGGATATTTAAGCCTACAGGCTTGGCACTCAGTGGCCAGGTGTGTTACTAGAGGAATGTTTAGCTTACGTGTCACACTTAGTTTCCTCTAAGCTCAGAATTTAAGGAATAATTGAAGGGTTAAATTGAAAGAAGTCATAAGGTGGTGGCCTCTATTGAAAAATCAAGAAAACTTAGTAATTGATTTTAGACGTGATTGAGATCTAATTCTGGTTTGGTTGCATTAAGACTAGTTGGTTCCTTAGTGGGAGACAAAACGATTCCTAATGGATGGTTTTTATGGGGTTGATAATCAAGCGTGAATGGCTATAAATATTTGGGAAATGACTTCTTAAAGAGCGTTCTTCGCAAATCTATTTCACCTTCTACTCTTTTTCATCTTCTTCCTTGGGTTGCTTAGTTATGAGGTGATCATGAGGTTTGAGCCAAAAAACTAGAGAACCCAGCAAGCTAGTAAGGTTCTTAGTCCTTCTATATACATAAGATTAAGAAAATGAAGTAAAAGATTTCCAGAAACCTTTTTAGAGGTTCTGTATGCTTCTTGAAATTCAAGTTTTAAGCTGAAAATGCTAAGTTTAACTTATGATTTTGGTTGTAACATTTAGCTTCCAAGAGAATGGAAGCTCTGGCATTTGAAAAAGATTAGTTTAGGAGCCCAAAAAGCATCAGGTGAGTTTCCATACTCTATTTCTAGAATGTTGTATAACAAACTAATCTGTCGTAATTCGGTGTAGCAGATTAAAATAGTTTTCACACTTGAGGAGCTTGAATACAAGCATTTTTTATTATGTTTTAATTAAGTTTTCTTAGTTTCATTTACATTCAATAAAAAGTGTAATTCAAGTCATTTATTGGCCTTAGGGGTCGGATAAGGCCTAAGGGTGAGCTAACATATTTTGTGAGTGTGCAGAAGACTATTAGAAAGAGTATCAACTCAATATTGGTTGTTGTGTTGCAACATGGGGAGTTTGATGTGGCAACATAGGGAGTAGAGAGCAAGAATTCCAAGATTGCCTTCAATGTCGAGACACAACCAAGGGAGTCATGACACACCCCTGAAGCTACCTTGAGTACGGTCATATTGCCTTTGATGTCGTGACTTACGAGCCAGGGGCATTTTGGTTTGCACAATCCAATATTAAACATGAGAGTGTCAGCTGACCTAGGGTTGAGGACGACGACATCCTTAACTCTATAAATAAGCTTATTTAACATTTGTTATGGAAAACTTTTCATACTGTATAATTTTCTTTATAGTTTCAGTTTTTAGTTTTACATTTTTTCTTAGGCTTTAGGCTATTTTCAATTTTGCATTAGTCGGGAGATCTGATTTGTGGAACATTGATCAACTCTTTATGGATTTCGTGCTTCAATTAAATATAATTCAGGCTTCTCTTAAACCATAATCTATTGATTTTTTTTTATTAATATTCATCTTTTACATCAAGTTTATTATGTTTTTGAGATTCATGTGGAACTAATCCTTTTGTAGAGGATTAACGAGTAGAGATATGATTAATTGATTGTTGTGTAGGGCTCTCTTAAGCGAATCAATTACTTGGGAAAGGAAGAATTTAAATCCTAGGCTTGACGACCCTAGGAAGTCATTTAGGTAAGAATTAACCCAAAATTGATATGATATACCTGTGAACACCTTAAACCCAAACCAGTTTGGATTGTGAGGTTGAGAAATAAGTAGTTATTGCTGACTCGTTATTCTAGTGGAAGATTGAGAATCCTGTTAGGATAACAACTAGTTGATTGAACAGGGAACTTAAAGTAATAGTAAGTTATGATTACTGAAGCAAGCTAGTCACCCATGCTAGTCACAGAAGCGAGCTAGTCACCCATGCTCAGATCTGATTAAGTTTCTATAGCAAATTTTCCAAGTTTTTTTTATTTATATTATTTTATGTATTTTGTTATTAAAAACTCTTTCGTTATGTTTTGTCGTAATATAATTTATTTAAAGTACTAAGTAGTTATATTTTTGCTTAGGTTAGGATTAATTTAGTGTTCGCGTCCTTTGGGTACTATCCTCGGAGTACTCACCTACTTCGTTGTAACTATATTACAACCTGATTTGTATACTTGCGGATACTGCCTATTTAACATATTTTGTTTAGGATTTCTACTCTAGAAGTTGGTACATCCGAAGACGATCACTAACATAAGTCATTGTTGATTTCTTAGATAATGTATGATCTTTGTTGTTTGAGAATACTTGTATGCATAAGTTTTAGTAGGTTTATGAGTATCCACTAGTGTGTCGGTATGAAAGAAATGGTATTGATTTTATGCCTGAAAAGTAGCATACCATTTGAAAGTATGTTATGTATTTCATGTTTGTAACAATGGAGTATGAAGGGGGGAGATTATTGACGAGTTAGATGAAGTTAGGACTAGAAAAGGGTGTTATGGATACTGCCATACGATGTTGTTGGGTACAAACTGTCATGTGAGAAGATTTGAGCTTTACGGAGGGAACACTTTGGTGTTCAAGCATCATTGTATGTATAGCGAACTGAAGGTATAGGCAGATGAATAGAGAAATGAATTTCTATTGAGATTTCACCATACAATGTCCTGGCTGCAAATCGTGATGTGCAAAGCTTCGGGCCTTATGGAGGAGACACTGCAGTGTTCGAGCATCAAGGTTATAAATGAAATGAAATGTTATCAACTGGTCTTTTGAGGCTACATCGTGACAAAAGTTATTAGGTTTCATAGAACAACACCGTGATGGTGATCAACGAGCTCTATGGAGCTACACCGCGATGGCGGTAAGGTCTTATGGAACGACAAGATCATAACTCAGCTATGACAACTAATACAGTCTGTCATTGTATGTATAGCGAACTAAAGGTATAGGCAGATGAATAGAGAAATGGATTTCCATTAAGATTTCGCCATACAATGTCCTGGCTGCAAATCGTGATGTGCAAAGCTCCGGGCCTTGTGGAGGAGACACTGCAGTGTTCGAGCATCAAGGTTATAAATGAAATGAAATGAAATGTTATCAACTGGTCTTTTGAGGCTACTTCGTGACAAAAGTTATTAGGTTTCATAGAACAACACCATGATAGTGATCAACGAGCTCTATGGAGCTACACCGCGATGGCGGTAAGGTCTTATGGAACGACAAGATCATAACTCAGCTATGACAACTAATACAGTCTATCGGGATAATAAACATAGAATAGTCCCTAAGGATAGTAAACACAAGGACGTTTCCTAGGACCTTAAATATGGGGTTTCAAGTGTAAAACCATAACTTAGGTATGGAAACCAATAGAGTACGTCAGGACATTAAACATGGGGTATATTGTGTAAGGCTGTAGCTTGGTTATGGCAGCATAGAGAGTGTCTGTCGGGACATTAAAAGTGAGGCAGTCTGTCAGGACAGTAAACACGGGGTAATCCGTCAAGACATTAAACAAGAGGTATGTTGTAAGACCATAGCTTGGCTGTTGCAGTAAGAGATTCCATCGAGACACTAAAAATGGGGCAATCCACTAGGATAATAAACACGGGGAAGTCCGTTAGGACATTACACATGGAGCCTGATGATTAAGACTCTAACATGACTATGGAAACATATGTAATCCACTAAGACATTAAACACTATGTAGTTTGTTGGGACATTTAACATGGGGTAGACTGCCAAGATGATAATGATGGTAAATCACGAATATGGAAAAAAAAGGTTAAGAGGAAAATGCCAATATTGGTGAGCTTTAGTTATCAAGTGGATTCTTAGGAGTCTGTCAAACAAGGCAAAGGTAGTAGAAATAGGAATAGTCAACCAAAATAGTAATCGAAGAAGCCGTAGGGCACATGAGTTGTAACCCAGCAAGATTTAGACATTGGAAAGGACGTGCCAATAAGGCATGGAATATAGGCAAATGAAAGAAGACCTATATGATGATCGCAGATGATAATTTTCCATTAAGAAATGCCAGAAGGTGCTTAGAGAAAGTTGGTAAGTTAAGGGTTCGATCACAAGTATCTTGGATAGTCTATTGGGTAAAGTGGGGTTAGTTAGAACCCATTAACAGGAAGAGGTACTAAGAAGGATAATCTAGGTGACAAATATGTCTGTCAAGGCTATTCCTTTTTGAGGAAAATCTATGAAGAAATATCCACTAAGGAAAAGTTTCATAGAGAATCGTCATATAAGGAAAACCGAGAACTAGAACGGTTATTCAGATAACAGTCTGTTGAAAACTGTAAGTCCAATATAGATGAACTTGTTATGCCCTAAAAGCAAGGTATCACAAATAGGGTAGACTTCAAGGAAGTAATCCGCACAAAATTTCAACTTGAATGAAGGGTATAAGTAGAAATGATAAAATAAGGATAAGACTCCTAGTGCGACGTAGGCCTTTTCTAGAAGGCATTATGAGTAGAATGCCCATTTATCTGACAGAACTAGGGTGAACAGTAGGTGATATGTGTAAAGGACAAGTGAGTATCCACCGAAATTAGTTGAATGGTCATAAGCAGACAAAGTAACGATCACTTAACAATCATTCCGTAATTAAAGGAAGGCTAAAGACGAATAGGGAATAATGTGTGGTTGGTTCTTTTTTATTTAAACCATGCAATATGGGGTCTATTTTCATGTAATGCAATAAAGAAACTCGCTATGTTCATTCAAACTTAAAAGGATTTTGACTTGTGGTTGCAGGATTCGCGAGATAAGGAACTTAATGAGGGACTAAACCAAACCATGTTAGATCAAGGATCATCGTTAGTAAGGTGTCATGCACATAGAAAATAGGGTACCTTTAAAGGCTTCATCTCGAGGTCAAATATATTGTAGTTAAATAGTTCCCTTAAAGTTTTAGATTAGAGATAGTAAAATTTTGTTTTAATTTATAGTTCAGTTTTAAGAGGTATTTATTATTTAATAAAGTTTGTCTTGAAATTATTAAGTTTAAAATTCAGTATTTAGTCCAAACTGATCCATTTGCGGCACTCCACACTCGAATTCAACGACTGGGTCGAGCGAGTAGGCTATAAATGAACTGAGCTTGAACGAACAAACCTTTGTTCATGTTCGTTTGTTTATTTTTAAGCTTATTCGTGTTCAGTTTGTGTTCATTAAGAATTTCAAATTTTTGTTCATGTTCGTTTATTTAAAATTATGTGTGTTCATGTTTGCTTGTTTTATGTTCACAAACATGTTCATTTAACTTAATCAAACATGTTTATGAAGATTAAATGAACATGTTCATGAGCATATAACTGATCATGTTCACGAGCAATGTTAATGAATAATAAACAAACAAACAATAAATACATACATCTATACAGATATTATTTTAATATTTTTATAAGAAAATATCATTAATAAATAAACGAGTCATAAACGAGTCATAAATGAGTCAATAAATAAGCCAATAAACGAGCTTTTAAATGAGCTTGTTCGTAACATACCTCTATTCATGTTCGTTCATTTATTAAACGAACATAAAAATTTTGTTCATACTCATTTATTGAGCTTAGTAAATGAACAGTATATGAATGGTTCACAAACAATTCATCGAACGTTCTATTCATTTACACCCCTACGGGTGAAGGTGTTACACTACGGTCTTGACGCTTAGTGCCTAGGTGTGTTCATGAATGGTATGACTTGTTTGAGCAATTAGGTGTGTTTTGGGTGGTTACTCGCGTATCCATATCTGTTCATTATAGTTCATCAGGCTAAATTGATATGGTTATTGAATAATGATGAATGGTAAAGTATTATAATGAGATAAAGTATAGTTTTATGATGTAAAAGTGAATATGCTCAATGGTTTGATGATATCTTCAATTGAGATTGAATTATATTGAATGAAATGTTTTATTCATTATGTATATGATGAATTCACCTGGTGATATGAATTGTGGTAACAGGGTAAACTATTTAGTTAATTGTGTCAATTTATAATTGTGGGAATTAAGATAAGTTATATGTTTTAAACCTGTGAACTTACTTAGCTTATTAGAAGCTTACTCTAGTTCATTTTCTGTTTCCTATAGTTATTATTTTGCGGAACACAACAATCCGATCATCCCAAAGATCACACTATCCAGCCTCCATTTTGGTAGACTTTTAATAGTTCAACTCAGTTATGTGGCATGTAAATAGGGGTTGAATTGTATGTAAGTGTCTTGTAAAAGAAAAGTGTGAATGGTGTTATATAATGTATGTGTGTTTGATGTCATTTGGGATTTGTTTGATTATAGCTTGAAATGGTAATTTTGAAGGTGGTTAAGGATGAGAACTGTGATAGATTTATATAGATGTTTGGCATGTTTATTTATGATATGGAATGTTTGAGTAGGTGAGATTGTGTTAGGGATTATGGCATAAAAGTTTGACAAATTAATTAGATGTTTTAGGTATGATATGTGGTTTAGTTTTGATATCAAACTTATGGTTTATAGAATTGGCCTTTTTGGTAAATATTAGATGATTGAAAGTTTTATTTTGTTTGTATACAGGGTACATGTGTACTTATTTTCTATCTTGCCATGAATAGAGCTAAACTTTGGTATTAATTCATGTTTGTGATGGTGCCTTGAGGCATATTGATTAAAATTAGGAAAATGATACGTTTTGGCATGTTTTTGTACATATTGATCAGGTTTAAGGATTGGTTAAGTGTATACTTATGTCATATTGGAAAATGTGGTTTTGTAACTTGAATAAAGAGATACCTGATGCGAGCTCCTATTTGTAGATGTTTACGAGTTGCAAATGTTCCCGATCATAAATCAAGAGGTATCGAATCACAAGGCTAGGTATAGGTGTCGAAAGGGCTGGACAAAAAACAAAGGGTGTTTAAGATGGATAAAAATGGTTATGTTTCAAGTTAAGGTTTGAAGAAAGAACCAATATTGACCCATTTCTTATAACAACACTTAGGATAGATAGGCAAAGATACTTGACTGTGACCCACTATCTATAAGAGATAGGAACCAATTGGTATAGGGGTGAACGCCACACTTGCTAGAAGTGATAAGTTTGAAAGGAATCAGATTGACACCACAAGGTTCACTTGGTAAGTGAATTTGAGTCAAGAAATAACAAAGAGAGTTGAACACTCATAAAAGTTATAAATTTCATAAAAGTTCCAGCAACATGTTTTAAGCCTAGTATTTATAGGCTCATAAAGATACCAGCTGTATAAGCATGGTTTACAATAGGATTTAATGAGCTAAATGCCTATTGAATTGTCTAACACATCCTTTGAAGACTTGTAGATGTGGAAGACGCCAACAGCCATGTCTATTTGCAATCCCAATCAGCTAATTCATTTGACTTTAGAAATGAGCTGAATGTGCATAGAGCTGACCGGTCAAAATGGTGTGAACATGTATAGATGTTACTTTGGAAACCTGAATGGACATGTAGCTCTTTATGGCTTCTTGTGGTGTATGAAGAGTCTTCAAATGTGAATAGAAAAAATTGGATAGTCCCTTAGGTGTGATTAAGTGTGAAAGCACTTGATGCTTTGCTAAGCACGAAATGGCTCTTAAGAGGTTATGTTTAGCTCCTTAATTGTGCCATATGAACAGTTTGAAGGAAGCTTCCTAGTAGCAGCCAATGTGAACAACCTGTTACACATTAAAGAAATGGTTAAATGCCACATTAAACAAAGTTTGACATACTTTTAATTTGTAGGAAATTAAGCAAATACTAAAGATGTCAGAATTTAAACACACTTAAAAACACATATTAAAGATGTCCAAACTATGACATAATTAAAAACTCTTATTAATGATGTTCAGATTATGACATAATTAAAAACTCATATCAATGATGTTCAAATTGTGACATAATTAAAAACTCATATTAATGATGTTCAATTATGACATAATTAAAGACTCAAAATAAATTAACTAAAATTGAATTTAAATCTTTATTCCAGCAACCGAATTCAACAAGCTAAAAAATTAAAGTTTAGCTTGGAGCAAATTGCATGGGATGCATAGAGTGCATGCCCAAGCTTGGTCAATGAGTCCCACAATAGCTTCTCCCCAAACTCGATCAATGAGACCTAAAATGGCTTCCTTGAACCTCTTGGCTTGTGCACGAGTGATTGGACTAATTGGCAGCTCAATTGGATCACAAGCTATTTTGGTTGAGTCCTTGACCATGAGCACATCATCCCCTCCCCCTTCGAAGCAATTTTTCCCCAAATCGTCACCTACATCATAAGGAGAAAGTTCAGATTCAATTCCTATTCCCGAGGCATCACATTCAATCTCGAAAGTTTTGTTAAAATTAGGCAAGGATAATAGAGAAGCATTCATCAAACAATCTTTAATCAACATAAAGGCCTTTTCTTGTTCCTCACTACATTTAAAATTAGAGTTTTTCTTAATAATTCCAGTCAAAGGAGTAGCTAAAGTACTAAAATTAGGTCGTGGCCATGGAAACTAGCTAAGCCATGGAAACTTCTTACTTGGCTAATTCTTGTAGGTCATGGCCACTCTCGAATTACCTTCACCTTTTCTTGGTCGACTTCAAGACCTTCTAAACTAACAATGAATCCTAGGAAAACAAATTTGTTAGTATAAAATGAACACTTTTTAAGATTAGTAAACAAAGTTTCCTTTCGCAACACTTCCAAAACAGGTTTCAAATGATGTACATGATCTTCCAAAGTCTTACTATAAACCAAGATATCATCAAAATAAACCATACAAAATTTACCAATGAAAGATCGAAGGATATGATTCATTAAATGCATGAAGGTACTTGGTGCATTAGTTCAATTGAAAGGCATAACCAACCATTCGTACAAACCATGCTTGGTTTTGAATGCTGTTTTCCATTCGTCTCCTTCTCTCATTTGGATCTAGTGATATCCACTCTTGAGGTCTATTTTGGAGAAAATTTGAGCTCCACTTTGCTCATCCAACATATCATCTAAGCTCAGAATTAGATGTCAGTATTTGATGGTGATTTTGTTGATTGCTCGACAGTCCACATGTAACGCCCCATACCCGAGACCATCGCCGGAGTCGAACACGAGGTGTTAACAGACTTAATTTATTACTTAAACAGCTCAAACAATTTATTTTTAAAATTTCCAGTCAAGCTAGCAATCTGCGTCACAGTCTCTTAAAAATTCATATCTCGAGTTCTAAAACTCGAAATCCAATTCTATAAATTTTTTATGAAACTATACTCATATATCTATTTACCAAATTTTTTCTAGAATTTTTGGTCTAGCCAATTAGTACAGTTTATTAGTTAAAGTCTCCCCTATTTCAGGGTTCGACTACTCTGACCTCTGTATATTACGAATCAGATATCTCTCTGTACAGAATTTCAATGACTATGAAGTTTGTTTATCTTAAAACTATATTAAATAAGGAATCTTTACATATAAATAATGACTTCTAATTATTGTTTTACAATTTATTATGAATTTTTAAAGTCAGAACAGGGGATCTAGAAATCACTCAGACCCTGTTTCACAAAAATTCAAATATCTCATAAAATATAATTTATATACCTGTTTTGTTCAATCCATATGAAAATAGACTCATTAAGATTCAATTTCATAACTTACTCATCATTTAATTCCATTTCTACTATTTTTAGTGATTTTTCAAATTTACATCACTGCTACTGTCAGAATCTGTTTTATGGCAGATTTCACTTTACTAAGGATTTTCATAGACTAAATAGCATTTTAAACATACATAACATCAAATATGACTTAGATTGGCCATTCCAATGGCTAATCATTTACAAACCCTTTTCTTACCAAACCATAGTCATATCATAAGATCAATTACACAAAGTGAGTGTTTTGCCATACATGCCACATTCAAAATACACAAGCCATTTTACCAATTTAAGCCTTCGGATAGTGTAAATGAGTCTTCGACCTATCCCGATTCTCAAGCCGGCTTGTCAAAACTACAATGAAAGAAAAGGAGGGAGTAAGCACAAATGCTTAGTAAGTTCACACGCAAATAGCAAGTAATATAATCACACAATCTCACATAAAACATCATTTGCATAAACAACACCAAGACATTCATGTTTCATTTACATTTAATATCTTTCTACATTTCATCATACCAAGTTTTCAACCCGAGGGTTTAAGCACATACCTGCCAAATTTTCTCATTTACCACACTTACCAACATGTCACCTTCATTTTAGGCCTTCTCCTTATTCACTTAAGATTCACCCGTTGAACACAGCGGAATATAATTCGAATACACGGATTTCATGAACGTAAGTGTCATACCCGCAGCTAGACAAACTCAACAGCCTGTGGAACTTATGTAGCCAAGCTACCATGTAACCTGCCCATAAGTGAACTCGGACTCAACTCAACGAGCTCAGGCGTTCGCATCCATAAGTGAACTCAGACTCAACTCAACAAGCTCGGATGCCTAGTTACATCTTACGAACTTGGACTCAACTCAACTAGTTCGAAACTCAACCATCCTAGTGACATGTCACTTGTTTTCTAATCTATTCCCAAGGTTCAAACGGGCTTTTTCCTCGATCACACATCTTTACCGTCTTCCACGGAATATTGAAACCGATACTCGGTAGCAATTCATATTTAACAAGTAATAAACATAATTTGCATATTACTCAACAATAACCACAAAGCATAATATTTCATAACAATAATCATCATATCATATAAATATCATTAAGTTACTTAAAATGACAATTATGTTACTACATTTACACATGAACTTACCTCGGTATAAAATTATTAGCAATCGAGCCTATTCTTCGTAAACTTTGTTTTTCCCTCCGATCGCGACTTGAATCTCGTTTCTCTTGATCTATAATGCCAAATTAATCTTATTTAATACATACATTCATCAAAACAGCATTTAATATGAACTTTGGAAAAATTACATTTTTGCCCCTAAATTTTTGTATAATTACACTTTTACCCCTAGGTTTGGGAATTAAACTTCATCCTTTATTCTTATGTTTTATGACATGGTGATCATTTTTCCCTTCTATGGCAACATCAAATTCACACTCTAACATGTACTTATGACTATTAGGTATTTTTACCGATTAAGCCCTTTTACTCGTTTTCGCTTAAAACCGAGTAGTACAAGCTGTCTAACATAATTTAAAACCTCATAGTCTATCATAAAACACCAAAATACACAAATTTCACCTATGGGTATTTTTCCAAATATGAACCCTAGGTTGAATTATTGCTAGCATAAGCTTAATCGAGCTACCGGGATTCCAAAAACGTAAAAAAACATTAAAAACGAGGCTAGAGCGGACTTACAATCGAGCTTGGAAGCTTGAAAAACCCATGGGGTTGAAGATGGACACATTTGGGTTTTAAAGTTTGTCTTTTAATTCATTTTACCCCTAAATGACCAAAATGCCCTTTTTACTATTCTTTAAATTTTTACCCTTCCAAGCCCATTTTTGTCCAAATTGTTTTTTTAAAATTGGTAAAATTACTATTTAAGGACCTATAATTAATAATATAATTCAATTTTATGCAAAATGCTTCTAAAACACAAGTTTTGCAATTTATTCAATTTAGTCCCTAATTTCAAATTAAGCACTTTATGCATAGAATTTCTTCACGAAATTTTCACACAATCATGCAATCATATCATAGACCTCAAAATAATTATAAAATAATTATTTCTATCTCAGATTTGTGGTCTCGAAACCACCATTCCGACTAGGCGCAAAATCAGGATATTACAACTCTCCCCCCTTTTAGGGATTTTCGTCCCCGAAAATCTTACCGGAAAAGTGGTCTTCACTTTTAATCTCATATTCAGTGCTGAAAAAATTTCACTTAGGCTGTACCTCCAATACATCTCTTTAATTTCTCATATGATCTGAAAGCTTACAGTTTCAACTCTCAACTGTTCTTAAATTTTCGACCCTTCTCAGTTTCCCATGATATCATGACATAAAACCCGGATCTCAACTTGATTTAATGGAGACCAGAATTCCAAGAAATCCAACAATCAAAGAGACCTGAAATTCCATGAATTTGATGAGTAGGAATTCATTCAATACCGATATGATTTATAGATCTCGCCAAACATTTAACAATAGGATACATCACATTTTCCTCTTTCCGCCGTGGAAATAATTCTGATATGGAGTCGAAAACGAGGTGTTAACAGACTTAATTCATTACTTAAACAGCTCAAACAATTTATTTTTAAAATTTCCAGTCAAGCTAGCAATCTACGTCATAGTCACTTAAAAATTCATATCTCGAGTTACGAAACTCGAAATCCAATTCCGTAATTTTTTCCTGAAACTAAACTCATATATCTATTTACTAATTTTTTCTATAATTTTGGTCAAGCCAATTAGTACAGTTTATTAGTTAAAGTCTCCCTGTTTGAGATTTGACTGCTCGACCTGTGTATTACGAATCAGATATCTCCTGTACAGAGTTTCAATGACTATGCTGTTTGTTTATAACAAAACTAGACTCAATAAGGAATCTGTACATATAAAGCATGACTTCTAATTATTTTTTTTTTTAAATTTATGATAAATTTTAAAGTCGAGCAGGGATCTAGAAATCTCTCCGCCCTGTTTCACAAAAAATTAAACATCTCATAAAATATAACTCATATACTGTTTTGTTCCATCCATATGAAAATAGACTCATAATTCTTAAATTCAATATTTTATTCATCATCTAATTATATCTATACTATTTTTAATGATTTTTCAAACTCACGTTATCGCTGTTGTTCGAATCTATTTTATGGTAAATTTTACCTATTTCATGGTTTCCATGGATTAGCTAGCAATTTAGCATACATAACACCAAATATGATCATGATTAGCCATTCCAATGGCTAATCATTACCAAGCATTTCCATACCACTCAATAACCATATCATAAGACCATATACACAAAATGATTATAATGCTATACATGCCATGCTCAAAATATACAAGCCATTATGCCAAGATGATACACGTATAGTGTGAGCGAGCCTCCGACTATTCTCGATTTTCGAGCTGGCTTGTCAAAACTACAAGGAATGAAAAGGAGGGAGTAAGCATAAATGCTTAGTAAGTTCACATGCAAATAGCAAGTAACACAACTATATAAGCAAACATAAAACATCATTTGCATAATCATCACCGAGATATTCATATCACATTTTCATTTATCATCTTACCATATTGTTGTTATATCGAGTTTTCAACCCGAGGGTTAAGTACATACCTGTTCAAAGTATCCATTTCACAACACTTACCAATACTTCCCTTTCATCTCGAGTATTCCTCCATTTGAGTAGAATTTTACCCGTTGAACACATCGGAATATAATTTGGATGCATGGAAAGTTTGTACATAAGTGCCATATATGTAGCCAAGCTACCATGTAATCCGCCCATAAGTGAACTCGAACTCAACTCAACGAGCTTAGGCGTTCGCATCCATAAGTGAACTCGGACTCAACTCAACGAGCTCGGATGCCTAGTTACATCTCACGAACTTGGATGCCTAGTTACATCTCACGAACTCGGACTCAACTCAACGAGTTCGAAACTCAACCATCCTAGTGGCATGTCACTTGTATTCTAATCTATTCCCAAGGTTCAAACGGGCTTTTTCCTCGTTCACACATCTTTACAGTCTTCCACAGAATATTGAAACCGATACTCGGTAGCAATTCATATTTAACAAGTAATAAACATAATTTGCATATTACTCAACAATAACCACAAAGCATAATATTTCATAATAATAATCATCATATCATATAAATATCATTAAGTTACTTAAAATGACAATTATGTTACTACATTTACACATGAACTTACCTCGGTATAAAATTATTAGCAATCGAGCCTATTCTTCGTAAACTTTATTTTTCTCTCGATCGCAACTTGAATCTCACATCTCTTGATCTATAATGCCAAATTAATCTTATTTAATACATACATTCATCAAAATAGCATTTAATATGAACTTTGGCAAAATTACATTTTTGCCCCTAAACTTTTGCATAATTACACTTTTACCCCTAGGTTCGGGAATTAAACTTCATCCCTTATTCTTATGTTTTATGACATGCTGATCATTTTTCCCTTCTATTGAAACATCAAATTCACACTCTAACATGTACTTATGACTACTAGGTATTTTTACCGATTAAGCCCTTTTACTTGTTTTCGCTTAAAACCGAGTAGTACAAGTTGTCTAACATAATTTAAAACCTCATATTCTATCATAAAACACCAAAATACACAAATTTCACCTATGGGTATTTTTCCAAATATGAACCCTAGGTTGAATTATTGCTAGCATAAGCTTAATCGAGCTACCGAGATTCCAAAAACGTAAAAAACATTAAAAACGAGGCTAGAACGGACTTACAATTGAGCTTGGAAGCTTGAAAAACCCTATCCATTGTTTCTCCTTGCTATATTCGGCCATGGGGTTGAAGATGGACACATTTGGGTTTTAAAATTTGTCTTTTAATTCATTTTACCCCTAAATGACCAAAATGCCCTTTTTACTATTCTTTAAAATTTTACCCTTCCAAGCCCATTTTTTTCCAAAATTTTTTTAGAAATTGGTAAAATTACTATTTAAGGACCTATAATTAATAATATAATTCAATTTTATGCAAAATACTTCTAAAACACAAGTTTTGCAATTTATTCAATTTAGTCCCTAATATCAAATTAAGCACTTTATGCATAGAATTTCTTCACGAAATTTTCACACAATCATGAAATCATATCATAGACCTCAAAATAATTATAAAATAATTATTTCTATCTCGAATTTGTGGTCTCAAAACCACTATTCCGACTAGGCCCAAAATCAGGATATTACACCACACACATATGCCAAGAACCATCCTTTTTGGGTACCAAGAGCACGGGTATGGTGCATGGACTTAGACTCTCTCAAACGTACCTCTTTTCCAATAATTCAGTCACTTGCCTTTGTAATTCCTTAGTTTCTTCGTGGTTACTTCGATAGGCTGGACGGTTTGGAATTGTGGCTCCAGGTATGAAATTGATTTGATGTTCGATTCCTTGAATAGGTGGTAGACAACTTGGAATGTCCTCTGGAAACACATCTTCAAATTTCTGAAACAATTTCACAATAGGAGAAGGGAGAGTCTCAACTAAATTGTTAGTTCTAATTAAACTTTCCTTGTACAAGAGTACAAGCATTGGCTGTTTCAACAACAAATATTTTCAGATTTCTCTCTCTTTTGCATAGAAAATCAATTTTCCAGAACCACTTTCTCATTTTCTTTCCTTTTCCTCTCGTGTTTGTATCTAACACTATTTGTTTTTCTCCCTCATTTTTACCTCATTTCTTCCTTTCTTTTTTTTTCTAATTTCTTTTCTTTTTCTTGCTCACTTTTTCCCTCTTTATCTTTTGCTCTCAATTTTTCAATAAAGTCTTTCAGTTTAAGTTGATCTTCATACACTTGTTTAGGAGTAAGTGGCACCAAAGTTATATTTTTCCCTAGATATTTTAAGGTATATCTATTAGTGTAGCCATCATGCATGACTCAACGGTCGAACTGCCATGACCTTCCCAATAGAAAATGGCCAGCATGCATCGACAACACGTCACACACAACTTCATCACTATACTTATCGATGGAAAAGGTAACAACGGCTTGTTTGGTGACTTTGAGTGCTCCTCCATCATTGAGCCATTGCAACATGTAAAGGTGTAGATGTTTGGCGGTTACTAAGCCAATTTTTTCCACAACATGCTGTTAGCAACATTCATGCAACTACCTCCATTGATGATCACGCTGCACACCTTACCTTGGACATGTCATCGAGTGTGGAAAATGTTTTCACGTTGCTGTTCATTTTTCATGCTTTGGAGGCTCAAACTCCACTTAATAACAAGTATTTCCCCTACCACGGAATACTCTAATTCTTCCTCCTATTTGATGGGTGCTTCGGGCTCATCTTCTTTTTCTTCTTCAGATCCAGTCTCACTATTGGCCCTTACTACCATCACACTTTGATTAGGGCATTGGCTAGTGATGTAGCCCCTCCCAAGGCATTTGAAGCATTTGATGTCTCAGGTTCGGTTTGGACTAAATCGCATAAAGTGCAAAAGTGGTGCTCTAATAGTTAAAGGTGTCTAATAGCTATGGAACCATAAATTAGAGGTCCTTATGTTGTAATTAGACCATTAATAGTATGACTGGACAAAGATGGACATTAAATAGGTGAATTTTAAGTTAATGAATAAGGTTAATTTGGTAAATGGATAAAACAACATAAATTAAATTAAGTAAAAGAAAGGTATCATCTTTCTTTCTTCTTCATGAACCAAAAATAAGGAAGAAAATACACCATTGTTGAGCTCTTGAAGGTTCGGCTACAGACTCCATGCATGTAAGTGCATTTTTGCTCAGTTTTTAATGATTTCTATGTTTTCGGAGTCGTTGTAGCTTAATCTAGCTAGCCCAGGGACTAATTTGCAAAAATGTTAAAGGTTTAGGGTTTTACCATTGATGAATATATGTTTATTTTGATGTTTTATGATAGAAAATGATGGTTGTTGTTAGATAAACAACATTTGTTAAGTGATTTTTGATAAAATTGTCAACTAGGGATTAAATCGAGAAATGTGAAAATTATGTGATAAATGTGTAAAATAATGAAAAATATGAGCTGCTGAGTATAGGTAAAATTCGGCTAGCATGCGTGTGGACTTAATTACATGAATTTTCATTTTTATGAGCTAGGGACTAAATTGTAAAGAAGTCAAAATATTAGGGGTAAAAGTGTAAAACTTTCATAATATGAAATTTGGATTACATTGACTAGAATGATAATTAAATAAGTTAAATTTGATGATATATAGATCAAGAAAAATGAAGTTCAAAATTAGATCGGGGGAAAAAACAAAATAGTGGATTGATAGCTTTTTTCTCTCCGTATAAATCCGTGGTAAGTTCGTATGTTAATAAGAATTAGTGTAATTATGTTTTAAATGCTTTATAATTGTATTGTTGATAAAAACAACCTTATTGAAATGTTCGACGAAGATTCCGTAATGTAAAATCTCAGTTGAACTTTAGGAATAGATTAGGATACAAATGGCATATCATTGGGGGTTATTGTATTTGGGTACTGGTCCGTACATTATATCGGTGGCTGAGTTTTCCAGCATGTGTTGCAGATTCTTGTCAGCTTGTGTGAGCAGCACTGTGTAGTTACGTCTTGATCGTTAGCTTGTGTGAGCAGACCCGTTGATAGCTCGAGAGTGAGCATTATATGAGATTTAAGATTGAAATGGCTTCGGCCTAATATTGGAACTTAGGGTGCAAGATTCCTGAGTATCTGATATTATTCCAAATGATTCAATGGGTATAGTGAAGATATGGAAGGGTAAGAGATTGATATGTATCAGTGCAGGTATTTACGTAAAACGTATAAGCATTGAATCTATGAAGTTTGTGAGTTACATGATCTACTATGTGGATGAACATATATTAGCCTTGTGATTAAGTTAAATTGTATTGTTTTATGATAGATAACTTAATTTGAGAATGAATGGTAAGTTTTACTTATTAACTATACGAGTTTACTAAGTTTTATAGCTTACTCTGTTTACTTTTCCATGTTTTATAGTGATTTCAAAGCTTACTTGGATTAAGAGTTTTCAGAGATCTCATCACACTATCCAGCTGTCATTTTGATACTTTTGAACTTGTGTATTTGGTTATATGGTATGTATAGGTGTTGCGGTTTATATGGCCTATATGTTGGTAATAGATTTAGCAAAATGATTTGGCTTGTAAATGATGAATGTTTGATTATGTGTATAGCTATGTGATTTGATTTATTTTGATATATTTGGTTATGTATATATATGTGCAAATGGCCTTTTGTTATGTGGTTGGTAAATGCTATGTGAATATTTATTGTGGATTGGTATTTTGAGTACCAAATAGTTGAATTGTGAGATATGGTATGCTTGTGGTTTTAGGAAAAATAATGCATAGTTGAAAGTGACCATTTAGGTGATTTTTAAATGTGGAATTGGTATGAAGTGAATGGTTAATTGTGATATTTATGAGCATTATAGTTGTTGGTATTGAAATAGCATGGTTTAGGCTTGGTTGAGATTGATTTGAATGCTATTTGATAATATGGTCATATGCCATTTGACATGTTTAGGTTGATGCAAGTTTGGTGAGAAAGATGGCTTGGAAAATAGCCTATTTTTGTCCACACGGGTGGAGACACGGGCGTATATCTCAACCGTATGTGACACATGGTCAGGTGACACGGCCATGTGTAACATCTCATTTTTAATCAAATTGGAACAATGGTTTTGGGACCAGAAATTTGGGGTTGAAATAATTATTTTATTATTATTTTAATGTATACAGCATGATAGAATGATCGTGTGAAATTTTTGTTAAGAAATTTTATCATTTGAGTGCTTAATTTGATAAAAAGGATTAAATCGCGTAAAGTGTAAAACTTGAATTCTATTAGCTAAAGGGATTTAATAACTAGGAAATTAAATGATTGGAGGGTTTATGTTGTAATTAAACCATTAATAGCATGAGTGGACAATTATGGACATTAAACATATGATTTTAAAGGATAATTTATAAGGTTAATTAAGTAAATTGGTTAATAAGTTAAGTAAAAATAATAAAAACAAAACATCATCTTTTTGGTTCATCTTCATATCTGGAAATTGAAAAATAGGGTTTGGGAGCTTTGAAATTTCAGCTAGAAGAATCCTTGCATGTAAGTGTGATTTCATCCCATTTTTAATGATTTCTATGTTTTTGAGATCGTTGTAACTTAATCTAGCTAGCCCAGGGACTAATTTGAAAAAATGTTAAAGGTGTAGGGTTTTTCCATTAATGAATATAGGTGTATTTTGATGTTCGATGATAGAAAATGTATGGTTGTTGTTAGATAAACAACATTTGTAAAGTGATTTATGGTAAAATGGTCAATTAGGGATTAAACTGAAAAACGTAGAAATTTTGTGATAGAAATGTGAAATAAATGAAAAAAATGGGCTAGTATGGTAATAAGGAAAATTCGGCTAGCATGGGTAGGGACTTAATTGCATGAATTTGTATTTTTATGAGATAAGGACTACATTGTATAAATGTTGAAATATTAGGGGTAAAAGTGTAAAGTTGCCATAATGTGATTTTTGGGCTAAATTGAATAGAATGGTAATTGAATATGTTCAATTTGATTACATATAGATCAAGAAAAGCGAAGTTCAAATCTAGTTCGGGGGAAAAACAAAGTTTTGGACTAGTTGATCTATTTCGTCGGTTTTGCATTCGAGGTAAGTTTGTATGTTTATAAGCATTATTATAATTATGTTTTAAATACTTTATTATTGAATTATTTGTGAATACGACCTTGCAGATATGTTTGACGATGATTCGGCAAATGCGAAATCCCGGTTGAACCTTAGGAATAGATTAGGATACGAATGACATGTCATTAGGGGTTATATGATTTGGGTGCTGGTCCGTACGTCTTACCGGTGGCTGAGTTATCCAGCATGTGTTGCGGATTCTCATCAGCTTGTGTGAGTAGTACCGTGTAGCTACGTCATGACCGTCAGCTTGTGTGAGCAGACCGGTTGATAGCTCGAGAGTGAGTATTATATGTGATATGAGATTAAGATAGCTTCGACTATGTATTGGCACTTAGAGTGTGAGATTCCTGAGTATCCAATAGTATTCCAAAGGATTCAACAGGTATATCAAATATATGGATGAGTATGAGATTTGTATGAAATGGTATAGGTATGTACATGAACCGTATAAGCTTTGAATCCAAGAAACTTTTGAATTTCACATCTAACCTTATGAATGATTATCTGATAGGTTTGTGGATTAATATGAGTTGTATATTGATATATTCAATTATTTGAATTGTGTATTTATGGAAAATTGAGTTTATTACTATACGAACTTACTAGGCTTTATAGCTTACTCTATTTACTTTTCCATGTTTTATAGTGAATATCGAAGCTAGCTCGGATTTGGGAATCGTCGAAGATCTCATCACACTATCAAGCTATCACTTTGGTAGTTTTGAACTTATGTATTTGGTTATATGGCATGTATAGGAGTTATGGTCATTTTGGTATATGTTAGTAATGGATTTAGCCATTTGAGTTGGCTTGTAAATGTTAATTGTTTGGTTTTGTGTATAGCCATGACAGTTGGCTTATTGTGATATATTTGGTGATGTGTATATATATATATATATATATATATGCAAATGACCTTTTTTTATGCATTTGGTAATTGCTATGTAAATGCTTGTGGTGAATGGTTGTTTGTGAATTGGTAATTTGAGTATCAATTAGTTGATAAGAATTGGTATGCTTGTGATTTTAGGCAAAGTAGTGCATAATTGAATGTGACCATTAGGTGATTTAAGAATGTGAATTTGGTATGAAAATGAATATCATATTGTGGTACTTGTGTGTCTGATAGTTGTTGGTATTGATATAGCATGAATTGAACTTGGTTTAGATGAGTTTAAATGCTATTTGAAGTTGTGGTTATATGCAAATTTTGGTTGGTGTAGGTGAATGAAAATTGGGTGAGAAAGATGGGTTGGTAAATAGCCTATTTTTTTCCACACGGGTAAAGACACGGGCATGTGTCTCAGCTGTGTGTGACGCATGGTTTGGTGGCACGGCCATGCGTCCCCTGGAGTTCAATTAGAAAACAAGTCAGTATGCTTCACACGGCCCAGCGTACGGGCGTGTAACTTGGCCGTGTGGCATAAGTCAGTATACCCTAAAGGTTTGGCACGTCTTAGCACACGGCCTGGCACACGGGAGTGTGAGGCCATTTTGAAGGGCATACGGGTGTGTGGTTGGTCGTGTGACCCAAGTCCGAGAGTTACATGGGGTCGGACATAGGCTGAGACATGGCCATGTGATCCCATTTCGAATGTCCACACGACTTGTGTCACGGAATAACCGAGACACGAATCTGAAACTACTACCAGGTAAGTTCGTATAACCCGAAGTAAACTCTTAATATACTTAAAAATGCATGTTCTTGAATGTATCATAATTAGATATTCATTGCATGATAATCCATAAGACATGCTAGTGTAAAAGAAAAGACGATAAATGTCCCGGTTGAAATAAAAAGGGAAATCCGATTGTTAAATTATGGCTTAGATGACTTGAGATCCTGCATGTGTTGCAGAGAAGGATTTAGCCCAGACGGGTAATCCGTTGATCTCAATGTAGAAAAGATCTAGTCCGAACGAGTGTTCCTTGAGTGATCGAGCCTCTCGAAGAATATGGGTGCAATAAGGATTTATCCCAGATGGGTAATCCAATTGAGGACTGAATTTAGCCTAGACTGGCAATGTAGATCCAAGTTTATGAAAGCAATTATCGTTGAAAGAGATTTAGCCTGGACTGGTAATCCTGCCGTAAAATGTAAGGTTCGCGGGAATGCGTACTTGAGACGATCACTTGTATGACTTGGCGGTAATTGGGCTATCCATCGAGATTTCCGTGAAATTCAATGGGATTATCATGGGAGATAAAGAATGAAAATATTGAGTTGATGAGCTCATCTAAGATTAATGACATGATGTATTGATATGAGACTAACTGTAACTCCCCTTACCCATGTTCTACGCCAGAACAGGGTACGAGACATTACCGGAACATAACACATGCAGTCGTATGAAACCATAATATAGATTTTTTTTTTCTTTTATATCCTAGTTAAAACTATTCAATTTTCATACTTAATCATGCATCATCATACCTTATAGCTTGAACAATATTAATTAATATCAATGGTCATATACAAAATGAGCTATCAAATATTGAAGGCCAACATTTTAGGCTAAATTAATTATGACATAAAGCAAAATAACCAAGTCCTCTATACAGGCCATAATCCAAAATATTGTTTTCAAAATACCAAAAAGTATTGATAGTGTGGATGGATCTCTGGTGATCTTTGAATCCCGAGCTAGCTTGGTGATACTATAAGACAAAGGAAAGAAAAGAGGGTAAGCATAAAGCTTAGTAAGTAAGTACGTAAATAATAGACGATTTATCAACATATTTGTCAAGATAAAACAATCATAATAGTATATATACACATGTTCAGGTCAAGCTATTTTCTTGAGTCACAGTCATTAAATTATTTATATCTAGAGATACGGAACTCCAAATTAAGATCTGATAATTTTTCTAGAAAACTCCAAATTAAGATCTGATAATTTTTCCAGAAACTAGACTCACATATCTTCTTACCATAAAATTTTTAGAATTTTTGGTCTAGCCAATAAGTACAGTTTATTCTTTAAAATCACCCCTATTTCGTTGTTTGACAGTTCTGACCCCACTGCAGTAAAAATTAATTATCTCATTGTACAAGATTTGGATAATCTTTCTGTTTGTTTATTTTGAAAATATACTCATTAAGGATTTTAAGAATATAAATTATAACCCATAATTATATTTTTAAAATTTTTAATTATTTTTCCAAGTCAAAACAGGGGATTCCAAAATCATTCTGACCCTATCTCACAAAAATTCTAGTATCTCATAATATGAAATTCTTTTTCTTACACCGTTTCCTTTATATAAAAATATACTCAATAATATTTAATTTCATATCCTATTCAATCTCTAATTAGATTTCCATGATTTTTGGTGATTTTTCAAAATTACACAACCGCTGCCGTTTAAAACTGTTTTATTACAAATTTCACTTTTACATAATTTCACTTACTCCATTCCATCTTACTGAAAGTTCGGTCAACTATCGAGTACATTGCTCATAAATTTCCACAAACATATACCTACACTTATTCATCACATGGTCATGTTCACATGTATTTTCACTTAATCGATTTCCCGTTGAACTCATCAGAATAATAACAGATACACAGTTGCCTGCACATATTACCACCCTTGTAACCGAAGCTATCTGGTACGCATAGTAGCCTGCACTTAGTACTACACATGCGACCAACAATCTGGTACACGTAGTAGCCTACACTTAGTACTACACACGTGACCTAACCATCTGATACACGTAATAGCCTGCACTTAGTATTACACACGTGACCGAAGTTGTCGGGTAC
This sequence comes from Gossypium arboreum, assembly GCF_025698485.1. NCBI lineage: Eukaryota > Viridiplantae > Streptophyta > Magnoliopsida > Malvales > Malvaceae > Gossypium > Gossypium arboreum. Next base: position 76,476,336 of record NC_069075.1, read on the forward strand.
GCATAGTAGCTTGCACTTAGTACTACACACGTGACCTAAAACCATCTTAAACACATGGTAGCCTGCACATAGTACTACACATGTGTTCTCACAGTGGATCATTCATATCATTTCTATTCCGAAGGTTCAACCAGGAAATTCCTTACTTTTCAACATTTAATAAATTCATTCATAGTCTATTTCGATTCGTAATTTACATCAAATGATCATTCTATAGGCATCCACATCTCATATAATAACAAAATATAATAACATAAAAAGAATCGATATATTATTTACATACAAACTTACCTTGGTGCAAAATATAGTAATTTTGCAATTTAGTTTGATATCTTTTCCTTTCCCTGATCAAGGTCGATTCCACGTCTTTCTTGATCTATAATAACACATTTGACTTATTAATGGCTCACATTATTAAAATTAGCCCAAAAAATCCTATGGCAAAATTTATGATTTTACCCCTACAGTTTCATAAAATTATGATTTTGCCCCTAGGCTCGGAAAATAATTTTTATTCAATTTCCTTGTATTTTAGGCCGAGCCAAACCATTTTCATAACTATGGAAGTCTTCAATTTGCACTAAATCACACACTTATACACATTTTACAACTTTTACTAACTAGTCCTTTTATGCAATTTAATCAAAAATCACTTAGTAAAAGTTGTTTATCACGCTCCAAACATTCATATTCATCCAAAAAACATCAAAATACATGCATGTCATCCATGGATAAATTTTTAAATATAAATCCTAGCTTAAAATATTAGTAGAAATAGGTAAACCGAGCTACGAAGATCTAAAAAATGTAAAGAACATTAAAAACGGGGCTAGGATGCACTTACTATTGAGCTTGAAAGTTGGCAAAACCCTAGCTATGGTGTTTATGAGAGTTTCAGCCAAGCTTGGTGAAGATGATACCAATTTTGGCTTTGTTTTCCCGTTTTATTATTTTATTTACCAAGTGACTAAATTGCTCTTCATTAAAAACTATGGTGTTTTATCTTCCTTTAGGTATTTTTGTCCAAACTATTATAATGGTCTAATTACTATCCAAGGACCTCCACTTCAAAAACTGATTACTCACAAGTCCTTAGTACCTTTTTGAACTAGAACACACATTTTACAACTTTTTCAATTCAGTCCTAAATATCAAATTAGACCCTCTATCGATAAAATTTCTAAACAAAATTTTCAAACAATCATGCAATCATGTCATAGACCTTAAAATGATAATAAAATAAATTTTTCTACTTTATATTTGTGGTTTCAAAACCACTATTCTATTTAGGCCCTAAATCGGGCTATTACAACTCTCTCCCTTTAGGGATTTTCATCCCTGAAAATCTTACCGGTAAAGAGGTTTGGGTATTGTTTCCTCATGGCTTCCTCCAGTTCTCACATAGCCTCTTCTACTCCATGCCTCTGCCACAATACTTTTACTAAGGCTATACTTTTATTTTTCAACTGTTTAACTTCCCAAGCCAAAATCTTAATTGGTTCTTCATCGTAGGTTATATCCGGTCGAATTTCAATTTCTGCCAGAGGAATCACATGTGAAGGATCAGAACGATAACGTTGTAGCATCGACACATGAAACACATTATGGATCTTTTCCAACTCTGTTGGAAAAGCTAACCGATATGCCACTGACCCTATTCTTTCAATAACCTCATACGGCGTGGACTCAACTTGCTTTTTCGACCAAATCTGAGAACTTTCTTCCATGGAGATACTTTCAAAAATACTTTATCACCGACCTAAAACTGAATCTCTTTTCTTTTCAAATCTACATATGATTTCTGTCTATTAGAATCTACTTTCAAACAATCTCAAATTACTCTTATTTTCTCTTCAGTTTCCTTCACCAAATCAATTCCGTGAATCTGTTTCTCGTTAAGCTCGGTCTAATACAAAGGTGTTCGGCACTTGCGGCCATACAATGCCTCATAAGGTGTCATATTTATACTTGACTGAAAACTGTTGTTGTAAGCAAATTCAACTAGTGGTAGGTATTTCTCCCAACTACCTTCAAATTCTAATACACAACATCGGAGCATATTTTTAAATATCTGGATTACCCTTTCGGATTGACCGTCAGTTTGCAAATGAAACGCGGTGCTAAAATTCAATTTCATGCCCAAAGCTTCTTGCAACTTTTTCCAAAATCTCAAAGTAAATCTCGGATCTCTATTCGAAATAATAGACATAAGTACTCTATGTAATCTCACAATTTCAGTAATATATAATTCAACCAACTTATCAAGTGAGTAGTTAGTACGTACTAGTATAAAGTGAGCTGATTTCGTCAATCTATCAACCACAACCCAAACAACATCTTTCTTTTTTGGAGTCAGAGGCAAACTTGTCACAAAATCCATCGTGATTCTATCCCATTTCCACTCAGGAACCATCACTAGCTGAAGTAAACCTGAAGGTACCTGGTGTTCAGCTTTCACTTGCTGACAAATCAAGCATCTCAACACAAACTTAGAGATATCTCTTTTCATACCATTCCACCAATATACTTTCTTCAAGTCGTTATACATTTTCATACTACCCGGATGAACTGACAAACAACCACTATGTGCCTCATGTAAAATCTTCTAAATCAACTCAGCATCTTTTGGTACACATATTCAATCACGAAACATTAAGCAATTATCTAGTCTGACTTGAAAATCTGAGTTACAACCCGATTCACATTGAGCTCGTTTGGCATGCAATTCACTGTCATTCTTTTTAGCTTCACAAATTTGCTGAAGAAATAACGGCCTAGCCCTCAACTTGGCAAAAATTGAACCATCATTAGACATAGCCAAATTTGTACTCATAGCTCTCAAAGCAACCAAGGATTTTCTGTTTAAGGCATCTCCCCGGATGATAGTCAATCATTAGTTCATAATCTTTCAATAATTCAAGCCATCTCTGTTGTCGCAAATTCAAATCCTTTTGATTCATTAGATACTTCAAACTTTTGTGATCAATAAAGATTCGACATTTCTCACCATAAAAATATGACGCCAAATCTTCAAAGCAAAAACAATGGCGGCCAATTCCAAATTGTGCGTTGGGTAATTCTTCTTGTGCAGTTTCAACTGTCTCGAGGCATAAGCTACCACTTTACCTTCTTGCATCAACACACAACCAAGACCAGTTAATGATGCATCACTATAGATCACAAACTCTTTTCCCGACTCGGGTTGCACTAACACTAGTGCTTCTGTCAATCGCGCTTTCAACTTCTCAAAACTTTGCTGACACTTTTCAGTCCAATCGAACTTAGCACTCTTTTGCAGCAACTTAGTCATAGGAGAGGCAATCATTGAGAATCCCTCGACAAAACATCGATAATATCTGACTAAGCCCAAAAAGCTTCTAAGCTCAGATACATTCTTTGGTGGTTTCCAATCAACAATCGCCGAAACTTTGCTCGGATAAACCCAAATACCATCACCCGAAACTATATGTTCCAAAAATCTGACTTCATGAAGCTAAAATTCACTTTTACTGCATTTAGCAAACAATTTATTTTCTCTTAAAAGCTGTAATGTCGTTCTCAAGTGTTCGACATGCTCGGACACATCTCAAGAATAAATCAGAATATCATCTATGAACATAACCACAAACTTATCCAAATATGGCTGAAAGATTAAGTTCATCAAATCCATAAAAATAGCCAGAGCATTAATTAAACCAAAAGGCATCATAAGAAATTCATAGTGTCCATACCTCATTCAGAAAGCAGTTTTTGACACATCCGACTCTTTAACTCTCAACTTATAGTAATTGGATCTCAAATCGATCTTTGAAAATACTGTTGCCCCTTTCAACTGGTCGAAAAAATCATCAATTCTAAGCAACAGATACTTTTTCTTTATAGTCACCTTGTTGAGCTGTCGATAGGCTGTTTACCAAGCCCCATTTCCACCCTTACATATGTAGTTCTATACAAACACCAACCAATACCAAAACAAGCATAATTCCTATAACCAAATCAGCCACAATAGACATTCATTCAACTATGATAACGCATCTTTCGTAAATTCAAAATAAATGTTAGCCATCATTCAAGGCTTAATACAAATTGAAGGGTTTCCAACCCAAGCCAAAATACATATGGCCAAACCTCAATGAAAAAAATAATAAAGTCTAAGTCCTATGCATGCCATATTTAAAAATATAAATCCAACTATACCGAATGCTTCAGTTGATAGTGTGATCGATATCTCTAACTTCCAGTGATCCTTGAGCTAGTTAGGCGGCACTATAAGGAAATGAAAAGGGAAGGGAGTAAGCATAACAACTTAGTAACTTGCATATAAGTAAGTATACAACAGCAATTTATCAATAATCAACATGCTCATAACACCAAGGTAGGCATAAGCATATCTTACTCATTACCACCAATACAAGTCACATATTATATATTGAGCTCATATCTCATACGTACCAATTAGGTACCTGTACCACTCACAACACGGTTATACTTTCCTTGTTAGCTTAGAAACATAACTTTTACCATTGAACCATTCAGAATACTACCGGATATTACATAAGCCTCAAGTATAGGGTAAGGTGCTGATGCCATTTCCTAGACATGGTCTTATACAGGCTCATATCTCAAGTCGATGCCATGTCCTAGACATGGTCTTACATTGACTATCATCTCATAGTCGATGCATGTCCTAGACATGTCTTACACTGCCTTACGTCTCGAGGCTGTTGCATGTCCCAAACATGTCTTACACTAGCCCTTGTCTCAATGCTGATGCCATGTCCCGGACATGGTCTTACACTAGCTCTCATAATGTGGCCGATGCATGTCCCAGACATGTCTTATACTAGCTCACACACGAATAACCCAAATGTCATGGCATGGATATCCGATTCACTTACTAAGGTTCCAACGGAAATTCTACTATCTCATTTATCATTATACATTTTCAATTTCACAATCAAGCAATTTATGTTGTAACAATTCAAGCACATGTAATTAACAATGACTTTGTATTATTTACATACAACTTACCTCGGATTACAAAATGTGGCGACTAGTTGATTTAGTCGGTTTGCTTGGTTTTCCTCCAGTCTAGGTTCGAACTCAGTATTTCTCGATCTATAATAACAAAATGCACTTGTTAAGTCATTTTATCAAGCCAAGCACTCAACAATTCACAATTGGGCTAAATGACCATTTTGCCCCTAGACTTTTACAAAATGACCATTTTACCCCTCGGCTCGAAAATCGATTTTTATCGAATTTCATTATTTCTTAAGATTAGCTGAACCTCTTTTAATCTTATAGAAACTCCAAATTCCCACAATTTCACACATTTTCCATCTATTTTACAACTTATGCAAAATGGTCCCTTTAGGTGTTTTCATGTTAACACTTTTCACAAAAGTTGTTTATGTCACACCCAAGACTCATATTCTTCCATAAAATTTTAGAAAACACCCTAGATGCTCTCATGAAAAAACCCTATAATTTCAACTATTTTTCAAAATAGACCCCTCATTTGAAAGCTCATGCTTCAAGGGTCTCAAAAGTACAAAAATCATCAACAAATGACATGGAAATCACTTACTTGTGAGTGCTTCAAGTTGCTAAAAATTTTAAGCTTTCAAACCCCCTTTAAAGGCTGATTTTTGGTAGAGAAAGAAGATGAAAAAGGGATAATATCATCCTTCCTTTATTTATTTCTATATTAGTAAAAAATAAGCCACCTAACTCACCAAATTTGAAAATTTTGTCTCCTCTTTGACTCTCTGGCTGCTATGCTTTCTCTTAAGGGTCTAATTACCTTTAAAATCCCCCAATTTTTATCCTCTGATAAAATAACACCTTTAGCTATCAAATTAGGACTTTTGCACTTTATGCGATTTAGTTCTTTTTTTGCAATTGGGCTCACAAACGTCAACATTAACTCACCAAAATTTTCATACACTAATAAAAACATGAAATGATTCCAAAATAATGATAAAATATTTTATTTGAATCTGGATTTGTAGTCCCGAGACCACTATTCCGAGTAGCCCCAAAATCTGGCTGTTACATGACGACAGTTCTATTGGAAAAAATCTGGTTTGAAAATGATTTTCTTCTACAGCGGAAATTAAAATTTTAAAAACCTACTTGGTTTGTGATATTTATAGCAATAAACCTTAGACCAAAATCGTACCTATGTTTTCGGATAAACGGATCCATGTTATTCCCATCTTTCAACCAAATGATCTTTTCTACTATTCTTGTACCACAAATTACCTTGATGGTAGGTTCGATCAAATCCAATCAAACACAGAAACTAGAAATAATTTTCTTTTCTTTTAGGGTGAAAATGAATTTTTCTAAAATAGAAACTGACAAAATCGTTATTCTGGAAAATATATTTAATTATTAGAGAATAAAAATCTCTTTATTTTCAGGCAGAATAACGATATCTGAAAGCTGTGTGTATAGTCCTACTGATGCCATCTATTTATAGGGAGACAAAGTAGAACCTTTGTTGAATTAGAGAAATCTATTTCAACTAGAAAAATAAAATCTTAGTTCAACTAGGATGTTAGGGGTGACAACCCTAGTTAAATAAAATAGGGTTTGTTGTCCCCTCCTTATTACATAAGGGACTTTTAGGCATATCGGGTCCAATTACAAGTATTTCTTGGGCTTTTAATGTCACACCCAGTTTTTATTAAAGTTTCAAATATTAAAGGAGAGTTGGAAGTTAATTGAATAAAATGGTAAGTTGACGGGCTCTAGTGAGAAAATTGGAAATTTTAATGGCTAATCAATAATTATTTGAGTTTCAATTCTAGTTCGATTAAGTTGGAATTGGGCGGTTACATAATGGGAAACAAAATGATTGGATATGATGGCTTAATTGGGGTTTGGTGGCCATGTAAGAAGGGTTATATATGGTGGGAAGCCTTATTCAGTAGAGGAAAACCTATTCCGTTTATATTTTCTTCTCATATGCTTTGTCTTCTTCGGTTCCTCTAAAGAAGAGAAAGTTAAAGAAAGCTTTACATGGGGCGATAAATATGAGACTCGAGTCTAGAAAGTTGATAATCCAGTAAGCTGGTAAGCTCCTAAATCTCTCTATACTCGTGAATTAGAGGAAAAGAGAAGTAAGGATTCCTCAAGAAACTTTTATATAATAATGTATTCATGATTTTAAGGTTTTAACACCATTGGTTTAATCGATATATATGGTTGTCATGACTAGCTTCCAGGACGAAGGTAACTCTAGTGTTTGGACAAGCTAAGCTGGCAAGGATGAAGGATTTAAGGTGAGTTTCTGTACTCTACCTTTGGGTGATTAATGATCTTGTGTTGCCTGTATAATTTGCGTCTGTGTCTATTCTATGTTTGCGTAAATTCATTATTGTGTATGAGTATGGTGTATGAGTATGTTGTGTATACATAACACTATGTAAGTATGTTCACTAAATGTCAAATGGTCGTGAATTGAAGTATTGATAAATGACGTACTGTATGCTATAAGTAAAATAACTTGGGTGAAATGCATGTTTATTATATGTCAAGTACGAAGGGAGTTACTTTGACAGGGTAGATGAAGATAGGAGATATTGGTGTGATGGAGGAATGGGTGGATTGTTATAGAATTCAAGGGAGTTTGGCGGTAACATGTTAATGGATATCGACTAGTGCCTCGGGGCAACACCGTAAATATGATATATAGGTCCTTCGGGGCAGCACTGTGTAAATGGTATACAGGTCCTACAAGGTGACACCTCGAAAGGGGTTTACTGATTCTTTAGAATCAAAAGTCCATGGTTAGCCATCGCATGATCTGTAACATCCAGTATTGGCGGGTACTAAATTTGGCGAGTAAACTGAAGTAACAAGAGTGGCATAGTTGTATCCACCCAAATGATATTTTTAGAATAAAGAGCAGGTGCATAGCAGGCACTAGAGTATTATGTAAAGATTTTTTGTAAAATGTATTGAGTTTTACAAAAGAAAAGATTGGTAAGAGTACTGAGAACATTGGGAGTTAGGGAAATCACTGAGGGTATTGCATGCCCAGTTCATTTAGTTACGACCAAAATGAATTGATTGGGAACTAATTGATTAGAAAAACCAGAGAAAATATAAAAATATCATATTCCTCATAGTTGTAACCCATTTATAAAGGTCGTGGTGAGAGTTTGTGACACGTGTAAGGTTCTAATAAGCGAGTAGGTTACATATATTGATATTCGGGTCTAAAAAGAGGGAGTTTTCCTTCTTCAAGAAGTATTATCGCTGAATCTTAAAGAACTTGTTATATTTCTTTCCCCTTCAAGCTGGAGTTATAGATCTGGGTCCTCACCAGTAATTACTCCATGTCAAGTGCTTGCTGCTAATATCAAGGTATATTGATATTCGGGTCTAAAAAGAGGGAGTTTTCCTTCTTCAAGAAGTATTATTGCTGAATCTTAAAGAACTTGTTATATTTCTTTCCCTTTCAAGCTGGAGTTGTAGATCTGGGTCCTCACCAGTAATTACTCCATGTCAAGTGCTTGCTGCTAATATCGAGGTGGAAGTCTGGATCTGGAGTTTTGTATTGTAGTAGATGAGAATCATTTAAGTCTCTATACTAACTCTTGCTTGTATATTGTTCATACAAGATACGTCTATAGTAATCATTTTATATATGAAATAGAAACCAGAAATGTATAGTCTGAATGTTTGTTGGGGTTGCATGTATAGTTCATATGTATTTGAAAAGTTAAGTATGTGAAGTTTGGGTATAGCTATATGGCACATCTGAAATGCATGTGATGAAGTGTATGATTAGTGTCTTAAAGTATTGAGTCTTAAGCAATGCCAATGCATGAAGAGTCCATTAAATGAGTCTGTATCTGTTCACCAGGGTGGAGTCTAAAGGAATCCTTTGGGACTTTAAACATGAATCCTAAAAGGAAAAGCCCATGGTCATGACACTTTTAAAGGAACTTAAAGGAAGGTTATTATCCAATAGGGTTTTCTACATGTCCCATGTGATGATGGGCAAACCTCACATAAGTGAGCCTAAGAAAATCCATATCGCAAAAACACGACATATAATAAAGTCTTTGTGCGAATCATGAAATGAAATCCTTTGTGGTTAAAAATAAAAAGATTAATATTTGTGACAATCTCTATAAGGATAACCCTTGTGGAAACCATCTAAATGAAACACCACCATGGCGAACTCTAAAGGAATGGTACTTATGGTGAACTCTAAATGAATGGTATTCATGGCAAACTCAAAAGGAACGATATGTATGGTGAACTATGAAGGAAATACCCTTGTGGCAGATCATGTTGAACCCTTGGTAAGATATTCTTAATGAGCTTCCTTTGTGGCAGGCTTTGTATGAAATGGTGTGACATATTTCACATGGCTCTTAATCAAAATAAAAAAGACTAGATTGAGCTAGACCGTCTAATGAATATAAAGTAGGAATCAAGTAAGTTTGAAAAACAAATCTTAATAAAGACTACGTCTGATGATTCGAATTAGGGCATATACTTATAAATAGTAAGAGAAAAAGCGGAGTTGAAGAATAATCAGGTATGGAAAGTGACTTTAAACATTATTTTGTGAAGAGTAAGGGTAAAGGAACCATCAACAAGATGAGTTTAGAAGGGAAGTTTAAGGGGATGATGTAACAACCCGCTTTGAGTAAAATTAGAACAGTGGTTTCGTGACCACAAATTCGAAGTAAAAAAATTTAGTTTATTATTATTTTATTTCCTACAGCATGATAATAGTACCATATAAAAATTTTGTTAAGAAATTATACCGTTTACATGCTTAATTTTGATAAAAAGGATTAAATCGCATAAAGTGCAAAAGTTGAGTTCTAATAGCTAAAGGTATTAAATAGCTATAGAACTTTAAAGTGGAAGTTCTTATATAGTAATTAGACCATTAGAGTTGATAGTGGATTTTAATGGCTTGGCATTTCTATAATTTTTAAAGTTTTTAAAGGTTAATTAAGTAATTAAGTAATTAAATAATTAATGATAAAAATAAATGAAATAAAGCAAACTATCATCTTCCATTATCATCATCAACCAAAATTAGAAGAGAAAAAAAAGAAGCCATTGGAGGCCTAGGTTTGGCCAACCTTTATTTGCCAATAGGTAAGATAGTTTATCCTGTTTTTACTGATTTCTACGTTTTCGGGATCGTTGTAGCTTAATCCAGCTAATTTTTGAAATTGTTAAATTATTAGGGTTTTGCCATTGATGAACATACATGAGTTTTGATGTTTGATGATAGAAAATTGATGGTTGTTGTTACATAAAAAACTTTTGTTAAGAGATTTTTGATGAAATTGTCAAATAGGAATTTATTGAAAAATAGAAATTTTACATGGTGAAATTATGAAATAAATGAAATCTAGGGCATGCTAGGGACCTAGTTGATATCCTGCCATAGTGGGTTGTGGTGGAATTTCATGAATTTCCTTTTGTATAAGCTAGGGACTAAATTGCAAAGAATTAAAAGTATAATGGCAAAATGATAATTTTACCAAAATATGATTTTGGGTCAAATTGAGTGAAAAATATATTGAATTGAGTTAAATTTATCCGTATAGATTAAGACAGACCTCGTACGACTTTCGATCGGGGCAAAGAGAGTTTCAGATTAATCACCTCTGTATCTACATAAGCTCGTCGAAGTAAGTTCATGTGATTAAGTAGTGAATATATGTTTTATTTTGAAATATTCATGAATTGGAAATTTGCTATATGTATACACGATTGCATATCCAACGACATATGACAATTACCGAGCCCCGTTTGAACCTCAAGACTTCGTAGGATACAAATGACATGTCATTAGGATTTACATGATTTAGGTACTCGTCCTGAATGTCCTATCGATGGTTGAGGTCCTGCATGTGTTGCTAATACTCCACAGCTTGTATGAGCAGCATTGTGTAGCTACGTTCTGACCCACAGTTCGTGTGAATATACTGATTTATTGCTCGTGAGAGCATACTGATCTACAGCTCGAGTGAGCTATCGATTCATAGCTTGTATGAGCAAACATGTACATAAATTTACGGATTACAGTTAAAGGAGCTAGCACACTATGTGTGAGCTATCTCGAGTATCCAACGGTATTCTAAACGGTTCAATGGGAATTATTCTGATATGAAATGGTAAGGGTTTATTACGGACTATTATAGGGACACATATGATTTATATGAAAATGTTATTACATGGTATCTGGAAATGGAAATGGATGATACATGTATATTAAACATAATTATATGATGTGCTAATCCATGTTTACTTGGCTAACTTGTTTGATGTATATGCATAGGCTTTAGGCAAATTATGGTTGGAATATGCTAAGTCACTTACCCAATTTGTAATTATATGGTAAGTTATGTTCTATGTTAAACGAACTTACTAAGCATTAAATGCTTACTTTGTGTTATTTTTCGTGTTTTATAGTGAATCAGAAGCTCGTCCAGATTAGAAGCTTGTCAGAGCTATATTACACTATCCATTGACTCTTTTGGTACTTTCGGTTGTTTTATTTTGGTTATAATGGCATGTATAGGTATTTTGGTTAATGTTGACTATATATTTTGGTTGTTGTTTTGGCCATTTAACTTGGCTTCTGATTTGGCATTTTGTTGATGAAATGATATAGATTGGTATGTTTATAAGTAGCTTAAAAATGGTTGATGATATACTTGATATGCTTGAATGATGAAAGATGAAATGATAGTTGAATGTGCATATTGTATAAGTCTTGCAACTTGTTTTGAATTGGTACTTTGATATGCATGATCTAATTGGTTATTTGATGCTAGTTATTGAATGGCATTTTGGTACCAAATGGTTATGTTTTGGCAAGTAAATTATATGGTATGTATTGATGCAAATATGCATACAAGTTAGTTGATTAATTGGTCAAATTGAATAAATGGTTAGACATGTTTATATATTGTCATTTGAGGTGCCTAAGGGCATATTGGTTGTATGTGATTATACCATATGTATGAAGCTAGAATATGCATGACTTTGGTGCCTTGTTATGGCTTGTATATATGTGCATTTTTTGTTGTAGGTACATGCCTTGGTGGGTGAGAAAAATGGCTTGTGAAATACCCTATTTTCATCTTCATGGGTTGAGACATGGGCGTGTGTCTTAGCCGTGTATGACACACAGCCAAGTTACACGGCCGTGTGTCCCCTGTAGCTTTCAAAGGGTTTGCAAGTCAGGCTGTTACACAGCCCAGCACAGGACCTAGCACACGAGCGTGTGAGGTTACTTCAAAGTGTCCACGGCCTAGCACACGGGGGTTTGGCTTGGCCATGTGACCATGTCAGTAAGTTACACGGGCACGGATATGGGCTAAGACACGACCCTCTGTCCCCACTTCAAATGCCCACACTGCTTGAGACACGGGTGTGTCTCTTGACCGTGTGAATCACAGGGCTTGGCCACACAGCCATGTGACCCCTATAGTGTTGAAAATTTTCAATGTTTTCTAATTTTTTTTTGAGTTTTCGATTTAGCTTCGACTTGTTTCTAACGTATATTTAGGGCCTCGAGGGCCCATATATGGGAAAATATGTATGATTTGACTTAGTTTTAATATGTTTATTGCTATGCTATGAAATGTTTGAAATTTCAGTCCGTTTGAGTTGTAAACTCCTGTAATGCTCCATAACCTTGTTTCGGCTACGAATACATGTTAGGGGTTTTATATTATATTTATTGGTATTAGAGCTACAGCTTATTCGATTCTCAGATTGAACGTAGCATGTACGAGTCTAGCTATACATGCCATTAAATAACCTTTGATAGTGTAATATCTCCTAAACGTTTTAAAACATGTTTTTGTATAGCAATGACATCCAACCGAGCTGACACTGATGAAGTAGAGTGTAAAGCTCAGGCCTCTATTTACGGAGTAACATCGAGAGGTACGAGGCTTATATCTGAGGGTCAGGGAGGAGAGGATAAGGAAGCCTTCTTCCAGATGATGAATGAATGGTTTACCGAGTTTGTATAGACGAACCGGGCTACTCAGAAACCTCCACCCCCTCCTGCTCCCCAACTGGTTCCCCTTATTCCTCAAGGTTTGGAACCTATACGAGTTAGTAAGCCACTTGTTGATAAGATTCGAAAGTACGGGGCTAAAGAATTCAGAGCTACTATTGAAGATGATCTTGAGAGAGCAGAATTCTAGTTAGAGAATACAATTCGAGTTTTTGATGAATTGTCTTGTTCATCGACCGAGTGTGTTAAGTGTGCGGTATCGTTATTGAAAGATTTCACTTACTAGTGGTGGAATACATTGATTTCTGTAATGTCGAGAGCGCAGATCACCTGGGAATTATTCCAAACCGAGTTCCGAAAAAATATATTAGTCAAAGGTTTCTAGATTAGAAACGTAAAGAATTTCTTGAGTTCGAACAGGGTCGTATGTTTGTAACAGAATACGAGCGAGAATTTGTAAGACTGAGTAAATATGGCCTGGAATGTTTTTTGATCGAGACTGCTATGTATTCCAACCGAAAAGGGTTAAATAAAGACATAAAGCTACTAGTTGGAATTCTTGAGCTGAAAGAATTCGTTGTATTGGTTGATCGAGCACATAAGGCCGAGAAGCTGAGTAAAGAGAAAAGACATGCTAATTTTGAAGCTACAGACTCAATAAAGAGATCAACTAGAAAGTCATATCAGTCAACATCAAAGAGATCAAAAGAACATCACAATCGTTCTACAGCTTCAGTGGGGTACTCTAGTAGAGATAGAGACAACTAGCGTTCGAGTCCAAAACCTCAGGCTACAACTGTAGTAAGTGTGAGTAGTGTTAGAGATGTTTCACTCGAGTACAAGCACTATAAAAGACCATATTATAGGGAGTGTCGATTAAAGAATGGAGAGTGTTTTAGGTGTGGTTCTTTAGACCACTATCTTAGAGATTGCCCAAAGAAATCTGAGAAAGAGAAAGTTTAGACTACGAGGCTGAGCAACACTGCTGCGAGAGGTAGACCACCTCGTAATCCTGGAAATGTAAGTGGTAATCATGGTGTAATGAGAGACTCTATTGTGAGATCTGAGGCACGAGCACTAGCTAGGGCTTATACTATTTGAGCATGAGAGGATGCTTCTGCGCTAGATGTTATTACTAGTACTTTCTCTATTTTTTATACTAATGTAACTGTTTTGATTGATCCAGTATCAACCCATTCGTATGTTTTCATGAATTTAGTATCTAGTAAGGATTTTCCTGAATAGTCCACTGAATTCATGGTTAAATTATCAAACCCCCTAGGTCAGTATGTGCTAGTTGATAAAGTTTGCAAGAATTTTCCATTGATAACTCGGGGTTATAGTTTTCTGGCTGATTTGATGTTGTTACCATTTGATGAATTTAATGTGATTTTGGGCATAGATTGGTTAACTCTACATGATGCTATTGTAAAATATAGACAAAAGCTTATTATATTGAAATGACAGAACACTTAAACACTTCGTATTGAATCAGATAGTCCGAGTGGGTTGCCTATTGTTATATCAGCTATGTTAGCATAGAAAATATAGTATTAGCTGAAGGCATCAGAGTTGATCTGAGTAAAATTTCAACAGTTGTTGACTAGAAACCACTGAGAAACTTCTCTGAAGTCAGAAGTTTTTTGGAGCTGGTTATTACCAAAGGTTCATCAAAGGGTTTTCAATGAGAGCTACACCGATGATGCGACTTTTACAAAAGGATGTGAAATTTGAATTGTCCGAAAAATGTCAGCAAAGTTTCAATCAGTTGAAAGTACTGCTAATCGAGGTATCATTTTTGGTTCAACCTGAATTGGGTAAAGAGTTTATGATTTTCAGTGGTGCATCATTAAATGGTTTAGGCTGTGTTTTGATGGAGGAAGGTAAAGTAATAGCTTATGCTTCCAGATAGTTAAATTCGAACGAAAAGAATTATCTGACATGTGACTTAAGTGGAAGCTATTATGTTTGCGTTGAAAATTTGGCGACATCATTTGTTCCGTGCAAAAAGTCATATATTTACCGATCATGAAAGATTGATCTATTTAATGTCACAAAAAGATTTGAATCTAAGACAACGTAGATGGCTCGAACTATTAAAAGATTATCAGTTGATCATTGATTATCATCCGAGAAAAGCAAATGTAGTTGCCGATGCCCTGAGTAAAAAGTCTTTATTTGTTCTGCAAGCGATGGATATGCGATTGAAATTATCTGAATATGGTTCAATCTTAGCTGAGTTGAAAGCTAGACCGATGTTTTTACAGTAGATCTGTGAAGCTTAGAAATGTGATGTTAAATTGCTAGCTAAGCAAGTATAGTGTGAGTCGATTTCTGATTTATAATTTCAGATTAGACCCGATGATTGTTTATTATTTAGAGGTAGAATTTGTGTACCAAATAGTCCAGAGCTCATTCAGAGAATCTTACACAAAGCTCATAGAGGTAGCTTGTTTGTTCATCTGAGAAGTAATAAGATGTACAATAATTTGAAATAGATGTACTAGTGGTCGGGAATGAAACACAAGATTTTTACTTTGTATCGAGATGTTTAGTATGTCAACAAGTTAAAGCTGAACATCAAGTACCTTCTGGATTGTCACAGCCAGTGTTGATACCGAATTGGAAATGGGATTGAGTTACTATGGACTTCATATCGGGTCTACCCCTATCTCTGAGAAAGACAGATGTCATTTGGGTTATCATTGATCGTTTAACGAAGTATGCACATTTTGTTCCGGTTACGGATTTCTCCCATGAGAGATTAGCTGAGTTATATGTTTTTGAGATTGTTAGATTGCACGGGGTGCTAGTTTCTATTATTTCGGATAGAGATTCGTGGTTTACATCACGATTCTAGAAAAAGTTATAGGAAGCTCTTGGTACGCGGTTGCATTTTAGCATTGCATTTCACCCTCAGACCGATGGTTACTCCAAATGAGTAATTTAGATTCTCGAAGAAATGCTTCGTTGTTGTGTATTAGAGTTTGAAGGTAACTGGGACAAATATTTACCATTGGTTGAATTCGTGCATAATACCAATTTTCAGTCAAGCATAAAGATGGCACTGTATGAGGCTTTGTATGGTCGTAAATGCCGAACTCTGTTATACTGGACTGAGCTCAATAAGAAAAAGATACACGAGATTGATTGGATTCGTGAGTCTGAAGAAAAAGTAAAAGTAACAGTAATCCGAGATAGTTTGAAAGCAGCTTCAGATCGTCAGAAATCATATGTAGATCTTAAACATAAAGACATAGAATTTGAACTCAGCAACAAAGTATTCTTGAAAGTATCACCCTGGAAGAAAGTTCTTTGGTTTGGTCGTAAAGGACAACTAAGTCCGCGATTTATCGGGCTATATAAAATTACTGTAAGAATCAAACCTGTTGCATATCGAATTAACTTTACCGTCAGAACTAGAAAAGATTCATAATGTCTTTCATGTGTCAATGTAACGATGATACTAATCTGACCCTTCACATGTTATCTTCCCGATGGATGTTGAGATTCAACCTGATATGTTGTATAGTGAGGAACCGATCAGAATTCTGGCATGAGAGGTGAAAGAATTGAGAAACAAGTACATAGCTTTAGTAAAAGTTCTCTTGTAGTGACACTGAATAGAAGAAGCCATCTGGGCACCTGAGGAAGCTATGAGAAAGCAATATTCAAACCTCTTTTCTGGTTAGATTTTCGGGGACGAAAATCCATTTAAGGAGTTGTAACAGCCTGTTTTTAGTGAAACCAGAACAGTGATTTCGAGACCACAAATCTAAAATGAAAAAAATTACTTTATTATTATTTTATTACTTACAACATGATAGTAGTATCGCATAAAATTTTCGTTAAGAAATTTTACCATTTGCATGCTCAATTTGATAAAAAGGACTAAATCACGTAATGTGTAAAAGTTAAGTTCTAATAGCTAAAGGTATTAAATAGCTACAGAACTTTAAACTGGAAGTCCTTATATGGTAATTAGACCATTAGAGTTGATAGCGGATTTTAATGGCTTGGAATTTCTGTAATTTTTAAATTTTTTAAAGGTTAATTAACTAATTAAGTAATTAATGATAAAAATAAATAAAATAAAACAAACTATCATCTTCCATTATCATCATCAACCAAAATTAGAAAAAAATCCATTGGAGACCTAGGTTCGGACAACCTTAATTTGCCAATAGGTAAGATATTTTGTCCCGTTTTTAATGATTTCTACGCTTTCAGGATTGTTGTAGCTTAATCTAGCTAGCCCGGGGACTAATTTGTGAAACTGTTAGAATATTAGGGTTTTCCATTGATGAACATACATGATTTTTGATGTTTGATGATAGAAAATGGATGATTGTTATTAGATAAACAACTTTTGTTAAGAGATTTTGATGAAATTGTCAAATAAGGATTCAATTGAAAAATAGAAATTTTACATGGTGAAATTGTGAAACAAATGAAATATAGGGCATGATAGGACCTAGTTGATATTCTGCCATAGTGGGTTGTGGTGGAATTTCATGAATTTCCATTTTTATGAGCTAGGGACTAAATTGTAAAGAATTAAAAGTATAGGGGTAAAATGATAATTTTTCTAAAATATGATTTTGGGTTAAATTGAATGAAAAATATATTGAATTGAGTTAAATTTATTCGTATAGATCAAGACAGACCTCGTACGACTTTAGATTAGGGCAAAGAGAAAGTCTCGGATTAATCGGCTCCGTATCTACGTAAACTCGTCGAGGTAAGTTCATGCGATTAAGTTGTAAATATATGTTTTATTTTGAAATATGCATGAATTGGAAATTTTCTATATGTATACACGGTTACATATCCAACGATACATGACAATTACCTAGCCCCGTTTGAACCTTAGGAATTGTAACACCCCCTACCCGTGTCCGACACCGGGACAGGATACGAGGCATTACTGGACTTAAACGCAATCAATCATGCAAACCTGGCCATAAAATTTCATTCATATTTCTAAATATTCAGTCACATGTACATAGTCCCTTATTTGGGTCTACGAAACTCAATAGTCCCTTATTTGGGTCTATGAAACTCAAATCACACTTTAGAAAGGGTTCGAGACTAAACCGAGAACCTCTAAAAGTTTTACATCACTTAGAAAATTTTTCATGTTTTGGAGAGTCACACGCCCGTGTGGGTAGCCGTGTGGTCTCATATGCCCGTGTGGCTCTAGACACACCTGTGTCCTCAGCCCGTGTAACTTTCTGCTTATGACATCAGCAAACAAATAAGGGTCACACAGCCAAGTCACACGCCCGTGTGCTAGATCGTGTCTTCCACACGGCTAAGACACACGGTCGTGTCTCTACCCGTGTGGCGAGCACATAGGCTATTTTCCAAGCCTTTTTGTCACCCTTTACATACACACACACAAACATGGATCCAGAAGCATTCAACATCCTCAATTATGATGCAGACATTTCATTTACTTATCAACATACATGTGTTACACATTCTCACATTAAATCAAGTCTAGACACACCATATCTTATTCATTTGGCTTTATCAAATACCTTACCACTTATACCTTTATTCCATAGTTATCTTCATGTCTATTTAATTCCCACTTAACATTAAGCATAACCTTCTAGCCAAGTCATAACTTTAAATAGTGTCCACATTTCACATGCATAAAACAATATGCTTGACTAAGACATTCTACACCAATTTCATATTCAATTTAACAATTATTACTATTTTTCACTTTATACCATTGTATCATGGTTACTAAACTATCCATCGAACGTCCATGTTCAAGGCATTATCATTTTATTTCTACATTACACATTTAATTCATGGTCATGACCACCTCGATTGGTCATAAAACATGCATTCAACACACATGACATATTACCAACCATGCATGGCAAACATGCATATTCACATCACAATTATTAGACACAACATGAACAGCTAGATTTACAAGTCATAACCAATAGCTCAATATAGGCCAATACATTTGGCCAAATTATAGTAACACATGTTATAAAACTAGGTCCCTATACATGCCACTCACATGATATTTCTAACTTATGTATAAATACTCCAAAGGTATTGGCTTGATAGTGTGATGCTGCCTCCAACGATCTCCAACCCTGAGCTGACCTAAGAACACTAAGGAATGGAAAGGAGGGAGTAAGCTTTACACTTAGTAAGCTCGCACGAAAAATAATAAGCAATGTATTAACATGCTATTTTCAAATTCTTTCTATTTATTCAAAATCCAGTCAAGTTGTTTTCTTGAGTCGCAGTGATTAAATTATTTATATCTAGAGCTATGGAACTCCAAATTAAGATCCGTTAATTTTTCCTAAAACTAGACTCATATATCTTCTTACCATAAAAATTTTCAAAATTTTTTTTCCAACCAATGAGTACAGTTTATTATTCAAATTCTCCCCTATTTCGCTGTTTGACAGTTTCGACCCCTCTGTATTAAAAATTAATTATCTCTTCGTAAAATATTTGGATAATGTTCCTGTTTGTTTATTTCGAAAATAGACTCATAAAGGATTTTAAGAATATAAATTATAACCCACAATTATTTTTGTACAATTTTTATGATTTTCCAAAATCAGAATAGGGGATTCCAAAATCATTCTAACTCTATCTCACAAAAATTCAAATATCTCATAATATGAAATTCTTTTGCTTACACCGTTTCCTTTATATGAAAATAGACTCAATAAGATTTTAATTCATATCCTATTCAACTTATAATTCGATTTCAACCATTTTTTATGATTTTTCAAAGTCACACAACTGCTGCTGTCCAAAACTATTTTATTACTAAATTTCACTCTTTCATGTTTTCTTTGTAGTAACTTTCATTATAACACTTACTCCATATCAATCTTACCAAAGTTCGATCACATATCGAGCACGTTGCTCATAATTTTACACATACGAACCTTCACTTATTCATTACATAGTCATGTTCGTATGTATTTTCACTTAGTAAATTTCCCGTTGAACTCATCGAAATAATAACAGATACCCGGTGGCCTGTACATATTACCACCCTTGTAACCGAAGCTCTCTGGTACTCATAGTAGCCTGCCCTTAGTACTACACATGCGACCTAACAATCTGGTACACATAGTAGCCTATGCCTAGTACTACACACGTGACCTAACCATCTGATACACGTAGTAGCCTACACTTAGTACTACATACGTGATCGAAGCTATCGGGTATGCATAGTAGCCTGCACTTAGTACTACACATATGACCTAACAATCTGGTACACGTAGTAGTCTGCACTTAGTATTACACACGTGACCAAACCATCTAATACACATAGTAGCCTGCACTTAGTACTACACACGTGATCAAAGCTATCAGGTACGCATAGTAGCCTGCATTTAGTACTACACATGCGACCTAACAATGTGGTACACGTAGTAGCCTGCACTTAATACTACACACGTGACCTAAAACTGTCTTAAACACATAGTAGCCTACACATAGGACTACACATGTGTTCTCACAATGGATCATTCGTATCTTTTCTATTCTGAAGGACCAACCGGGAAATTCTTCACTTTTCAACATTTTACTAATTCATTCTTAGTCAATTTCGATTCGTAATTTACATTAAATGATCATTCTATAGGCAGTTACATCTCATATAATAACAAAAGATAATAACATAAAAAAAAGAATCGATATATTATTTACGTACAAACTTACTCGTTTCAAAAAAATATCATGTTCAATCAAATTTCCATTATATTCAATCATCCAATCACATGTTATCGACGTTTGAGCTATCGATTACTTCATGGATACATCACGTTCCCATACACAATATCATTAACATAAAAATTAATACAACCATAGAAAAATAGATTTCAAGTGTAACAAAAATAACATGAATATAATGCTTATTGAATCACATGAACTTACTTGTAGAAATCTCGTCAGGTACAACCGTGTAGTAATTCACACAACTCATGTAATAGTAATTTAACATTCATCACATTTTCCACATCATATTTATCATCCATAAATTCTTCTAATATATTAAATCATACATTTTATGCCATAATAATAGATAATTACAATTCAAGCATGATATTGCATTATTATTACCATACGAACTTAACTCAGGTCCAAAATAGAAAAAAAGGAACCTAACCGTCGATTTTCTATTTTTCACCTAATTTAGGTCCAATCCTCATTTTTCTTGATCTATAATATCACATTTAGTATAATTATTAGTCAAATTATTTAATATGATCCAAAAACCATATTTTGGAAAAATTACATTTTTGCCCCTAAACTTTATCAAAATTACACTTTTACCCCTAGGCTCGTAAAGTGATTTTTATTCAATTTTCTCACTTTATAGGCATAGCCAAACCATTTTCATAACTATAGAAAACTACAATTCTCATCAAAACACCCTTTTATACCATTTTTATAACTTTTACAAAATAGTCCTTTTAGACGTTTTCATCAAAAATTGCTTAGTAAAAGTCGTTTATTTAACACCCAACACTCATTTTCTACCATTAGACGTCAAAATGCATGGATGTCACACATGGGTCAATTTTTGAACATGAACCCTAGCTCAAATTAATGGTAGAAATAGATAGATCTTGTTACGGGGATTGAAAAAACGTAAAAATCATTAAAAACTGGGCTAGAACAGACTTAAAATCGAGCTTGGAAGCTTGAAAAAACCTAGCCATGGTTTCACCATGCAAGTTTCGGCAAAGAGGTTGAAGATGGACAAAAATTGGCTTTTAATTTTATTTTTAGTTCATTTTAATAACTAAATGACCAAAATGCCCTCAATGAAAAACTTTGGAAACATGCCTAACCTTGTCCATTTTTGTCCACCAACTTAACCGATGATCTAATTACCATATAATGACCTCCAATTTAAAATTTCATAACAATTGGAAAGCTCTAGCATGTATAACTCAACTTTTGTACTTTTTGTGATTTAGTCCTTTTGACTAAATTGAGTGCCTAAACGTCAAAATTTTCGAACGAAATTTTCATGAAATCATCCTGTGAAATTTTAGACCATAAAAATATAATAAAAATAAAATTTTTCTCATCGAATTTGTGGTTCCAAAATCACTGTTCCGACTAGGCCCAAAATCGGAATGTTACAGGAATTCTGTAACACCCCGAACCCGAGACCGTTGCCGGTGTCGGACACGAGGGGTTAACAAGCCAAAACCACTTATGGCACCGACCAATTTGACATTCCCAGGCAAGCTGGAAAACTGCATCGCTGTCGCCTTAAAAAGCATATCTCGAGTTTCAGAACTCAGAAACTGATTCTGTAAATTTTTCCTGAATTTAGACTCATATATCCATCCATGGATTTATTTATAGAATTTTTGGTTGGGCCAATTGATACAGTTTATTAGTTAAAGTCGCCCATGTTACAGGGGTCGACTACACTGACCTTCGCGCATTACAACTTGAATATCTCTCTGTACAGAGTTTCAATACTGATACCGTTTGTTTCCAATGAAACTAGACTCAAAAAGGAATCTGCACATATAAGGCATGACTTCTAATTCATTCTGGATAATTTATGGAAAATTTTCAAAGTCGCGACAGGGGACCCAGAAACCGCTCCGGCCCTGTCTCACGAGAACTTTAATATCTCTCGGTATACTGATCATATGATCATTTTGTTACTTTCATATGAAAATAGACTCGTCAAGGTTCGATCACATAATTTATTCACTATTTAACACCATTCCTACAAATTTTAGTGATTTTTCACATCCACGTCACTGCAGCTGGCAGCCTCTGTTTTTAAGGTAGGCTTTACCTATATTGTAGTTCCCATGGACCAACTATAGTCTAGTCATACTTAGGTCCACATATGATCATATTTAGCCATTCCAATGGCTGATCATGTGACCAACTCTCTCATTCCAAACCATAATCACATCATGAAACCAAATATAATTACAAACCACATATGGTCAAATTCCATACTCCACTTTTACGAACCATTTTCGCATGGCTGTACACATATACATCACAAGTACTTAAAAATAACCGAGGGTAGTCCTATACATGCCATATCCAAAACTCAACTAAAGGAGTACCAAAAGGGCTTTGATAGTGTGGTTGACTTCAACTTCTATGATCCCGAATCCGATCGCTAACGAGCAAAATCTATAAGCAGAGAAACAAAGAAACGGAGTAAGCAATTTATGCTTAGTAAGTTTTGAGCCATAATATACACACAACCAAAGCATAGCATTCAAGTAGCTAAACAATAATTCATATGCACAATTTCTCAAAGACATGCTTACTTCACAATCCCAACTCTTATATTCATACACAAATAACGGCCTAGTTAATGCCGATAGCTCATTTATCATTAGAGCGAATATTCAATGCGCATTTACTCATAGTGTGCAAAGCACACACAAAACATACCTTGTTGTTGGGAATTTCACAAGTGCAATAACTGAAAATTTTCCAGCAGCTTATAAATTTCAATTCACATACCTTCGGAGTTTATCCGGATATAGCTACTCGTTCAAAACACCTTCGGGACATAGCCCGGTTATGGTAACCCGCACAAATGCCTTCGGGACTTAACCCGGATATCACAACTCGCACAATTGCCTTGAGCTTAGCCGGATATCATAGCTCGCACCATTGCCTTCGGGCTTAGCCCGGATATCACAACTCGCACAATTGCCTTCGGGCTTAGCCCGGATATCACAATTCGCACATTCATACACATCTTTGTTTCAATTTCAATCAAACTTTTATGCACAATTTACTTAATCAAGAATATCATTTCGGCTCAATGGCCACATACAAGGGCACAATTTCGATTGCTTATTACTTTGTTCAATCGAATCAAAATCTAAGTTTCGATACTCGAAAACTTACCTCGGATGTTGTCGAACGATTCCGATGGCTATTCGACTACTTTTTCCTTCCCTTTATCGGATTTGGTCCCCCTTTGCTCTTGAGCTTAATTTAACAAATAATTTGATTCAATCATTTGAGTATCGAAAAGAAGAACTCAAGGCACTTAGCCCACATATATTCACTAGACATTAAAGTCACATAAGTACGAATTCATGAATCGACTTAACACACAAAGCCTTCAACATGCTTACTCATGGCGAACAACACAACCTCTTAGGCACTCATTCATGGCCGATTATGCATGTTGATGTTGAGGCCAATTACATGTTTAACACCACACATGAATGGCACACATTTTACTAGCTAATGCTTTACATATTGTAGCTCAAGACTTATAATATAGCATCAAGCACTCATATGGCCGATTATACTTAGCCATACTTGCACCAAATCAACAATAAATTCCAAGATTTTCACATCATATGTGTACTAGGCGAATGTACTTGCAATTTCACAAACATTCTTCAACAATTTCTTCTTTAAACAAACATATTATCATTTACTTCATAACCAAATCATCATGTGCAAACATACATACACATATAGGTGCATGGCGAACCTCAAGGTGTTCATAACCATCTAAAACACAAATTTTTACCAATCAAGTAACAAGCATAAATCATGCTCATGAATGCATCATGGCGAATACATCACATTCATACCCTTTCAACTTCGGTCATGGTTAAACAAAGAACTCAATGTCTTACTCAAGATTGCTACAAAGAAATTTCAAGAGTAGTCAATCCATCATTGCATGCATCATTATCAAGCTTCACATTTAGCATGCAATGGCTTTAACACAATATCAACCTTGGCCTAATACCATTTCCATGGCATAACAAGGATTTGAACCATGGCTAACATGAACATCAAGTTAGCAACTAAAACATGCATGAATCTCATGACACAACTTCATACATACCTTAATCTTGATGCAAGTATAGCCAAATCTCCTTCTAGATCTCTTCTAAACCAAAATGGAGCAAAATCCTATCTTCTTCCTTAGTATTTTCGGCCAAAAGGAGAGAACAAGGATGAACAAAATTTTTTCTTTGCTTTTCTTTCACTCACGGCAACAATGGGGAGAACACCACACTCACACACATTTTTTTTTGTTTCTCCTCCCACCACTAAATTTTTTATCATTTCATCACATCATGCATTATCAAAACATGTCATAACATGTTTTTCCTTGCCCATAACTCCTTGTCATGGCCGGCCACTATGCCATCTTTGGGAATTTGACATGCAAATCCTTAATTTTGCATGCATTATCAACTAGTCATCACACATTTCCCCATCATACTTTCAAAGTTTACTACTAGGTCCTTTCTAGTGAAATTCACCTTTATAACACTAAATCGAATCATCAAAAATGCCACACACAAATTAACACATATCATAGGCATCAAAATAAATTTTAAATTATTTTTATGCCTTGATTTTGTGGTCCCGAAACCACATCCCGACTAGGGTCAATTTTGGGCTGTCACAACTCTCCCCCACTTAAGAAATTTTCGTCCCCGAAAATCTTACCGGTAAATAGGTTTGGGTAACGCTCTTTCATAGAGCTCTTGGGTTCCCAAGTAGCTTCTTCCATCCCGTGTTTGAGCCATAACACTTTTACTAACGGAACCCTTTTGTTTCACAACTCCTTCAGTTCACGAGCTAGGATACGAATCGGTTTTTCTTCATAACTCATATCGGATTGAATTTCAACCTCTGATGGACTAATTACGTGCGATGGATCAGATCTATAGCGTCGAATCATCGAAACATGAAAGACATCGTGAATCTTTTCGAGTTTAGGGGGCAAAAATCAAACGATATGCAAGCGGACCGACTCGCTTCGGATATCTCATATGGCCCAATGAACCTCGGGCTCAACTTGCCCTTACTACCGAATCTGAGTATCTTTTCCAAGGCGAAACCTTGAGAAACACTTTATCTCCCACGATGCTCGATGTCTTTACGCTTCAGATCCGCGTCACGACTTCGACGATCGGAGGCTATCTTGATTTTCACGGATCACTATCACTTTCATTCAGCATCTTTAATCAAGTCCACCCGAAAATTTTGCTTTCACCGAGCTCAGTCCAACACAATGGTGTACGGCATTTACGCCCGTACAAGGCCTCGTAAGGTGCCATCTTAATACTTGATTGAAAACTATTGTTGTGGCGAATTCAATTAAAGGCAAATACTGTTCCCATGAACCACCGAACTCGAGGATGCAACATCTTAACATATCCTCAAGTATCCGAATTATCCGCTCGGATTGACCATCGGTTTGGGGTGAAAGGCGGTCTGAAATGCAACTTGGTACCTAAAGCTTCTTGCAACCTTTTCCAAAATCGCGAGGTAAATCTCGGATCTCTATCCGACACGATGGAAATAGGCACCCGTGTAATCTCACAATCGAGAAGCGTCAGATTCGGCTAGTTTGTCCATTGAAAAGTCCGTGCGTCACGGGGACAAAGTGAGCCGACTTAGTCAATCTATCTACAACGACCCAAATCGCATCTTTCTTACTCACGACAATGGCGGTTCGGATACAAAGTCCATTGTGACTCGATCCCATTTCCACTCGGGTATCGTGATCGGTGAAGTAATCTGAAGGCACTTGATGTTCCGCTTTCACTTGTTGACATATTAAACACCTCGAAATGGCGTCGGAGATGTCTCGTTTCATACCATGCCACCAAAACCGACGTTTCAAATCATTGTACATTTTCGTACTCCGGGTGGATTGCCATTCGGCTACAATGGGCTTCGTTCGAATTATCGAAATAAGTTCAATTCTTTGAAACACAGACGACTTCGAACCTCAAACAATCGTCATCATCGATTTGAAATTCGAGTCCTTGTTTGGAACACACTCGGCTGCTTTTGCAGCCAACTCATCGTCGACTTTACGAGCTTCACGAATTTGATGTATCAATAATGGTTTGGCTTTTAATTCAGCTACTAACACATTGTCGGATCGAACGGACAAGTGCACGTTCATCGCTCGTAAAGCTAATAATGATTTACGACTCAAGGCATCCGCAACCACATTCGCCTTTCCCGGGTGATAGTCAAAGACCAGCTCATAATCCTTTAACAGCTCGAGCCAACGTCTTTATCGCAGATTTAAGTCTCTTTGAGTCATCAAATATTTGAGACTTTTATGATCCGGATACACATGACACTTCTCACCAAATAAGTAATGTCGCCATATCTTTAAGGTGAATACGATGGCAGCCAATTCGAGACCATGGGTCGGAAATTTTTCTCATATGGCTTTAATTGCCTCGACGCATAGGCCACAACTCGACCTTCTTGCATCAATACGCAACCTAACCCAAGTAGGAGGCGTCACTATAGATGACAAACTCTTTGCGATTCGGGTTGCACTAGAATTGGGGCTTCATCAAATAAGTTTTCGTTGATCAAAACTTTTCGACATTTCTCCATCCATTCGAACTTAACATCCTTTTGGAGTAAGCCGTCATTGGCGTGGCTATCGTTGAGAAACCTTTTACAAATCGTCGGTAATAACCAAGCAAGCCCCAAAAGCTCGAACCTCGGTAATATTTCTGAGGCTTCCAATTAAGTATGGCTGAAATTTTATTCGGTCGACTCGAATACCGTCTGAGATATCACATGACCCAAGAAGCTAACCTCCTCAACCGAACTCACACTTGTTGAACTTAGCATATAATCGCTTATCCGTAAAATTCGCAACACTATCCTCGGTGTTGGCGTGTTCGGTCTCATTTTGCGAATAGACCAAAATGTCATCAATGAAGACAACTACGAACCGATCCAGATATGGTGCGAAGATCCGATTCATCAAATCCATAAATACCGCAGGGCATTAGTAAGCCCAAACGGCATCACTAGGAACTCGTAGTGACCATATCTCGCTCAAGGCGGTCTTGGGTACGTCCGAATCTCGAATTCATGAATCGATAATAGCCCAATCTCGGATCTATTTTCGAAAACACCGAGGCTCCTTGGTTGATCGAACAAATCATCGATCTGTGATAACGGATATTTGTTCTTTATCGTCGCTTTATTAAGTCGACGATAGTCGATGCACAACCTCATGGTTCCATCCTTCTTTTCACAAAAACACCGGCGCACCCAAGGCGAAAAACTCAGGCGAGCAAAACCTCTATCCACCAATTCTTGCAAGCGAGCTTTCAACTCCTTTAATTCCGTTGGTGCCATAAGATACGGAGCTATCGAAATTGGAATGGTACCGGTACCAATTCGATGCCAAACTCTATTTCCGAACGGTGGTAAACCGGCAATTCTTGAGGAAAACATCCGGTATTTACAAACCAGCGCACAGATTCGGGTTTCTTTTCTAACTCCTTGTCATCTAGAACATACGCAAGGTATGCTTCACACCCTTTCTTACGTATTTACGAGCCAACATTGCGATATTACGGTGGCAATCCCTTTAAGTCCGTAGACTCAACCCAAATTATCTCGTTATTCGTGCACCTCGGATCAATAGTCTTGCTTTTGCAATTTACAACCGCATCGTGCATGGTCAACCAATCCAAACCAAGAATAACGTCAAATTCGTCGAATGGCAAAAGCATCAAGTCCGCCGGAAAACAAGAACCTCAAAATACTAGGGGACTTTTCTTACACACTTTGTTGACGAGCACGTAATGACCCAAGGGGTTTGACACCCGAATTACAAACTCAGTAGACTCAATGGGCAAAGTCTTACTGGATGCTAAGGTTTCGCATATATAAGAATGAGTAGAACCAGGGTCAATCAAAGCAATCACATTAGTATCGAAAAGAGTGAGGATACCGGTAATAACATCTGGTGAGGCAGCATCCTCGCGTGCGCGTATGGCATAAGTCCTAGCAGGAGCACGAGCCTCAGATCTGATGGTGGCATCTCTAGATCCTCTCTGACCGCCACTAGCATTGCTCGTGTTTCTAGACGGCCTACCTCGAGTTGTGGTAGCACCGGGTTCCCACTTTGATTTACGTTTTGTCCGGATAAGCTCGGGCAATCCTTAATGAAATGATCGGTGATCCGCACTTGTAACAGAGCGGTCACGGAATCTACAACTCCCGAATGCCATTTGCCACAATATTGGCGCCTGTTACATCTCGACGATCATTGCCAACACGGCAATCAAGTGACTCAGCGTGCCCATAGGGGTCGATCGCGGTCTCGTCTAGAAAAGCCCGAAATGTCTCTAGACCGGCCTAAGCCATCTCTAAATTTCTTTGATCGTGGGAAGGGCTTTCCGAAGACCTCTTCTGAAACTCCCTTGCTCCCACTTCACTTTTCTTTTCTCCATCTTGAGCTCCTCGGCTTTGCGCTTCGCTCGACAAGAGCCACAAACTCTCGGATTTCAAAATGCCAACATACTGACTTTATATCATCGTTCATCCATCTTGAGCGTTTACACATCACTTCGAAGAAATGCACTTTCAGCAGCGTCTGGCTAAGCCTCGCAAATTTTCGTTCGTAGTCGGTAATCGACATGGAACCTTGCTTAAGATCAAGGAATTCCTTTCGTTTTGGTCCATAAATCTCGATCGATATACTTCTTTGAATTCGGTTTGGAAGAACTCCCAAGTTACTTGCTCTCTAGACACCACGAAGTCGAGTACTCCACCAATAGTAGGCGGAATCGCGTAGCAAGGAGATAGTACACTTTAAGCATTCATCGGGTGTACATGATAACTCATCGAGCACTCGGATAGTGTTGTCCAACCAAAATTCAGCTTGCTCGGCATCGTCGCTATCCGTAGCTTTAAATTCAGTAGCCCCATGTTTTCGAATTTTGTCGACTGGGGGCTTACTTGACCTTACTTGGTCAGTTACCGAAGGTATTGTAGGTGCGGGGGTTGCATTAGTCGGGAATGGAGGTTGTGGAACAGTCGTGTTAGTTCGAATGTATTGGTTAAACCAATCATTCATCATACTATAAAAGGCTTGCTTAGCCTCATCATTCGGATTGCTGGCAATAGGTTGAGAGTCCGCCGGCGCTGTCCCTTGCACGGGAGTAGGCGCCACACTCTCCACATCATCAGCTATTGCTCGGTTGGGATCGGGATCCATTGCCATAAACAAACACAAACTCAAATTGTCAGAAATCACCACACTATCAATTTGTCACTTAATGGCATCTATAGCTAGACCCCAAACATATCACGGTAGTCCTAGGATCGACTAAACCATGGCTCTGATACCAATAAAATTGTAACACCCCGAACTCGAGACCGTTTCCGGTGTCGGACACGAGGGGTTAACAAGCCAAAACCACTTATGGCACCGACCAATTTGACATTCCCAGGCAAGCTGGAAAACTGCGTCGCTGTCGCCTTAAAAAGCATATCTCGAGTTTCACAACTCGGAAACTGATTCTGTAAATTTTTCCTGAATTTAGACTCATATATATATCCATGGATTTATTTATAGAATTTTTGGTTGGGCCAATTGGTACAGTTTATTAGTTAAAGTCGCCCATGTTACAGGGGTCGACTACACTGACCTTCACGCGTTACAACTTGAATATCTCTCTGTACAGGGTTTCAATACTGATAACGTTTGTTTCCAATGAAACTATACTCAAAAAGGAATCTGCACATATAAGGCATGACTTCTAATTCATTCTGGATAATTTATGGAAAATTTTCAAAGTCGCGACAGGGGACCCAGAAACCGCTCCGGCCCTGTCTCACGAGAACTTTAATATCTCTTGGTATACTGATCATATGATCGTTTCGTTACTTTCATATGAAAATAGACTCGTCAAGGTTCGATCACATAATTTATTCACTATTTAACACCATTCCTACAAATTTTGGTGATTTTTCACATCCACGTCACTGCAGCTGGCAGCCTCTGTTTTTAAGGTAGGCTTTACCTATATTGTAGTTCCCATGGACCAACTATAGTCTAGTCATACTTAGGTCCACATATGATCATATTTAGCCATTCCAATGGCTGATCATGTGACCAACTCTCTCATTCCAAACCATAATCACATCATGAAACCAAATATAATTACAAACCACATATGGTCAAATTCCATACTCCACTTTTACGAACCATTTTCGCATGGCCGTACACATATACATCACAAGTACTTAAAATAACCGAGGGTAGTCCTATACATGCCATATCCAAAACTCAACTAAAGGAGTACCAAAAGGGCTTTGATAGTGTGGTTGACTTCAACTTCTATGATCCTGAATCCGATTGCTAACGAGCAAAATCTATAAACAGAGAAACAAAGAAACGGAGTAAGCAATTTATGCTTAGTAAGTTTGAGCCATAATATACACACAACCAAAGCATAGCATTCAAGTAGCTAAACAATAATTCATATGCACAATTTCTCAAAGACATGCTTACTTCACAATCCCAACTCTTATATTCATACACAAATAACGGCCTAGTTAATGCCGATAGCTCATTTATCATTAGAGCGAATATTAAATGCGCATTTACTCATAGTGTGCAAAGCACACACAAAACATACCTTGTTGTTGGGAATTTCACAAGTGCAATAACTGAAAATTTTCCAGCAGCTTATAAATTTCAATTCACATACCTTGAGTTTATCCAGATATAGCTACTGTTCAAAACACCTTGGGACATAGCCGGTTATGGTAACCTACACAAATGCCTTCGGGACTTAACCGGATATCACAACTCGCACAATAGCCTTCGGCTTAGCCCGATATCATAGCTAGCACCATTGCCTTGGGCTTAGCCCGGATATCACAACTCGCACAATTGCCTTGGGCTTAGCCCGATATCTGGTCGCACATTCATACACATCTTTGTTTCAATTTCAATCAAACTTTTATGCACAATTTACTTAATCAAGAATATCATTTCGGCTCAATGGCCACATACAAGGGCACAATTTCAATTGCTTATTACTTTGTTCAATCGAATCAAAATCTAAGTTTCGATACTCGAAAACTTACCTCGGATGTTGTCAAAGCGATTCGATGGCTATTCGACTACTTTTTCCTTCCCTTTATCGGATTTGGTCCCCTTTGCTCTTGAGCTTAATTTAACAAATAATTTGATTCAATCATTTGAGTATCGAAAAGAAGAACTCAAGGCACTTAGCCCACATATATTCACTAGACATTAAAGTCACATAAGTACGAATTCATGAATCGACTTAACACACAAAGCCTTCAACATGCTTACTCATGGCGAACAACACAACCTCTTAGGCACTCATTCATGGCCGATTATGCATGTTGATGTTGAGGCCAATTACATGTTTAACACCACACATGAATGGCACACATTTTACTAGCTAATGCTTTACATATTGTAGCTCAAGACTTATAATATAGCATCAAGCACTCATATGGTCGATTATACTTAGCCATACTTGCACCAAATCAACAATAAATTCCAAGATTTTCACATCATATGTGTACTAGGCGAATGTACTTGCAATTTCACAAACATTCTTCAACAATTTCTTCTTTAAACAAACATATTTATCATTTACTTCATAACCAAATCATCATGTGCAAACATACATACACATATAGGTGCATGGCGAACCTCAAGGTGTTCATAACCATCTAAAACACAAATTTTTACCAATCAAGTAACAAGCATAAATCATGCTCATGAATGCATCATGGCGAATACATCACATTCATACCCTTTCAACTTCGGTCATGGTTAAACAAAGAACTCAATGTCTTACTCAAGATTGCTACAAAGAAATTTCAAGAGTAGTCAATCCATCATTGCATGCATCATTATCAAGCTTCACATTTAGCATGCAATGGCTTTAACACAATATCAACCTTGGCCTAATACCATTTCCATGGCATAACAAGGATTTGAACCATGGCTAACATGAACATCAAGTTAGCAACTAAAACATGCATGAATCTCATGACACAACTTCATACATACCTTAATCTTGATGCAAGTATAGCCAAATCTCCTTCTAGATCTCTTCTAAACCAAAAATGGAGCAAAATCCTATCTTCTTCCTTAGTATTTTCGGCCAAAAGGAGAGAACAAGGATGAACAAAATTTTTTCTTTGCTTTTCTTTCACTCACGGCAACAATGGGAGAATACCACACTCACACACATTTTTTTTGTTTCTCCTCCCACCACTAAATTTTTTATCATTTCATCACATCATGCATTATCAAAACATGTCATAACATGTTTTCCTTGCCCATAACTCCTTGTCATGGCCGCCACTATGCCATCTTTGGGGAATTTGACATGCAAATCCTTAATTTTGCATGCATTATCAACTAGTCATCACACATTTCCCATCATACTTTCAAAGTTTACTACTAGGTCCTTTCTAGTGAAATTCACCTTTATAACACTAAATCGAATCATCAAAATGCCACACACAAATTAACACATATCATAGGCATCAAAATAAATTTTAAATTATTTTTATGCCTCGATTTTGTGGTCCCGAAACCACATCCCGACTAGGGTCAATTTTGGGCTGTCACAAATTCGTAGGATACAAATGACATGTCATTAAGGTTTACATGATTTGGGTACTAGTCCTGAATGTCCTATCGATGGTTGAGGTCATGCATGTGTTGTGGATACTCCACATCTCATGTGAACATCATCTTGTAGCTATGTTCCAACCCACAGCTCGTGTGAGACTATCGATTTATTGCTCGTGAGAGTATACTGATCTACAGCTCGAGTGAGCATACTGATTCACAGCTCATATGAGCATACATGTACATGAATATACAAATTACGATTAATGGAGCTAGCATACTATGTGTGAGCTATCCTGGTATCCAACGGTATTCGAAATGGTTCAACAGGCATTATTCTAATATGAAATGGTAAGGGTTCATTACATACTATTACAAGGATACATATGAATTATATAGAAATGTTGTTACATGGTATTTGGAAATGGAAATGGATGATACATATATATGAAACATAATTATTTGATGTGCTAATCCATGTTTACTTGGTTTATGTATATGTTTACATGGCTAACTTGTTTGATGTATATGCATAGGCTTTGGCCAAATTATGGTTGGAATATGCTAAGTTACTTACCTAATTTGCAATTAAATGGTAAGTTATGTTCTATGTTGAACAAACTTACTAAGCATTAAATGCTTATTTTGTGCTATTTTTTGTGTTTTATAGTGAATCAGAAGCTTGTTCAGGTTGGAAGCTTGTCGGAGCTATATCACACTATCCATCAGCTCTTTTGGTACTTTCAGTTGTTTTATTTTGGTTATAATGGCATGTCTAGGTATTTTGGTTAATGTTGACCATATATTTTGGTTGTTGTTTTGGCCATTCAACTTTGCTTGTGATTTGGCATTTTGTTGATGAAATAGTATAGATTGGTATGTTTATAAGTAGCTTAAAAATGGTTGATGATATGCTTGATATGCTTGAATGATGAAAGATGAAATGATAGTTGAATGTACATATTGTATAAGTCCTACAACTTGTATTAAATTGGTACTTTGGTATGCATGATCTAATTGGTTATTTGATGCTAGTTATTAAATGGCATTTTGGTATCAAATGGTTGTGTTTTGGTAAGTAAATTATATGGTATATATTGATGCAAATATGCATATAAGTTAGTTGATTATTTGATCAAATTGAATACATGGTTAGACATGTTTATATATTGTCATTTGAGGTGCCTAAAGGCATATTGGTTATATATGATTATACCATATGTATGAAGCTAGAATATGCATGATTTTGGTGCCCTGTTATGGCTTGTATATATGTACATTTTTGGTTGTAGGTACATGCCTTGTTGGGTGAGAAAAATGGCCTGTAAAATGGCCAATTTTTGTCCTCACGGGTAGAGACACGGGCGTGTGTATCAGCCGCGTGTAACACACGGCTATGTGTCTCCTATAGCTTTCAAAGTGTTGCAAGTCAAGCTGTTACATGGCCTAGCACATGGCCTGGCACACGGGAATGTGGCTTGGCCATGTGACCAAGTCAATGAGTTATACGGGGATGGACATGGGCTGGGACACGGCCATGTGTCCCTACTTCAAATACTCACCTAGCCTGAGACACCTACATTTCTCTTGACCGTGTGAATCACATGGCCGTGTGACCCTTACAATGTTGAAAATTTTCAATGTTTTCTAAATTTTTTTTTGAATTTTTGATTTAGTGTTGACTTGTTTCTAACACATATTTAGGGTCTCGAGGGCTCGTATAAGGGACAATATATAATGTCTGACTTAGTTTTAATATGTTTATTGTTATGATATGAAATGTTTGAATTTTTTTTCCATTTGAATTGCAAACTCCGATAATGCTCTATAACACTGTTTCGGCGATGGATACGGGTTAGGGGTGTTACAGATGAAGTCATTGATGGAACTACGATAAAGGACATGCCATAATATAGTAGACAGAAGAAATGATCATGTTTATAAATGGTATAATGCTCATGATAATGGATGGATGAAGTTTAAAAAAAGAGGAGTTGGTGGTGATGGATTATCTACCTATTCATGGAAGGCAACGATTAAGGTATAAATGTTTACTTCTCACTAAGTTCTCATGAACTTACAAGGTTATTTCTTATGTTTCAGGATGAATGTGAGATTGCACCTGGAGAACGGGGCTAGGACAATGCCCAATGAGTGGTGTATACGTTTATTATGCATGCAGAGCAAGTTGGGTGGCATGTTCAAAGCCTGAGCCAGTGCGTTGATCCGTACCCTAGGACATCTGTGATAGATTAGGATTTCAAACTAGACATTTTTGAAATTTAATTATCATGTGTTGTACTTGTATTCACTTATTGTATATACTTATATATTTTAGCTTGAAGTTTTGTAATTAAGTAGCCAACCATGGATTGAAATTTGTATAAGTAGGTTAAGTTAATAATACCCAAGATTTAGATCCAAAAAATTGGATTGGGTTGAGGGTGTTACATCCAGTGGTGAACAGGTACATAGTATGGTAAAGTTGGAGTCACCAGGATAGTGAACAGGAAAGCCTATCAGGGCATAAAAAGGAAAGTTACTGTATGACTCGAGCAACGAGTAGTTTGACAAGATGATCATGATGCCTCTGAAAACATGGGTAAGCATGCATAAATAGAGGATCCACCAAAGTGCAAATATAATAGGAACCAATAGAAGCGTTTAAACACGACATATGTGGAAGGAAGAGGTATTTCTTTCAAGGTAATTGTAATAAGTATCTACCATTTGGAGTCTGCAATAGTTGAGGTAGAACCATCACTGGCTAAGTGCATATGGAATGGTTCATTAGATTTGAAATCTTAAGTGGTGTTGGTAAAGAGGTCGCTAGAAAAGTGGAAGTCCGCCAAAGACTCTTTTAAGAGGGAAGTCCGCCAAGGACTATCTTAGGTGGTAAGCCCGCTGGGAAATAACGAAATAAACGAAAGCCCATGAAGACTATATAGTGCAAGGAAGTCCACTTAGGACTATTAAATGTAGAAGCTGCCAAGGGAAACCTAAGAAAGAGGTAGTCATCAATAAGTAATAAATTAATAAGTAAAAAGTATCGTCTCCACAGGGACAGTATAGGCAAAAATTGTGAAAATAAAAAATTAACAAATTGGTGATGGAAATAATAGGAAGTAGATTGAATTAACTAATTAACTTAACTAAAATTAACTAAGTATGCAAAAACTAATGGAAATGTAAACATAGAATTAAAAGCAACAATTCACAAGTTTAATTACTATGACATAGAAAAGATAGATTAATTGGCTTCTTTAACATAAGATTATTAAAACAATGTTAATGAACTTACGGAAGAAAACCATGGCAATTTGACTATTTATTAACCCAATATGAATAAATTATGAAATCATACTTATTTAATTCTTAAATTTCTCTAGCATATTTCTATGTTCAAACAACTTAAAAATTTCATAAGCAGACATCATAAAAAGATTATGCAAGGCAACAATATTATTTAATATTATTACTAATTTAATCACTAAATGATCAAACATGTACCCATTCAAATATTGTGTCAATTAATAACAATCTTGTTCAGATTAAATAATTAATTCAATTGTTTCCCTACATCCATAATGCATGAGTAGAATATTCATGTTTTTATTTGAATGTATAAACAACCAAAGCACTTAACAACTTTAACAGAATAATAACAATCTAAGCTAAGAGAATGCAATCAATCTAACATTAACAGAATTAAGGTATTTTAATTAAATTAAGAGAAAAAAATTTGGCAATCATGTTCATCAACTTATAATAAAACAAAAAGATTAAAGGGAAAGACACTAGAAGACAAATATGGTGTTTCCTTGTAGCATGGCTTGAGTTTCCTTTCCTCCTTTCTTTTGCTTGGCTCTAATGCACAGTTACTCCTTAGGGTGCCAAATTTTACTACTCAAAGAACTTTTGAAATGCTCCTCTCAAACTCTTGTGTTGCTCTTTCAAATGGGGGTGAAAGAATGGAGAATGGGAGAAAATATGATGAATAATGGATGAGTGAAATAAGTGAATAGCTAGCCCCTATTTATACATGTTTAGGCCAGTCATTTTTAGTAAATGGAAGCCTTGAATTTCCCTTCATATATGGTCGGCCCTTGCTTTAAGGAAAATGAGTGGATGACATAAAGTTTGGTTGAGGGAGTTGCTTGATTCATGTTTGATCTAAGAGAGAAAAAGCTTGAAATGTGGAAGGAATTTGAATGGTTACTTAAGGGAGCTTTGTGGCTGATTTTCAATGTTTACCAAGTATTGGATGGATGATTTGGGCACCTCTATGGACAGTTGGGTCTTTTCCTCCTTAGTGGACAGTTTGGGCTCCTATCTCATTAGCAGGTTATCCAATTTTGCTAACCTAATTTTAGATTTGGGTCAAGAATGTTGCCAAAGATGACAATACATAAACCCACTTCTACATGGCTTATATTGTAGAAATGCTACAGCATTGAGCAATGATAGGTGAGCTTCAAGACTGCATTTTCTTCCAATGTACTACTTATCTTAAAAACTACAAAATTCATATGTTTAAAATGATCAATACGACAAATTATCTTAGTATCATCCAACAAGAAAAAATAATATCAAACACTCCTAAATTTGTTATCAACCATTCAAAATTTGTATGAATTATTAGTCTAGAAGTGCTAAAGATAACTCTAAATTCTAGAGTTGTCACATTCCAATCCCAATTGGTCAAAACACTTTAGTTTATTGATTTAAAGATCTGGGGTATAAAAGATATAAAAGCATAAAACAAGTTAAAAGTAGTGTGAGTGAAAATGAGCGAAATAAAGTGATTAAGTTGAAATCACAATAAATATTAGGAATTTTCATTCATGTTGCACAAAAAATCATGAAGCTAACTTTACTGACTAATATCATACCGTATCTTACTAAAAGAGAGAAAAGGAAGGTGAGAGAAGAAGACAAAAGGAGGTGAGCCTAAATGTATATTATAGGGTGTGTAGGGTACAATATGATGTGCCAAACTA
Organism: Gossypium arboreum; assembly: GCF_025698485.1. Lineage (NCBI taxonomy): Eukaryota > Viridiplantae > Streptophyta > Magnoliopsida > Malvales > Malvaceae > Gossypium > Gossypium arboreum. The sequence continues at coordinate 76,514,821 of NC_069075.1, forward strand.
ATTTCGTGCTTGAACCATCTTGAAGTGCCTAATTCTTGACATCCGAACTATCATTAAGCCATAAAACGTTACAAGCCAAAAAGTCTTATATGACTTAGGTAAATCTGTTCATGGATGAAAAAAGATTGAGTATGTAAGATGATAGTTACTTATATTCGCTTAATATAAACGTGATACTTATGGATGGACCAATATATTTGGTGATGTTTTACTTGTTCACTTTGTAATCTAATGAACTTTTCTGTTTGAGCTTCAAAATTTAGAATCGGTTATATATCATGTTGAAATTTTACATTTAACAAGTCTTTCTAATTGCCAAGTTTTTAACTAGAAGCTTCTATGAAACATGCTTAAGGGTCATCTTTTATTTGTCTTTTTCTTGTTTATCTTTTGCATGTGTCTTTGATTTGCTTGAAGACAAGAAATGACTTAAGTGTGGGAGAGTTTGATCTGCCACAATTCATTGTGGCAAATTGGGTCCTTTCTAATACTTAGTAATGTTTTCATTAAGTTTCTATTTAAAGTACTTAGGTAATAAAGTGAGTAATTTCGAGTTTTTTATGAACTTTTAGGCCAATTCGGGCCTAAAGGAGGACTAACATGCTAGTTGAGTTGTAGGGCCCCAGCTTAAGCTAAGGATTTAGTAAATTGCTCCTTATGTTGAAACACCCAACCTTTATGTTACAACACACCATTCAAAATGCCTAAAAACTATAATGTCATTCATGTTGTGACACGCACCAAAAGGTGTAGCAACACACCTTCCAGACTGCCTAAAGGAGCATACAGTTGTCCATGTCGTGACACGTACCAGGGATGTGAGACATAGCCTTGAATGTATCATAAGGGAGTATACTGCCATCGGTGTCGTGAAATAGGCTTGACTGTGTTGCGATGTAGTTAGGCCGAGACCAATTAAAACATCAAAGGTGTTTTCATTTGCAATGCTTGATTTAGTTATGTATAGTCATCTGTATTAGGTCTACATGATATGATTGCTCAGAACTCAACGGGGACCTCTTCCCTTATGTTTTATGTTTAATTCCAAATTTAGGTTTTTGTCTAAGTAATTTTTCTTTAATTCAATTTGCAATTTCTTTCTTCATTGTTCGTTTCTGTGTTCAGAAATTGTGAATCTATCAACATTATTATAGCTCTCAAGTTTTTGCACTTCAATAATATCCTGAATCAATTTCTTTCTTCCATCTTTATCTTAGATAACATGTTAAATTTACATGACTTTTGTGTTTAAATCGGTTAATTTTTTAATTGATCCCTACTAAATTAAGTGATTTTATGTTTTAATCCTATCAAGAATGCAATTGGGATGCTGTGAGTCAAAAACAAGCAGAAAAGGACCAATTTGTAGCACAGTCAATAAAGTGGGGCCAAAGTAAAAAATAAGCAGAAAAGGACCAATTTGCAGCACAATCAATAAAGTGGAGCCGAATCAGAAATGTGGAAATAGTCAAGGACTTATCAGATTTCTTTTGACTTTGTAAAACCTAAAATTAGAAGAAAACCTGATTTTATTTTTTATTTAATTTTAATTTTGTAGTGGGTAGTTAGGCCAAATTTAGTAAATCCTATGTATATAAATAGGACATTTATGGTAGCTTGAAAATACACTTGAATTTTCCTAGAAATTGATTAGAAAATCAATTTCTTCTTCTTTCTTATTTTATGTGAAAGTGTATAAGCATTCAACCATTTTTTTTTCCAATTCAATTTTTGGCATAATTGTTTCCCAAGCCCTTCCCCTTCCATCTTTCTCCATTATCATCAAATCACCTTTCATAACCTACAAAGCATGATTAATTTCATGTTTCACTAAATTCTAACTTAGCTTTAGGTCAGTATTCTTTCTGATTAAGAATCATGAAATACACATCCATACTAAAAATCCTTCAAATCACTATTCACTATTTTCCTAAGTATCAGGATTGACAAATTTGTCCCTTAAAGTTAACTCGAATTCAAATCAAAAAGTGTGTTTGGTTGGAGTTGTGTTTGTGGACAGTTGGGGAAATGAGTTGACCATGCTGTATTCGAATCTCTGAGAACAAATTAAGGGAGAAGTGATTGGGTTTAAACGACTTGAATGGTTGAGGCTATTAATCCGCGTTGGGTTCTTCAGAACGCAAGGTTGTCAAAATCTTGAATAGGGAATGCGCGTATCTTGGTTAGATAATCGGTAAGGGTTGGTTTGCAGGTCGTACTGGGACCAGCTACAAAAGGAAAAATTGGCGGTTAGGACTTTCTTAACTGCTATAACCAGCTTATCGTTGGGAGGAGAAAATTAATTTTCGAGGATCGATTCAAAATCCAAAATCCATCGAGTCTAGGGCTAAGGTTTATTATCTCTATTTACAAAATCTGAATTTATTTCCCAATTTAATTTTATTTCCAATATATTTAATTATTTATTTATATTGTTTCAATTATTTAATTTCTAAACATTTCAAAACTCCCCTGATTTATTAGTTTATTTTTTAGTAGGTCCGTTTGGAGTCGTAGGCATGACTATTGCCACAATTATCGACACGACAAAAATCCTGATCACAAGTTAAATGCGAAAGTTGATTATAATACCAATCCCTGTGGACTGGACCCTATAACTGCTCTTTACTAATATTTAGAGTTATTTTTAATTGTAGGAATTATTTTTGGTGCTTTTGATGCCCATCAAATTTTGGCACCGTTGTTGGGGATTGGAGATATTTTTTTAATACTCTTGGTTTCATTATGACCAGATCAGAACGGGAGTCTCTAGAGTTTGAATTAGAAATAAAGAAGTTGGATTTAAAACTGCGAAGAGAAGCTATTTGACACGAAAAACGACCAATTCCTGAATTTGAAACCATATCTTACACCAAGAAATTTTCTCATTCGACGAACTAGACGAGATGGTTGAACAAACTATACGCCAACTTGCAGCAGCACCAGATGAACAACAGCCTTTATGTGTAACCTATCCGAATGTCATTCGAGTTGAAGTCAGATTTGATTCATTTACTACCCACCTTCCATGGATTACAAAACGAAAATCCAAACATCCATATCAAAGAATTCCATATGGTGTGCACAAGCATGAAGCCTTAAGGAATAAACCAAGACCAAATTAAACTTCGTGCTTTTCTTTTCTCATTAGCTAACTCTGTTAGAGAGTGGCTATTATATTTACCCCCGAGATCTATCAACACATGGTCTAACATGTCTCGTTTGTTTCTTGACAGGTTTTTCCCTGCAGCTTGAGCGGCTGAACTAAGGAGGGACATTGTAGGAATCCGTCAAAAGGAGATTGAACCATTCTACGATTACTAAGAGCGATACAAAAAGTTGTGTGCAAGTTGCCCACAACATGGATTGACTGAATAGTCACTCTTGTAGTATTTCTATGAGGGTTGCTACCAATGGAAATGAAAATAATAGATGCTGCAAGTGGAGGGGCACTAGTTAATATGACTCATCAGAGAGTACGAGAGTTGATTTCGACAATTGCTACTAACTCTCAACAATTCTGACCAGTCATAGATTCCACGAGACGGGTTCATAGGTTAAGTTATCCATCTTTAGAAGACAAAATTGATAATTTGGCTAACGTTGTACAAAATTTTCTTATAGATAAAACGGGTCCAACACGGTTGTGCGGAATTTACAGTAAGCCAGACCACCTGACGGGCTCATGTCCAATTTTACATGAGGATTCAATAGAACAAGAAAATGTTATCGGGAACTTTCCAAGGCCACCCCAAAGGCAATATGACCCCAACCCGAACTCATATAATGTGGGGTGGAAAGATCACCCAAATTTAAGTTATGGGTCAAATCCTCAGTTCAATCAACCTTAACAACAAAGGCCGCCTTCGAATCAATAATTATCGCCCCTAAAGTCATATTTGGAAGCCATAGTGGAAAAGCTAGCCAATAGTATTGAGAAGTTCCAGCAAAAAACTAACATGCATTTGTAGGAGTTTTGAATCCCAAGGTAAGCTACCGTAGTGGAAAAGCAAGTAAGCAAGCTTGCTCTCACGGTTAGTCGTTTTGAATCCCAAGGTAAGCTGCCATCCCAAACTGAGCCTAATCTTTGGCACAATGTAAGTGCTATGACGTTGAGAAGAAGGTTTTGGAACCCGTACCTAGCATGAGTCGTGCCCACAACACTGGCCGAGATGAGAAGAAGCTTGATACAGAGGCTCTAGTGGAGTCAGCACCACAAAAATCATTTACAGTACCACTTCCGTTTCTTGGAAGATTTGTCCAATGCAAAAAGGAGCGAGAAGAGAAGGAGATCCTTGACACCTTTCGAAAGATAGAAATCAACATACCTCTTCTTGATGCAATTAAATTGATTCCATGATATGCAAGATTCTTAAAAGAATTATGCACGAGTAAGAGGAAGCTCCTAAGGAATGAAAATGTGAGTGTTAGAGAAAATGTCTCCCGCCATTTTACAAAGGAAAATACCACCTAAATGTAAGGACCAAGGTATGTTTTCCATATCTTGCAAAATAGGTAGTGTCGATATTAAAAAGGCCATGTGTGACTTAGGTGCATCTATTAATATTATGTTTTTTTTTAATTTATAAACTACTTAATGGGGTCTTTTGAAGGAAACAGGTGTAATTATTTAGCTTGCAGATAAATCTGTAGTGCATCCAAAAGGAATGCTAGAGGACATTCTTGTTAAGATAAACGAACTAATATTTCTTGAAAACTTCTACTTTACCAACATGGAGGGTGACAACTCGACCAATTCTTCTAGCATACTTCTTGAGAGACTATTCTTGAGTACCGCGTGAATGAAAATTGATGTTTGGAGTGGAACATTCACCATGGGATTTGACGGTGAAGTGGTTAGGTTTAATGTTTATGAGGATATGGGACACCCCAGTGATAAGTTACAAACCATGCCTTGCAGGAATGTAGATCTCGATGTTAAGTAAGAGGAATCATCGATGATAAAAAAACCAATACATGAAGCTATCATGAAAGCCTCGAAATTAAAGCTCAAACCATTTCCAGAACGTACAAGGATTCTAATAGTGAAAAATGAAAAATTGAACGGAGAAGCTCAAAGACGCCTCAATCTGCTAATGATAGGGGAATCTAGGAAGGGCTTTAAGGACGGTGGGCAAAGGTCGAAACCTTTCTGCAAGAATATCCAAGTGCACGAGATGAAAAATTTAATTCTCAATAAGCAAAACAGATAAAATTTAAGGTCGTCGAGCTAATGACATTAAACAAAAGTGCTTTTTGGGAGGCAACCCAAATTTATTTTTAATTTATTGAATTTTTTAATTTTAGATTAATTTAGATTGAAAATAAAATGAATAATAACCAAATTATTAATTAATCAGGTTAATGTGTTATTTTCAGGGACGTAATAAAGGTTGTCAATTTTCTGACCAGCATCCTCACAATTTTGCAAAGTGGTCACTTCCACATCCTCTGTCTCACTAAAAAATACACGATGAGTACACTTTACCTTTATCTCTATTGTACTTAAATTCTTTACAATATCTTAAAGACAAGCATAGGTTAAGTAGGGGGAGTAGGACTAGTAAGATGCATGATTATTTTTCCTTTAACATGCGTTAAATTCTTATACCGAGATTATTCGTTTGTTTGTTTGACATTAAGCCTTTAGTTCCTATACTTAGTCAATTTAAATAATTGGGTAAACCTTTGATTAAATGTTCATTATCTAAGATTAATTGACGTGTATGTTATAAAATTTAAATGTTGTAATTAAATTGTTTCATGAAAATTGATACCTTATAAATTTGCTTGGTAAGCATAACATTTTTATTATGAATATATTATTAAAAAAAAGAAAAAAATACATAAATAAGTTCTACTCCACTGATAGCTTAGGTTATGAGTGAGGATGTCGGTAATGTGACCGAAATGAGTAACCAGAATGAGGTGCTTGGGTTGTCATCTCATTTCGCGTAAAAAGGTTCGAGTGATAAACCGAAAACTTGCAAACACTTTGCTAATCGAGCTACCGTGAGTAGGGGAAATAGTTCATTTGGAGACGTGTCAAATTGAGTAACCGAAGTAGGGTGATTGGTTGTCATCTTATTTCGTATAAAAAGGTTTGACTACGTCCCAAATTTACTACATTGAAAATTAATACCTTACAAATTTTGGTTTAAATTTAATTTAGCGAAATTATTTAAATTACAATTTAAAATTTTCTGGATACTTGTTGATTAACTTGAGTAATTCAGCATTTATTCATTTTTTTCCTAAACAATTTGGATTGATAATTGTCGTGGAAGAGAGGCTTGATTTTTGATAAATTAGTGGATAGTGTTTGTTGTGGAAACTTACGGTATGCTTGAGGGCAGGCGTAGGCTAAGTAGAGGGATTTGATAACATGTTAAATTTGCATGATTTTTGTGTTTAAATCTGTTAATTCTTGAATTGAACCCTACTAAATGAAGTGATTTTATGTTTTAATCCTATTAGGAATGCAATTGGGATGCTATGAGTAAAAAAAAGAGCAGAAAAGGACCAATTTGCAACACAGTCAATAAAGTGAGGCCGAATCAGAAACTTGGAAACAGTCAAGGACTCATGAGATTTCTTTTGACTTTGAAAAACCTAAAATTAGAAGAAAATATGATTTTATTTTTATTTAATTTTAATTTTATAGTGGGTAATTAGGCCAAATTTAGTAAATCCTACGTATATAAATAGGGCATTTATGGTAGCTCGAAAATACACTTGAATTTACCTAGGAATTGATTAGAAAATCAATTTATTCTTCTTTCATATATTTGCGTGAAAGTGTGTAGGCATTCTGCCAATTTTTGTTTCCAATTCAATTTTTGGCATAATTGTTTTTCAAGCCCTTCCCCTTCCATCTTTCTCCATTATCATCAAATCACCTTTCATAACCTACAAAGCATGATTAATTTCATGTTTTACTAAATTCTAACTTAGCTTTAGGTCGGTATTCTTTCCGGTCAAGAATCGTGAGATACGCATCCATAAAAAAAATCCTTCCAATCGATATTCACTATTTTCCTAAGTATCGGGATTGACAAATTTATCCCTTAAAGTTAACATGATTTCAAATCAAAAAGTGTGTTGGGTTGGAGTTGTGTTTGCTGAAAGTTGGGGAAATGAGTCGGCTGTGCTGTATTCGGATCTCCGAGAACAAATCAAGGGAGAAGTGATTGGGTTTAAACGACCAGCGCGGTTGAGGCTATTAATTCGAGTTGGGTTCTTTAGAACGCAAGGTTGCCGGAGTCTTAAATCGGGAACGCGCGTATCTTGGTTAGATAATCGGTAAGGGTTGGTTTGCAGGTCGTACCGAGACTAGCTACAAGAGGAAGAATTGGCGATTAGGATGTTCTTAACTACTATAACCAGCTTATCGTTTAGAGGAGAAAATTAATTTTCGAGGATAGATTTATTATCTTTGTTTATAAAATTCAAATTTATTTCCCAAATTAATTTTATTTCCAATTTATTTAATTATTTATTTATGTTGTTTCAATTATTTAATTTCTAAACTCCTCTGATTTATTTGTTTATTTTTCAACAGGTCCGTTTGGAGTCGTGGGCACGACTATTGCCACAATTATCTACACGACAGAAATTCTGATCACAAGTTAAACGTGAAAGTTGATTATAATACCAATCCCTGTGGACTCAACCCTACTACCACTCTTTACTACTATTTAAAGTTATTTCAATTGTAGGAATTATTTTTGGTGGTTTCGACGCTTGTCAGTCTTTTAATATTGCATCAGTGTTTGAATTCCATCTAGGGATTTATACAATTAGGTTCATCAGCAACTAAGATCTAAGGATGATTAACAAGTGGATGTGAGAGTAGTTAATGACTGCTTTAGGGTTTCTTAGCGGATCAGTTGGTTTGGGTTGAAAGAGCTTAAACCCTAGGCTTGACAATCCTATGAAGTTTATTTAGATAGATGAGGTCGAAAGAATAGTCTATCGAGCATCACTTAGCCTGTGCGAAAGATAAGGAGTTCTTATCGACTAGTTAGGTTAGTTAAAAGGTGAGAGGTAATAACTAGGTTAACTATTAGCTGATTGAATAGAACCCTAGATCAAGAGTTAGCTATGAACATTGAAGGGAGTTGGAATTCTGTTTATTCTATCAATAGATTTACAAATTATTTTATTTCTACTATTTAATGTCTTTTGCACCTTTTATTTATATTTAATTCTTACTCATGAATTATTGTATTATGGTTCCAAATTAATACTGCTTAGACTTGTTGGTGTATGAATTAAAAGTAATCTAATTAAGCTTCTTTTGGGTATGATTCTCAAAAAACTTTCGTGTTCTGTTGTAACAATCTGTATTAAAATATGACTCGTATAGTTGTGAACACTGACTAATTCCACATTTTTTATAATAGTATTCTTACTCTGGGACATTCACATATCGGGAGGCGGTTAGAACAAAACTAACCCTTAAGTTTATTAGTGGATTCTAGTAATTGGGATGCTTAATTTCTTTTTTTTTCTTTTTGGATTTTTTTTTACAATTTTTTATTTTTTAGTTTTAATTATTTCTTAAAAATAAATTATTATAATTTTCATTATTATATTTTTATCTTTTATTTTAGACATTTCAAAAGTTTATTTTATTTTTTATGAAATTATCCTACATAATTTACCTTTTGCGCATGTGGCGCTTTCCCAATGCTTTTTTTTTTAATAGAGGAAAAGGTTAGATTAATTGGTATAACAACATCCAACTTTAGGCATCAAATCGAATAAATAAATTTTTTAATTATTAAAGTGATATTAAAATATAACTTTGAGAGCTAAATAAACATTTAAACTTTTTTTAATGAGTTTATAATTATAATTACATTATAAATTTACAAATAATATATATTCAATTAATTATAACTAAAAATAACTTAATTCAAAAGTATAACCAATTGAAAATCAAAATACATCTAGATTTAGGGTAGGTTTGGAGTGGCGGTGCGGTGTGTTTAGCTTACTTTTTGTCTCACGCTACAGTATCGCTACAGTATCCAATCTCATCTCCACCGCTATTTTTACATTAACCGCAGGTAAACGCACCGCCTATCCAAACTCACCCTTAGACCAAAATATATTTAGAAGGACAAGGTGCATAGTGCCAATGATTTAAAAAAATTTGTGTCAAACTGGTAATACCTCTAGATTATACGTCCAAATAGTTTAACCAAATTATTAAATTATATTATAAATTCAATATAAAAATTATTATTTTAATATTAAATAATTATTAAATAATGTAATTTATCAGTAAAAATATGCACAAGGATCACTAGTTTTTTAAAAAATTAATGATATTATCTTCAATTTTTAAAGAAGGGTTAAAATATGAACAAAATGGTTACAATTTTTCAGTTGTCAAAATAATTTTAACAAAAAAAATTAAAATTTTGTTTTTAGTTTACAACCAGAGTGCAATTATAATACAATTACAAATACACATTCAAGTAACTTCAATGTACAATCAGCTATTACAACACAAATAGACTATTTGATTAATTACAAAATAGAATCAAATTATTAAATTACAAATACACTAAAAATTAAAACAATTCAAAATAAGATTAATTAACTAAATTAAAACTCACACATAATGACAATACTAATCGATCATACTGATTTGAAGGGAAAGATCTTTTGCACCAAAAACTGCTTTGAACCACCAACAGTGGACCGGACATATTGGTAAAATCACGTAAACCGGTTTTTATATTTTATTTTTTGAAATTTCTATCTCAACCTGGAAAAGAAACTATATTCATTTAAAAACACCAACCTTGATCCCTTAAAAGTTACTAAATACAACTACCCAACCCAGTACAAAAAGTTTAATAACAAATTTGGTCATTAAAATTTAGATGTTTTATAAAATGATCTTAATCGTATTTTAAATTTTTTAATTATCAACTTTTATTTTTAAAATTATTTTTTAATAGATTTAATGAAAATGTCGTTAAAAAGTTATTAAGTTGATGTGGAATTTTATAAGTAAAATATTTTAAGTGAAATATAATTCATTATTTATATAACCTAATAAAATAATTATATGTAAAAATAATAAAATAAATAATTTATGAACTTAAAAATAATTCTTAATTTAAAGAAAATAAACATAATTATTTTAAAAATTGAAACTTTTTTTAGATAATTATGTTTATTTTTTAAATTGAAATCTTTTAGATAATTACATTTATTTTCTTTAAATTAAGAGTTATTTTTAATTTTATTGTATAATTTATTTATTTTATTATTTTTGAGATGTAATTAGTTACCAAATCCAAAAAAGCAAATAGACAAAAATTTAGCCTTTATGCCTTGTTGCCGTTCGTCTTTGCTATGATTCTGTCTAGTCTTCTCAAGTCTCAAGCTAAGCTTGCCCATCGTCGTCGTAACCAGTTGCTGCTGTCGTCGAGGTGAGGTCTCAGCTGCTTGCTTTTTTTTTTTTTTGTTAGCTTAGCCTCGGGTCTGGGTTGTTAAGGGGTGAAAAGAAGAGGACAAGGGTGGGAAACATCTGGTAAATGAATTTGGGTAGAAGAGACGACTGAGATCTTGATGAATAAAGTACAAGAAGATAAACAGACAGAGATGCAATGGTGCTTATGCTTTTCATTTTTGAAGATGTAAAAGGAAAGTAGACAGTAGGCAAAGAAGCTTCTGTTTGTTTGGGTTTACTTTGAAATTGTCATGGGAAGCAAAGGCTAGATGACATCCATTATTATTGGTTTTCTGTATTGGCTGTTTTTAAGTTGTAACCGTTGTTAATATTTTTTTGAAGCGGTTAAATTAAAAATCTATAATTTGACTATTCGATTGGTCTTAAATATGACAAACAAAAATTGGTTTGCATTACCAGTTCAACGATCTTCTATTATTAAAGAATATTTTGAAGTGATTGGATTGTTTTCATCGCTGTGGTTGGAGTTTTGATGTACCAAAATCTTAGGGATACTTGGATTATTCAAAACATTATTCCAATACCATGTGTTGGCCCTACTACCAAAAAGAAAAATGAAATACATAGGATAGATGCTGATTTAAGAAAAAAGTTCAGCCTTATTTCTACCCCAATCTCTTCCGGCCTTCATGGGATTAATAATAATTAGCTTACAACAACCCCTGTTCCACATATTCTTTGTTACTCAAACAGTATAGTGTTGTTGAATGGTATCAATGTCGAGTCCTTTGAGCTTCACTACGGATTCAACGTGTCCTTTGAGTGTGTGAAGCTCCCTCAACCTGGTCAAACCCAGAAATAGTGATTATGAATATGGGTTGTAAACCCTAGAAAAATGTGATTATATTATATCCGAGTGGAGTCAAAGTAAAGAATTATCACCTTGCAACTTCGGCACGCTTCCTGGCTTGCTCAGCAATCTCCGACAGTTCTATATAGTTGCTCTTCTCGGTCATTTCAGGAGGTGTCAAGCCATGAAGGGTGCGTTGAGCCAATGCCCATTGTGCTTCCCTCTCTCCTTTTCCGTAATCCTTCTTTGTTGTGAAGGCAGTCTACAAATTTTGATTGTGAGATTAAACATCCAATAGGATCACATGGAAATTAATTACCACTTCTTATCCTTCACATTGGGTTTACCTTGTTTTGAAGCAAATTATTCCAAGCTTTTCCACTCATGGCATAGCGGATTAAGAACTTGATTACATCAAGTGGGAAGTAAAAGACTACACTGTAGATCCAGATTACACCCGCCCAACCCCATCCTATGCCTTTGATTCTTGCAAACCCCCAGTTTGCATAAACTGCAATTACAGTAGCCACCTACATGGTTGAATAAAAACAACAATTATATTCCACCAATTTGAAGTGGGATTTTTTTCTTTATTCATTTTTTGGGGGTTAGGGAACTCACGAGTTGTGCCAAAATGAAGGCAATCACGAGCAAGAAACCGGGACGTTCGATGAAAGACCAGCTTCGAGAACGAGTGACGAAGATGAGTGCTTGACTCACTATGCTCACTTGGAGGTAAACAGCAGCTGTAAGCTCGTCCTGATTGTGTCTAATGGATCTTACACCAAATTTATCCTGCAATGAATATCATCCTTTAGTTTAGCTTCGCAATTTGATTATGCTGGTTTAAGGAGGCAATAAAGGGTTTTTGCATACAGAAAAGAAGTTCGAGTCATTCGCAGCCCAGAAGAAAACAAGAGTCATGCAAGCTAGATAGGTGCCGAGGACAATGCCAGTGCAAAAAATCTCCTTGAGCTTCCACGAGTCAGGCATTGGAGATGGCTTAACCCTGTCCTTGGAAATGGTCATAATTGTTCCATCATTGAGTATGGCTATGATCAAAACCATGAAAGGTGAAAAATCGAACTTCCAAATAAGTGCAAGGAGCATAAATCCCAACACGATTCGGATAGTAATGGAGACAGCATAGATGGTGTAGTTTTTCATTCTCTGGAAAATTGCTCTACTTGTCAGAACAGCACTCACAATCACACTTAGTCCTGGTTCTGTTAATACTATGTCCGACGCACTACGAGCTGCATCGGTTGCATCATCGACTGCAATCCCAGTATCAGCCTTCTTAAGAGCTGGTGCATCATTCACACCGTCTCCGGTCATGCCACATATGTGCTTTCTTTGTTGTAGCCTCTTCACAATTTCATACTTGTGCTCTAAGTTAGCCATTAGTTAAAACAACAGTGATAGATTTCTTTAAAGCCTCGAATTAATACCGGACTGTGTTCAATAAACTCACCAGGAAAAACGCCCGCAAAACCATCAGCCTTCTCGATAAGCTCATCAACGCCAATTGTATCTAATGCATCACCCTTATTTTCACCAAGGAGAACTGATGATGGATACATGTTGGTTCCCATGCCGAGCCGGCGACCAGTTTCCTTTCCAATGGCTAGTTGATCACCTGTGATCATCTTGACATTGACACCAAGACTTAGAGCACGGCGAATTGTCTCTGCGCTATCATGCCTTGGGGGATCAAATAGAGGCAATAAACCCACAAATTGCCATGGATCTCCTTGGCCATCCTTGGTTTTCTCAGGCACTTTCTACAATATCAAAATGTTTATTTCATAATAAGATTTTCTTTCCATTTACTTGAGAATTCCATATATGATTAAGGAGAAAAGTAGCATAGAAAGTTACTTGTTTTGCCACTGCAAGAGAGCGAAGCCCACGATCAGCAAACTTAGTAATGATATCATGAGCTCTCCTCTTCGCATCATTTCGGAGGTTACATAGTTCAATAATCTGATAGGGATGTCAAATCCTAGGTATCAACATAAGAAAATAACTTTGTTGATAAGAAAAGCATTGGTACGATGGTAAACCAATCCATTTACCTGTTCTGGAGCACCTTTGCTGACTCGGTGCCAACTACCATCAGCCTCGATATATGTCATGGCTGTACGCTTATCAACAGGGTTGAAGGGAAAGAAATGAACTTCTGTAACCCCTGCTCTGGCCTGCAAAATAAATTTCATGTTACCAGTTGATGTATAATGATGAATAGGATTTATTTTTGTCAATCTTGACACTCACCTCCTTGGGATCACCTAGCATTCCAACAATACAGGCATCAATGGCATCTTGATTCTCAACCCGGGAGGCCCTTGCCGCTAGTAGAAGAACCATTTCCTTGTCAATATTGTCCATGAACACCTGAAATTTCACATGATCGTTATGTGACATGATCAGTGCAAAATCAATATGCCATAGTAATTTTTAAGTTTTAATTCAAGAACTAACCTCAATCATGCTCTTGTCCACTGTAAGCTTGTTGAGAGTGAGTGTCCCTGTCTTATCACTGCAAAGTACGTCCATTCCAGCCATTTCTTCAATTGCTGTCATTCTCTTAGTGATGGCTCCTTGTTGTGAAAGCCGGTGAGATCCGATAGCCATGGTCACAGATAAAACTGTTGGCATGGCAATTGGAATCCCTCCAATGAGAAGCACCAATAGATTATCGATTCCATCTCTGTACTTACGGCGCTGGATTGGATACATCACAACAATCTCGATAAGCATCCCTACTCCAATTGAGCATATGCAGAAGTTCCCAATTGCTGTCAGCACCTAATAAAACAACCGTCATCCATTGCACATCATCAGGTAACAAGTAAAGAACAAGTGCAAGTTCCAAACTTGGAAATACTGCTAAGTACATTAAATCTTCTTTACCTGCTGGAAGTGCCCTACGTTATTGGTGCTATCAACAAGGTGAGCAGCTTTTCCAAAGAAGGTGTGGACGCCAGTGGCAATAACGACAGCCTCAATCTCACCTTGCTTTACAGTCGAACCAGAGAATACCTCATCACCTGAGTGCTTATTTACAGGCAAAGACTCACCGGTAAGAGCAGACTGATCAATCTTGAGTGAATCACCTTCAAGAAGACGTGCATCTGCAGGGACAATATCTCCCAATTTAATACTGATGATGTCTCCCGGTACCAAAATCGCAGCTTCTTGCTCGTTCCATTTTCCATCTCTTAGGACCTTCAACCATTCAAACAAGTAAAAAGGGTTAGAAAGGCCTTGTCCCCCTTTTCTTGCAACACAAGCAATTTCGACATTAAAGTTTGTGAATATGGTGTTTGCAAGTTATTTTTTGGTATCCTTAAGCACCTTGGTTTTGGGAGCAAGACCAGCCATAAGTGCAGCAGCAGCATTTCCTGCATTATTTTCTTCGATGAAGCTAATAGTTGAGTTGATGAAGAGCAATGAGACAATTCCAATAAAATCTTGCCAATCTGGGGGTTTGCCCTGTCATTTTATCATACAAATACAATAAGAGATTGCTTATTTAAGCCTATTAGTTCAAGTAAAAGAGAGAGATGAGTGTAAACATACTCCTCCATTAGCCAAAGCAATGGCCATAATAGCAGCAAACTCCATGACCCATGAAAGAGGATTCCACATAAATCCCAAGAACTTCAGAACCTTGTTTTCCTGTTTAATGTTAGAAGTTTTTTTTTCCTTTTAGTTTTATACATTAACCTAAAAGCAAAAAGGTATAAATTAGAAAACTTTTGCCTTTTTCTCTTCAAGTTTGTTGGGACCAAAGATTTGAAGCCTTTTTTGGCCTTCTTCACTTGTCAGGCCGTTCCTGGTGCATTTCAATTGTTGAAACACTTCTTCAACGGGAATTCGCTCCTGCAATCACCACGTTCGAGTTTATATATATATATGTAAGTATAAAAGATTAGCCTTTTTACACGGAACACTTTACTGGCTGAATACGAGGGAAAGAAATACTGACAAGATCAACAGTCTCATTCTTGATTTCTTCCAAGCTGATGCTCTTATCCGCCATGTTTCTCTCTGATTAGTTTCCCAGGAACATATAATTAAATTAAAAGAAAAAAGAAGGAAATGTAGTCTCTTTATTTATCTTTCCATGCAAACCAAAAGTACGTTATAAGTTATAAATTGGGAGCTGAAACTACTCTCATAGAAACCCACATCTTTTCTTTATATATGTTGAGCTTTGTGCGGCTTGTTTTTAACTTCTACCTCAAAAAGAAAAAAGTAATTAAGAACAACTTAATAACTAGGTATTATTATGTTAATTTATGGGGGAAATTTAAAGTTTATTACGGTTAAAGCAATAGTACAAAATATACAAAGTGGAAACTCAAAGTTAAAGTGGTGTGTTGGTTGGGTTATCTATATAGCTGAGCTTTGGGAAAATTCGGGACCGTAAATGAGCGAAGGAGCAGGAGAGTCCTTTGGTCGACGCTGGCCAAGTCATTAGGCTATAAGCTATTTCACTATGTATTTCTCTCTCTCTCTCTCTCTCTCTCTCTCTCTCTCTCTCTCTCTCTCTCTCTCTCTCTCTCTCTCTCTCTCTCTCAAACCATAAAACTTGCCAATTTGTTGGTTAGTTTGGGATGTTAACATTTACGGGAATGGTGGAAACAACCTAGGGGCCACTTGTTATGTCATTTTATGCATGACGAAAAAGGGAGGATTTTCGGGGTCTATTCGAATTGCCAAATTATGATAAATAACATAATATGTTTAAATGCTTCACACTCTCTTCGATTGATTCATGATCATTCTCAACAAATGAAAGCATAATTCTTTTTTATTTTATTATTCCCTAAACTATAACCTTATTCTAATTTTATAAAATGCTTATTCTAATAAAATTACTCAATAACAAAAACAAAAAACAAATTAAATAAAAATAACATGTGTTTTAAGTTTTTTTAAATAATATGGACAAACTAAAAACAATTTGAGTTAACTATTTATAAATATGAATAAACTCAAATAAAATTTGCAATTCATATTCTTAGCTTAACAAAGTTGTGAGGAACTTTGACTATCTATTCCATATAGTTGTCTCATTCCCCATTTGAATAGTAATTAGGGCAAGAAATTGGGGCAGTTAAAGTGTTTATATTTTTGTTGGTATTTTTTACTTGTATAACTTATGTAATTAGTTTAAAAGTGTTTTTAGTAATAAAAAAAAATTGTGTACAAAGGGATCTAGATATAATGAGATTTTAATATTATATTTTGGATAATATTCTTGAAGAGAATTAAAGGAGAGTGATTTGTCGTATTTTGGTACATCAAATCAGGCTCTCTCGAACACTTGATTAGTTTGTCTCAAGCAATTTACGAAATTTTTTATGTTTTTTTTTTGTTTATTTTTAGTTTTTAGTATTAATGATTGTTTTTCTTTTGTTTCAATCCTTTTGAGACCCAATTTGGAAAAATTATGCCATTGGGAGTTTATTGGTGTATTTGAGTTTGTGTAGGGAGACATCTATAGCCAAACTATGAGGAAAATTGCAAGTGATGTGGGTATCATGACACTGATGCCAGGATGTTGTGACATTGACCCTCAATCAACTTAAAGGAGAAAAACTTCAATGAGAAACTGATCTGTCACGAATTACACTATTATTTACATTCCTTTTTCACATAAATTTAGCTTGTTTAATAGTTAAATCGAGTCATTTTAGTGTGTATATATATATATATATATATATATATATATATATTTTTATACTTTGATTAGTAAGTAATGTCTTTTAGTAGTTTTTATTACATCTTAGATATCTAAATAAGGTTGTGTGGTTATGTAGGTCAAATTGGGACCTAAATATGCCCATGTCGCAACACCGAGAAACCGATGTTGCAACACCAAAGACAAAAGAAAAAAAACAAGTCATGGAATGAAGCTGTCTACCGTGTCGTGACACGCCTCCAACTATGTTGCGACACGAGTCCTATGTTGCAACACAATAGGCGGATGTTGCAACACAACTTCTAAGCTGCCCAAAAATCCCTGCACTTAATGATTGCGATTTTGAGGGCAATTACGGTTCTTTTTCCAACATAAAACCTTAATTGACATTGTAAATGAAGAGGCACTTTAGTCTTTTGGATTTTTGCTTATATAAACAACATTATAACTAGATTCAATAGGGGATTGAACATAAAATTATTATTTAGTTATCATTTTTTATTTCGCTCTTAGTTTTTACCTAGTTATTTTTATGTTCGAGTAATTGGAAGATCCTATTCCAAAGTGAGACTTTTATGAGCGGATTTTTTTTGGAACCGCGCTTTTGAATCGATTAATCCATGAACTTTCTCCATCTCTTCTTCTATTCTATTATTTATATATCTTTCTTTAACTTGTTTAATTGATTGTTTGTGTAAATATTAGAATAAGTTTATACTTTATACAAGATCATACATGTTTCAACTGTTTAACCTAATTAATTGATTAAGTAATTAATAACCTAAAATTGGATTTTTTTTCAAGAGTACTCAGTATACTAGGAAGTAACGCCCCTAGTAGAAGATCTAGATAGGTGAGACCGAGAGAGTATCCTATTGAGTAAAACTTGTGCCAAGCGGTGAAACAAAAAGGGTATATGTGTGCCTAGGTGAGACCGAGAGAGTATCTTAAGTAGTAATCCTTAGTGAAAATGATATCGAGAGGGTATTCATAGCTAAGGGTGGTAAGTATTGGGTAATTATTGACTTAATTAATAATTAGGAAACATAATTGATTCTAGACTAAGAAACTCGTGTAGTTAAAACAAAGAATAGGAGAAATCCAAGTAACTTAATGGTTAGATTTACTGTTCATTTACTCTAATTAGTTTAATTATCTTAAATTGGAATTGACAGTACTAATTCATAACTCAATTAGATTAATAATTATTTTAATAGTGGTTTTCTCTGATCTACAATGTAACATCCCGATTTTGGGCCTAGTTAGAATAGTGGTTTCAAGACCACAAATCCAAAGTAGAAATAATTATTTTTTTGTATGTGTTGAGGTCTATGATAAATTTTCATGATTGTATGAAAGTTTCGTTAAGAAATTTTGTTGATAGAGTGTCCAATTTGATTTTTAGGACTAAATTGCAAAAGTTGCAAAATATGTGATTCTAGAAGCTTTAAGCATGAAATAGCTATGTATTATTAACTAGAGGTCCTTAAATAGAAATTTGACCAATTTCTATTTTTATGGACAAAAATGGGCATGAATAAGTAAAATTTGAAAGTTTAGTAAAAAGGGCATTTTGGTCATTTGGTTAATAAAAGAATAAAAAGGGAAAATTAAGTCAAAATTTGCTCATCTTCTCCATGCCATAGCCGAAATTTCTAAGGTCACCATAGCTAGGGTTTTTTCAACTTTCAAGCTTGATTGTAAGTGCATTCTAGTCTTATTTTTAATGTTCTTTACATTTTTGAAGTTGTTATCAACCGATCTAGCCATTTCTACCATTTATTTGAGCTAGAGTTGATGTCTAGGGTTTGACCAATGTGTGACATGCATGTATTTTGATGTTTCATGGTAGATCATGAAAGTTTGATGTGTGATAAACCTCTTTTACTAAGTGATTTTTCACAAAAACACCTAAAAAAGACCTATTTGTAAAATCTGTAAAATGTGTAGTAAAAATCTAATTTGATGAAAAATGTGGGCTGATATGAGCATGATATAGGTTTGGCTAGACTTAGGTAACAAAGAAAATGAGTACATTTCATTTTACGAGCTTAAGGGCTAATTTGTAAATATGTGAAAGTTTAGGGGTAAAACTATAATTTTGTAAAAGTATGGTTTTTGGGCTGATTTGAACAATGTGATAATTAAATGAGCTAAATTTGCTATTATAGATCGAGAAAAATAGAGTCTGACCCTAGACCGGTGAAAGAACAAAGTTGTGGACTAAATCGAATTAGTTAGTCATATTTTGTACCGAGGTAAGTTTGTGTGTAAATAATGCAATATATATTATGTATTTAATATCTTGTTATTGCATGACTTGTACAATTATCATTATGGTTTTGTTTAGCAAAGATTTGATACGACGAAATTCCTGGTTGAACCTTAGGAATAGTTAGGATACAAATGTAATGACATTAGGGTTATGAGTTTAAGTGTAAGACCATATCTGGGATATGACATCGTTATGAGATTTCATGTAAGACCATGTCTGGGACATGGCATCTATATGAAAATCGTGTAAGACCATTGCTGGGTTATTGGCATCGATATGAGATCCCATGTAAGACCATATCTAGGATATGGCATTGGTATGATTCTATGTGTATGTAATTCCCGAGTATCCTTTAGTATTCCAAGTGGTTCAATGGGTGATTTAAAGACTATGTCAAAGATGTGATAGGTTATGATTATGTGATGAAGTGGTACAGGTATGTACGCAAAACTCATGAGAAATGATTTTGGTTTAAAATACATTATTGGTAAGGATGCAAATGAGTAAGATAAGTCTATGATCACTTGATGATTTTGTGCTAATTTACATTATGTTATGTGTATGTTAATGTATGTTTAAAGTTTACTATTATTTACATACTAACTTATTAAGCTTAAAGCTTACCCCCATTTCCTTTTTATTTCTTATTGTGTCGCCAAGCTAACTTAGGGATCAGAAGTAGTTGGTGCACTGATCACACTATCAATTTGATCATTTGGGTATAATTGGTTTAATTATTTTGAATATGGCATGTATAGGGACTTGGTCTCTTTGTGATATGTGTCATTATTGATTTGGCCAAATGTTTTGGCTTGTAATGGTAATTGATTCATTTTATAAATGACCATTTGGTATTGGCTAATATTGGTTAAGTATATATACATATGATGATGCCTTCCATGGATGTGGTTATTGCATGATTTGTGATGATAAGTATGAGATGTTGTATGTGATAGAAATTAGCATGAATTTGATGTGTGGAAGTCTTGGTTGTGATTGAATTGGTAGTGTGTATACGCTTGGATTGGTGTTGTTTGATGTTGTGTAGGTTGGTGTAAGTAAGGGTGGCTAAAAGGCTAGGTAAATAGCCTTATTTTTGTCCACATGGGTAGACACACGGGCGTGTGTCTAGGTCGTGTGTGACACACGGCTTGCCCTATGTGTGTGTGATCTAGCCGTGTGTCTCCTGTATTGTAAATTTTAGCTTCGAATTGGCCACACGGGGAGACATGGCCTTGTGTTTCAGCAGTGTGAAGGACACGACCTAGGGACATGGGCGTGTGACATCTGCACTTATTTTAGGGAAAATTATGAAATTAAATCACCCACACGGCCTAGCACACGGGCGTGTACTTGGCCGTGTGAGCCTAATTTGTTGATGACGTCATAAACAGAGAGTTACATGGGCTGAGGATACGGGCATGTGGAACCACACGGCCCACCCACACGGGCGTGTGGAACTACACGGCCCACCCACATGGGCGTGTAATCCTCCAAAGCATGAAAATTTCCTACGTGTTGTAATTTTTTTTAAAGTTCTCGATTTAGTCTCGAAATGCTTTCAAAGCACGTTTTGGGCCTCGTAGGCTCGTTTAAAGGACGATATAAATGTTTATGATGTGACAACCCTAAATTGACCCTAGTCGGAAAGTGGTTTCGGGACCACAAGACCGAGTCATAAAAATAATTAACCATTATATTTGATGCTTATTATATGTATATAGGCATGTGTGAAAATTTCATGTTTGAATTTTGTTAATTGTAAGTGAATTTTGCTAAATAGGACTTGTGTGAGAAAATTTAGAAATGTGCTAGGCAAATGTTAAAGTGGCCTATTGATGCATGCTAGAAAATGTTGTCCTTGCAGGTCAAAATACCCAAAACTTGGGATGGTGGCCGGCCATGCTATGGGTAAAAAGGTATTATAAACATGCTATGTTAGTGTTTCATGGGAGGAATGATAAAATAAGGAGCATGGTAATAAAATAATGAAAAGGAAAATGATGAAGAAAAAAAGAAAAAGTTCTCATGTTGTTCAACTTGGCCGAATAGAAGAAAGAAAAAGAAGGGAAAGAGCTTGGAGAAAATCGGCTATGGTGGTTCACTAGACTAAGGTATGTTGATGTTGTTCCATGAGATTCATGCATATTTTTAGTTAGCTTGAGTTCTACCTAGCCCATGGTTTAAATCTTTGTTTTGAGATGGAGATGATATTCGGCCATGGGTGTTGTCTTCTTGGTTGGTGTTTGATGTTGTGGTGATGAGGCATGAAGATGAGTTAAGTTTCGGCTAAGGTGGACTTGTGTTGATGTCATTTGCATGCTAAGCATGAAGCTTTGTAATGATACATGTGATGGTGATTGATGACTCTTGGATTTTCTTTTTAGCATTTTTGAGTTAGACATTAAGTTCTTTGTTTAACCCATGACCAAAATTGAAATGGTATGGTGTCTTAATGCATTCGGCCATGGTAGGAAGTAGATGAGAATTGGTAGTAAGGTGAAGTGCAAATGTTAGTATTTGATTACTAGTGTATATATGTGTATTAGCCGAGTTTTGAACTTGAAACAAAATGGTATGTAGTCAATACAAGTAACCATATTTGTAGGAAGTATTAAGCATATAATCGGCCTCAACATAGACATGCATATTCGGCCACATGAGGTAGATTGGTGTTGCATATATTCGGTTAGAGGCAAGCATATTGATGCTTTTATCTTGGCTTAGATAATCGGCTAAAAGAGAGTGTGGGCTAATATGTTGAGTTGATTCACGATTTCATATATATGTGACTCTAATGTCTAGTGTATATATGGGTTAAGTACCTTGAGTTTCTCTTTTTGATGTTCAAATGATTAAATCAATTTATTGTTAAATTAAGCTCAAGAGCAAAGGGGAACTAAATCCGATAAAGGGAAGGAAAAAGTGATCGAATAGCCATCGAAATTGTTCGACAACATCCGAGGTAAGTTTTCGAGTAATGAAACTTAGTTTACGATTTGATTAAGTCATGACGTATAATCATAACAAATATACGGTGATATAATGATTCTACTTGAATTATATGTTGAGTTAATTAGTCTATACGTATGATGGGTAGCCGTATGTGCATAGAGATCATGTCATAAAGCAAACCAAATCATGCTGTTTGTATGTGGCTATTGAGCCGAAAATGGGAATGCTTAATAATTGACTTGTGTTTGAATTCTAGTTATGAAAATGAAATAAAGATGTGTCATGATTTACTGATATGTGCATGAATATTCGGATGATAACGGGGCTAAGTCCCGAAGGCATTTGTGCGAGTTACTAATTCCGGGCTAAGTCCCGAAGGCATTTGTGCGAGTTACTATATCCGGGCTAAGTCCGGAAGGCATTTGTGCGAACTACTATATCCGGGCTAAGTCCGAAGGCATTTGAGCGAGTAGCTATATCCGGTTAAACTCAAGGTACTTGGTTTGGGAATGAGCGATCTTGCTGTAATAATTTCAATTAATATGCTCGTAAAATCCCAACGATGAGGTATGTTTCGTATATGCATTGGATTAGTTGATTCCTTTTAAATAGTATTCGCTCAGTCGATTAATGAGCTTCCGGCTTTTGGTTAAGTTGATTCTCTTATGTATGAGTATAAGGGTTGGTAATGTGAAGTAGGTATAATTTTGAGAATGTGTGTATATGAAATTATCCGTTTAGTCATATGAATGCTATACTTCAATTGTGCCTAATTTCATTGCTCAAAACTTACTAAGCATTAAATGCTTATTCTGTTTCTTTGGTTATCTGTTTTATAGATTTTGGTTCGTCAGCTATTCGATTCGGGATTGTCAAAGTCGAAGTCGTCTACACTATCAAAGCCCTTGTGGTACTCTTTTAGTTGAACTCTGCTAATGGCATGTATAGGACTGCCCTTGTGTTATTAGTCAAGTACTTTGGTGTTGTATATATTTGGATAGCCATGCGAAAATGGCTTATATATTTTGAGCATAGTGTTATAATCATTTTGTATGTATATGGTTATTGAGAGGTGTGGATATGCTTGGCAATGATTGGCCATTGGAATGGTTAATCATGATCATATTTTGTGCTATATATGCTAAAGGGCTAGTTGAATCATGGAAACTATGAAATAGGTAAAGTCTACCTTAAAGGCAGATGCTGACAGCAGCAGTGATGTAAATTTGAAAAAATCAATAATAATAGTAGGAATGGAACTAAATAGTGAATAAATTATGTAATCGAACCTTGATGAATCTAATTTCATATGGAAGAAACGAAACGATCATATAAGTCGTATTTTAAGAGATATTTAAGTTTTCGTGGAACAGGGCCAGAGCGATTTCTGGATCCCCTGATCTGACTTTGGAAATTCACTATAAATTAACCAGAGATAATTAGAAGTCATGCCATATATGTATAGATTCCTTTTTGAGTCTAGTTTCCTTATAAACAAACGTCATAAGTATTGAAGCCCTGTACAGGGAGATATATAAGTCGTAATGCATGAAGGTCAGAGAAGTCGAACCCTAAAACCGGGGAGATTTTAACTAATAAACTGTACTAATTGGCCCAATTAAAAATTCTAGAAAAAAATTTGTAGATGGATATATGAGTCTAGTTTCAGGAAAAATTTACGGAATCAGTTTTCGAGCTTTGGAACTCGAGATATGATTTTTAAAGTGACTGTGATGCAGTTAGCCAGGTTGTCTGGAAAAAAAAATGAACTGTGTAAGTCAATGAAATAAGTCCGTAAATACCTCGTGTTCGACTCCAGCAACGGTCTCGGGTACGGGGTGTTACAATTTAATTGGTATCAGAGCTACGGTTTAGTCGATTCTAGGACTACCGTAATACATTTGGGTCTAGCTATACATGCCATTTTGCGATTATTTGATAGTGTGGTGATTTCTGACAATTGAAAATGTGTTTATTTATAGTAATGGATCCCGATCCCAACCGAGTGGTAGCTGATGATCTTGAGAGTGTAGCGCCTGCTCCCGCGCAAGGGACAGCGCCAGCGGACTCTCAACCTATTGCTAGTAATCCGAACGATGAAGCTAGACAAGCTTTTTATAGCGTGATGAATGATTGGTTCAACCAATACATTCGAACTAATACGGCTGTTCCACAACCCCCATTCCCGACTAATACAACCCCCGCACCTGCAATGCCTCTGGTCACTGACCAAATAAGGTCAAATAAGCTCCCAGTTGACAGAATCTGAAAACACAGGGCTACTAAATTTAAAGCTACGGACAGCGACGACGCCGAGCAAGCTGAATTTTGGATGGATAACACTATTCGGGTACTTGATGAACTACCTTGCACACCCGATGAATGCTTAAAGTGTACTATCTCCTTGCTACATGATTCTGCCTACTATTGGTGGAATACGTTGATTTCTGTTGTGCCCAGAGAGCAAGTAACTTGGGAGTTTTTCCAAACCGAGTTTCGAAAGAAGTATATCAGTCAGAGATTCATTGACCAAAAACGAAAGGAATTTCTTGAACTTAAACAAGGTTCCATGTCGGTTACCGACTATGAATGAAAATTTGTGAGGCTTAGCCGGTACGCACGAGAATGCATTTCTTCAGAAGCTGTGATGTGGAAACCTTTCGAAGATGGAATGAATGATGATATAAAGCTGTATGTTGGCATTTTAGAAATCCGAGAAATTGTGGTACTTGTCGAGCGAGCTTTAAAAGCCGAGGAGCTCAGTAAGGAGAAAAGGAAAGCTGATATGAGAGCAAAGGAGTTTCGTAAGAGATCTTCGGGAAAGCCCTTCCAACAGTCATCGAAGAAATTTAGAGATGACTTAGGCCGGTCTAGAGACACTTCGGGTTTTTCTAGACGAGATCGTGACCGACCCCCTGTGAGTACACGAGTCACTTCGGTCGCCAGTGTTGGAAACGATCGTCGAGACAGAACGGAGTGCCAGTATTGTGGTAAATGGCATTCGGGGAGTTGTAGATTCCATGACCGCTCCTGTTATAAATGCGGATCAGCTGACCATTTTATCAAGGATTGCCCGAGACTGTCTGAACAAAATGTAAATCAGAGTGGGAAACCAGGTGCTACTACTGCTCGGGGTAGACCGTCTAGAAACACGGGCAATGCTAGTGGCGGTCAGAGAGGATCTAGAGATGCTACAACCAGATCTGAGGCTCGTGCGCCTGCTAGAGCTTATGTTATACGTGCACGCGAGGATGCTTTTTCGCCTGATGTTATTACCGGTACTTTCACTCTCTTTGATACTAATGTGATTGCTTTGATTGACCCTGGTTCTACTCATTCTTATATATGTGAAACCTTAGCAACCAGTAAGACTTTACCTGTTGAGTCTACTGAGTTCGTAATTCGGGTGTCAAATCCCTTGGGTCGTTATGTGCTTGTCGACAAAGTGTGTAAGAAATGTCCCTTAGAAATCAGAGGTTCCTGCTTTCCGGCCAATTTGATGCTTTTACCGTTTGATGAATTTGATGTTATCCTCGGTATGGATTGGCTAACCGTTCACGATGCAGTTGTAAATTGCAAAAGAAAAACTATTGATTTGAGGTGTGCAAATAATGAGATGATTCGAGTTGAGTCTACTGACTTGAATGGGTCGCCAGCTGTAATATCATCGATGTTGGCTCAGAAATATGTAAGAAAGGGGTGCGAAGCATACCTTGCGTATGTACTTGATGAAAAAGAGTTAGAAAAGAAGCTTGAATCTGTGCCGGTGGTTTGTGAATATCTGGATGTTTTTCCCGAAGAATTACCGGGTTTACCACCTGTTCGGGAGGTAGAGTTTGGTATTGAGCTTGTACCTGGGACTACACCGATTTCGATAGCTCCGTATCGTATGGCACCAACAGAATTAAAGGAATTAAAAACTCAGTTGCAAGAGTTGATGTAACACCCCGTACCCGAGCCCATTACCGGAGTCGAACACAAGGTGCACACAAACTCAGCTAAATTGTTTTCACAGTCCATAAAAATTTTCCAGACTAGCTGGTTACTGCATCACTGTCGCTTCAAAAATCATATCTTGAGTTTTAAAGCTCGAAAATCAGTTTCATAATTTTTCCCTGAAACTAGACTCATAAGTCCATCAAAATATTTTTTTCTAGAATTTTTGGTAGGGCCAATTAGTACAGTTTATTAGTTAAAGTCTCCCCTGTTGCAGGGATCGACTATACTGACCTTTATGCGTTACGAATTGGATATCTCCCTGTACAGGGCTTCAATGCTGATGCAGTTTATTTCTATAGAAACTAGACTCAGAGAGGAATCTATACATATATGGCATGACTCCTAATTATCTCTGGTTAATTTACAATGAATTTCTAAAGTCGGAACAGGGGATCCAGAAACTGTTCTGGCCCTGTTTCATGAGAACTTTAATATTTCTTAACATATAATTCATATGACCATTTCGTTTCTTCCATATGAAAGTAGATTCATCAAGGTTCATTTACATAATTTATTAACTATTTAATTCCATTCCTACAATTTTTAGTGATTTTTCAAATCCACACCACTGCTGCTGTCAGCATCTGTTTTTCAGGTAAACCTTACCTATTTCGTGGTTTCTATGGACCAACTAAAGTTTTGTCATACATAGGTCCACATATAATCATTTTTAGCCATTCCAATGGCTGATCATTTGCTCACACTTCCATTCAGTCCGTAGTAACATCATAAAACCATACATATATACATAAGCACAAATGGTCTAATGCCATACTCCACTTTTACGAGCCATTTTCGCATGGTCGCACACACATACATCACAAAAGTACTTAAAACGCAACAAAAGGGTAGTCCTATACATGCCATTTCAAAATCCAACCAAAATATATACCGAAAGGGACTTTGATAGTGTGGGAGACTTGACTTCCAGAAATCCCGAGTCCGATAGTGACGAGCCAAAATCTATAGACAGAGAAACAGAGAAACAGAGTAAGCAATTTATGCTTAGTAAGTTAGAGCAAGGATTCCAGCACAACAAAAGCATAACATTCATATAGCTAACGGATAATTTCATATGCACAAATTCTCAATATCATACTTATTTCACATTCCAACCCCTATATTCATACATAAGGGTTCATCTTAGCCAAATGCCGAAAGCTCATTTCTCGATTGAGCGAATATTATTCAAGGAATCAACTATTCCAAAGCACATACGAACATACCTCGTTGCTGGAATTTTCAAGCGTATTAGCTGAAATTTTACAGCAGAGTTCATTCATTCTTGAATCACGTATCTTGAGTTTAACCGGATATGGCTACACATTCAAATGCCTTGGGACATAGCCCGATTAAAGAACTTCGCACGAATGCCTTGGGACTCAACCTCGGATTTAGTAGCTTGCTCGAAAGCCTTCGGATCTTAGTCCGGATTTAGTAACTCGCACGTATGCCGTCCGATCTTAGTCCGGATTTAGTCACTTAGCACAAAGCCTTGGGACTTAGCCCAGATATCATTGAATAACCATGTACATTTATCAATAAACCATAACACATTCACATTTCATTTTCATTAGCAAAATTCGACACAAGTCACTTATCACATTTGTAATTTCGGCTCAATAGCCACACACAAAGAGCATGATTTTAATTTGCTTTAAACATGATCTAATCAATTCAGAATTTAAGCTCTATTGCTCAAGAACTTACCTCGGACGTGGTCGAACGATTTCGACGGCTATTCCACGACTTTTTCCTTCCCCTTATCGGATTTAGCTCCCCTTTGCTCTTGAGCTTAATTTAACAAATAAATTGGTTTTATCATGTGAGCATCGAAAGAGGAATTCAAGATACTTAGCCAATATATATACTCATTAGGCATCAAAGTCGCATATGTACGAAATCATGAATCGAACTCAACACATTAGTTAATATTCCTCTTAGCGAATTTTCTAAGCCAAGAATAGGCATCAATATGCTTGCCTCTAACCGAATGCATGCACACCAATTTCCCTCATGTGGTCGAATATACATGTCCAATTTGAGGCCAATTATACACTTAATACCACACAAAACAGCATACATTTTACTACTAACGCATTACATATCGTAACTCATTGCACATCTCTCATTTACTTCATAATCGAGACATCATCACAAGCAAATATACACCTTGAAATAGCATATATGTCATACCAATACATCGTAATGTAACATATATACATATATATATGCTAGAGCCGAATTCTCAAGTGGCTTATATCCAAATATATACACATATCCAAAGCTTAAATCTTACTTACCATGCAACATGCATGAATCATACTTATGGATATAACATGGCGAATACCACAACACCATACCATTTCAATTTGGTCATGGTAAAACAAAGAACTTAGTATCTCATTCAAAAAATGCTAAAAGAAAATCTAAGAATCCTCAATCCTCCATCACATGTATCATTATCAAGCTTGATATTTAGCATGCAATGGCATTAACACCATATTCACTTTGGCGAATTTCATTCCCATGACATAACAAAGATTTGAACCATGGGCTAACAAGAACATCAAGCTAGCAACTAAAAACATGCATGAATCTCATGGCACAACCTCAAACATACCTTAATCTTGATGCAAGTATAGCCAACCTCTTCCTAATCCTCTTCCAAACCAAGTATGAAGCAAAACTTCCTCCTTATCCTTAGTATTTTCGGCCAAAAAGAGAGTGAAAATGGATGAACAAATTTTTTTGTTTTCTTTCCTACCTACACGGCAATGGGGAGGGAGAAGCCTTCACACACACACATTTTTTTTTATTCCATACTCCTTATTTTATTTATTCCAACATAACCCACTTACCAAACATGTTTCATGACATGATTTTTGCCCATAATTCCTTGTCATGGCGGCCACTAGCTATTGGGGGAATTTGACATGCAAGTCCATTGTTTTGCATGCATGCTTTAATTAGTCATCACACATTTCCCCATCATACTTTCAAAGTTTACTACTAGGTCCTTTCTAGTGAAATTCACATTTATAACTCTAAATCAAAGCATAAAAAATGTCACACATGGGTTAACACACATTATAGGCAATAAAATAAATATTAAATTATTTTTATGCCTCGGTTTTGTGGTCCCGAAACCACATTTCGACTAGGGTCATTTTAAGGCTGTCACAACTCTCCCCCACTTTAGAAATTTTCGTCCCCGAAAATCTTACCGGTAAATAGGTTTGGATATCGCTCTTTCATAGAGTTCTCAGGTTCCCAAGTAGCTTCTTCTATCCCGTGTTTGAGCCATAACACTTTCACTAGCGGAACCCTTTTGTTTCGCAACTCTTTCACTTCACGAGCTAGGATACGAATCGGTTCTTCTTCATAACTCATATCGGCTTGAATTTCAACCTCTGATGGACTAATTACGTGCGACGGATCAGATCTATAGCGTCAAGCATTGAAACATGGAAGACGTTAGAATCTTTTCGAGTTCGGGGCAAAATCAAACGATACGCAATCGGGCCAACTCGTTCGGAGATTTCAGCGGCCCAATGAATCTCGGCTCAACTTGCCCTTATGGCCGAATCGAGTATCTTTTTCCACGGCGAAACTTTAAGAAGCACTTTATCTCCCACCGATACTCAAATGTCCTTTCGCTTCAAATCCGCGCACGATTTTCGACGATCTGTGGCCGCCTTTAGACTTTCACGGATTACGTTTACCTTCTGCTCAAAGATCTTTAATCAAATCCACTCGAAAATTTTGTTTTCACCGAGCTCGGTCCAAAACAATGGTGTACGGCATTTACGCCCGTACAAAGCCTCGTAAGGCACCATCTTAATACTTGATTGAAAACTATTGTTGTAAGCGAATTCAATCAAAGGTAGGTACCAATCCCATGAACCACTGAACTCGAGGATGCAACATCTCAACATATCCTCAAGTATTTGAATTATCCGCTCGGATTGACCATCGGTTTGGGGGTGAAAGGCGGTGCTGAAATGCAACTTGGTACCCAAAGCTTCTTCCAATTTCTTCCAAAATCGCGAGGTGAACCTCGGATCTCTATCCGACACAATGTAAATCGGTACCCGTGTAATCTCACAATCGAGAAACGTACAATTCAGCTAGTTTATCCAATGAAAATCCGACGACAGGATAAAGTGAGCCGACTTAGTCAATCTATCAACTACAACCCAAATCGCATCCTTCTTACTTGTCGACAATGGCGGTCCGGACACAAAGTCCATTGTGACTCGATCCCATTTCCACTCTGTATCGTGATCGGTCAAGTAACCTTGAAGGCACTTGATGTTCCGCTTTCACTTGTTGACATATTAAACATCTCGAAACAAAGTCGGAGGTGTCTCGTTTCATACCATGCCACCAAAACCGACGTTTCAAATCGTTGTACATCTTCGTACTCCGGGTGGATTGCCATTCGGCTACAATGGGCTTTGTTCGAATTATCAAATAAGTTCAATTCTTTGGAACACACAAACGACTTCGAACCTCAAACAATCGTCATCATCAATTTGAAACTCCGATTCCTTGTTCGAACACACTCGGCCCGCTTTGCAAGCAACTCCTCATCAACTTTCGAGCTTCACGAATTTGATGAGTCAACAATGGTTTGGCCTTTAATTCGCTACTAACACATTGTCGGGCAGAATGGACAAGTATACATTCATAGCTCGTAAAGCAAGCAGTGATTTTCGCTTAAGGCGTCCGCAACCACATTAGCCTTTCCGGTGATAATCAATGACAAGCACATAATCTTTTAACAACTCGAGCCAACGTCTTTGTCGCAGATTTAAGTCTCTTTGAGTCATCAAATATTTGAGACTTTGTGATCTGAATACACATGGCACTTCTCACCAAATAAGTAATGTCGCCATATCTTTAAGGCGAATACGATGGCAACCAATTCGAGATCATGGGTCGGATAATTTTTCTCATGTGGCTTTAATTGTCTCGACGCATAGGCCACAACTCGACCTTCTTGCATCAATATGCAACCTAACCCAAGTAGGGAGGCGTCACTATAGATGACAAACTCTTTGCCAGATTCGGGCTGTACTAGTACTGGAGCTTCCGTCAAATGAGTTTTCAATTGGTCGAAACTTTTCTGACACTTTTCAGTCCATTCAAACTTGACATCTTTCTGAAGTAGTTTCGTTATGGGTGTGGCTATCATCGAGAATCCTTTTACAAACCGTCGGTAGTAACCAGCAAGTCCCAAAAACTCCGAACCTCGTAATATTTCTTGGAGGTTTCAGTTAAGTATGGCTGAAATTTTGCTCTGTCGACTCGAATACCCGATACAGATACCACATGACCCAAGAAGCTAACCTCTTAACCGAACTCACACTTGCTGAACTTAGCATATAACCGCTTATCCCGTAAAATTTGCAACACTAATCTCGGGTGCTCGCATGTTCGGTCTCATCTCTTGAATAGACCAAGATGTCGTCAATGAACACAACTACGAACCGATCCAAATATGATCCAAGATCCGATTCATCAAATCCATAAATACCGCAGGGCATTAGTGAGCCCAAATGGCATCACTAAGAACTCGAGTGACCATATCTCATTCTCAAGGCGGTTTTGGGTATGTCCGAATCTCGGATTCAAGAATCGATAATAGCCCGATCTCAAATCTATTTTTGAGAACACCGAGGCTCACTTCAGTTGATCGAACAAATCATCGATACGTGATAACGGATATTTGTTCTTTATTGTCACTTTATTAAGTCGACGATAGTCGATGCACAACCTCATGGTTCCGTCCTTCTTTTCACAAACAACACTGGTGCACCCAAGGTGAAAAACTCGGCGAGCAAAACCTCTATCCACCAACTCTTGCAACCGAGCTTTCAACTCCTTTAATTCCGTTGGTGCCATACGATACGGAGCTATCGAAATCGGTGTGGTCCTGTGTACAAGCTCAATACCAAACTCTATCTCCGAACAGTGGCAAACCGGCAATTCTTGGAAAAATATCCGGTATTCACAAACCACCGCACAGATTCGGGTTTTATTTCTAACTCCTTATCATCAAGTACATACGCAAGGTATGCTTCGCACCCTTTTCTTACATATTTCGGGCCAACATTGATGATATTACGGTGGCAACCCTTCAAGTCCGTAGACTCAACTCGGATCATCTCGTTATTTGCATCTCAAATCAATAGTCTTGCTTTTGCAATTCACAACCGCATCATGCACGGTCAACCAATCCAACCCAAGAATAACATCAAATTCATCGAACGGCAAAAGCATCAAGTCCGCGGAAAACAGAACCTCGAATTACTAGGGGCATTTCTTACACACTTTGTCGACCAAAGACGTAACGACCCAAAGGATTTGACACCGAATTACGAACTCGAGAGACTCAATAGGTAAAGTCTTCATTGGATGCTAAGGTTTTGCATATATAAGAATGAGTGGAACCAGGTCAATCAAAGCAATCACATTAGTATCAAAGAGAGTGAAAGTACCCGTAATAACATCCGGCGATGAAGCATCCTCGCGGCACGTATAGCATAAGCTCTAGCAGAGCGCGAGCCTCGGATCTGGTCGTAGCATCTCTAGATCCTCTCGACCACCACTAGCATTGCCCATATTTCTAGATGGTCTACCTCGAGCAAAGTGGTAGCGCCCGGCTTCCCACTCGATCTACATTCATTGAGACAACCTCGGGCAATCTTTAATGAAGTGGTCAACGATCCGCACTTGTAACAGAGCGGTCACGGAATCTACAACTTCCGAATGCCATTTGCCACAATGTCGACAATTCGTTCTATCTCGATGTTCATTCCCAACACCGCAACCGAAGTGCCTCGTGTACCATTGTGGGGTCGATCACGATCTCGTCTAAAAAGCCCAAGTGCCTCTAGACCGCCCACATCATCTCGAAATTTCTTCGATGCTGTTGGAGAGACTTTCCTGAGGATCTTTTACGAAACTCTCCAGTTCCCACATCAACTTTTTGTTTTTCTTTTCTAAGCCCCTCGGCTTTACAAGCTCGCTCGACAAGTACTACGAACTCTCGTATTTCAAGAATGCCAACGAACATTTTTATATCTTCATTCAGCCCATCCTCGAAGCGTTTACACATGATAGCCTCGGACGAAACACATTCCCGAGTGTATCTACTAAGTCTAACAAATTTTCGCTCGTAGTCAGTAACTGACATAGAACCTTGCTTAAGCTCAAGAAATTCCTTTCGTTTTTGATCAACAAATCTCTGACTGATATATTTCTTCTGAAACTCAGTTTGGAAAAACTCTCAAGTTACTTGCTCTCAGGACACAACAGAAGTCAGAGTACTCCACCAATAGTAGGTAGAATCGCGTAGCAAGGAGATAGTACACTTTAGGCATTCATCAGGTGTACAAGATAGCTCATCGAGTACCCGGAGAGTGTTGTCCAACCAAAATTCAGCTTGCTCGGCGTCGTTGCTATCCGTAGCCTTAAATTCAGTAGCCCCGTGTTTCCGGATTCTATCAACTGGGGGCTTACTTGACCTTATTTGGTCAGTTACCGGAGGCATTGTAGGTGCTTGGGGTTGTATTTTTGGGAAAGGAGGTTGTGGAACACCAGATTTGTTTGAATGTATTGGTTAAACCAATCATTCATCACGCTATAGAAAGCTTGTCTAGCTTCATCATTAGGATTACTAGCATTAGGTTGAGAGTCCGCCGGAGCTGTCCCTTGTGCGGGAGCAGGCGCTACACTCTCAAGATCATCACCACCGCTTCGGTCGGGATCGGGATCCATTACTATATATAAACACATTTCAATTGTCGAAATCACCACACTATCAAATAATCACATAAAATGGCATGTATAGCTAGACCCAACACATTACGGTAGTCCTAGAATCGACTAAACCGTAGCTCGATACCAATAAAATTGTAACACCCTGCACTGCGAGCCCGTTATCGAGTCGAACACAAGGTGCACACAAACTCGCTAAATTGTTTTCACAATCCATAAAAATTTTCCAGACTAGCTGGTTACTGCATCACTGTTGCTTCAAAAATCATATCTTGAGTTTTAAAGCTCGAAAATCAGTTTCGTAATTTTTCCCTGAAACTAGACTCATAAGTCCATCAACATATTTTTTTCTAGAATTTTTGGTAGGGCCAATTAGTACAGTTTATTAGTTAAAGTCTCCCCTGTTGCAGGGATCGACTACACTGACCTTCGTGCGTTACGAATTGGATATCTCCCTGTACAGGGCTTCAATGCTGATGCCGTTTATTTCTATAGAAACTAGACTCAGGTAGGAATCTATACATATATGGTATGACTCCTAATTATCTATGGTTAATTTAAAATGAATTTCTAAAGTCGGAACAGGGGATCCAGAAACTGTTCTGGCCCTGTTTCACGAGAACTTTAATATTTCTTAACATATAATTCATATGACCGTTTCGTTTCTTCCATATGAAAGTAGATTCATCAAGGTTCATTTACATAATTTATTCACTATTTAATTCCATTCCTACAATTTTAGTGATTTTAAAATCCACACCACTGCTGCTGTCAGCATCTGTTTTCAGGTAAACCTTACCTATTTCGTGGTTTCTATGGACCAACTAAAGTTTTGTCATACATAGGTCCACATATAATCATTTTAGCCATTCCAATGGCTGATCATTTGCTCACACTTCCATTCAGTCCGTAGTAACATCATAAAATCATACATATATACATAAGCACAAATGGTCTAATGCCATACTCCACTTTTACGAGCCATTTTCGCATGGTCGCATACACATACATCACAAAAGTACTTAAACGCAACAAAAGGGTAGTCCTATACATGACATTTCAAAATCCAACCAAAATATATACCGAAAGGGGCTTTGATAGTGTGGGAGACTTCGACTTCCAGAAATCCCAAGTCCGATAGCTGACGAGCCAAAATCTATAGACAGGGAAACAGAGAAACGGAGTAAGCAATTTATGCTTAGTAAGTTAGAGCAAGGGATTCCAGCACAACAAAAGCATAACATTCATATAGCTAACGGATAATTTCATATGCACAAATTCTCAATATCATACTTATTTCACATTCCAACCCCTATATTCATACATAAGGGTTCATCTTAGCCAAATGTCGAAAGCTCATTTCTCGATTGAGCGAATATTATTCGAAGGGAATCAACTATTCCAAAGCACATACGAACATACCTCGTTGCTGGAATTTTCAAGCGTATTAGCTGAAATTTTACAGCAGGTTCATTCATTCTTGAATCACGTATCTTGAGTTTAACCGGATATGGCTACACATTCAAATGCCTTGGGACATAGCCCGATTCTGAAGAATCGTCGAATGCCTTCGGACTCAACCCGGATTTAGTAGCTTGCTCGAAAGCATTCGGATCTTAGTCCGGATTTAGTAACTCGCACGTATGCCGTCGGATCTTAGTCCGAATTTAGTCACTTAGCACAAAGCCTTCGGGACATAGCCCAGATATCATTCGAATAACCATGTACATTTATCAATAAACCATAACACATTCACATTTCATTTTCATTAGCAAAATTCAGACACAAGTCACTTATCACATTTGTAATTTCGGCTCAATAGCCACACACAAAGAGCATGATTTTAATTTGCTTTAAACATGATCTAATCAATTCAGAATTTAAGCTCTATTGCTCAAGAACTTACCTCGGACGTGGTCGAACGATTTCGACGGCTATTCCACGACTTTTTCCTTCCCCTTATCGGATTTAGCTCCCCTTTGCTCTTGAGCTTAATTTAACAAATAAATTGGTTTTATCATGTGAGCATCGAAAGAGGAATTCAAGATACTTAGCCAATATATATACTCATTAGGCATCAAAGTCGCATATGTACGAAATCATGAATCGAACTCAACACATTAGTTAATATTCCTCTTAGCCAATTTTCTAAGCCAAGAATAGGCATCAATATGCTTGCCTCTAACCGAATGCATGCACACCAATTTCCCTCATGTGGCGAATATACATGCCCAATTTGAGGCCAATTATACACTTAATACCACACAAAACAGCATACATTTTACTACTAACGCATTACATATCGTAACTCATTGCACATCTCTCATTTACTTCATAATCGAGACATCATCACAAGCAAATATACACCTTGAAATAGCATATATGTCATACCAATACATCGTGTGCGAACATATATACATATATATATGCTAGAGCCAATTCTCAAGTGGCTTATATCCAAATATATACACATATCCAAAGCTTAAATCTTACTTACCATGCAACATGCATGAATCATACTTATGGATATAACATGGCGAATACTACAACACCATACCATTTCAATTTGGTCATGGTAAAACAAAGAACTTAGTATCTCATTCAAAAAATGCTAAAAGAAAATCTAAGAATCCTCAATCCTCCATCACATGTATCATTATCAAGCTTGATATTTAGCATGCAATGGCATTAACACCATATTCACTTTGGCGAATTTCATTCCCATGACATAACAAAGATTTGAACCATGGGCTAACAAGAACATCAAGCTAGCAACTAAAAACATGCATGAATCTCATGGCACAACCTCAAACATACCTTAATCTTGATGCAAGTATAGCCAACCTCTTCCTAATCCTCTTCCAAACCAAGTATGAAGCAAAACTTCCTCCTTATCCTTAGTATTTTCGGCCAAAAGAGAGTGAAAATGGATGAACAAATTTTTGTTTTCTTTCCTACCTACACGGCAATGGGAGGAGAAGCCTTCACACACACACATTTTTTTTATTCCATACTCCTTATTTTATTTATTCCAACATAACCCACTTACCAAACATGTTTCATGACATGATTTTGCCCATAATTCCTTGTCATGGCGGCCACTAGCTATTGGGGGAATTTGACATGCAAGTCCATTGTTTTGCATGCATGCTTTAATTAGTCATCACACATTTCCCCATCATACTTTCAAAGTTTACTACTAGGTCCTTTCTAGTGAAATTCACATTTATAACTCTAAATCAAAGCATAAAAAATGTCACACATGGGTTAACACACATTATAGGCAATAAAATAAATATTAAATTATTTTTATGCCTCGGTTTTGTGGTCCCGAAACCATATTTCGACTAGGGTCGTTTTAAGGCTGTCACAGTTGACGGATAGAGGTTTCGCCGACCAAGTTTCTCACCTTTGGGTGCACCAAAGATTGTTTGTGAAAAGAAGGACGGAACCATGAGGTTGTGCATCGACTATCGTCGGTGAATAAGGTGACAATAAAGAATAAATATCCGATACCGCGCATTGACGATTTGTTTGATCAACTAAAGGGAGCCTCGGTGTTTTCAAAGATAGATTTGAGATCGGGTTATTATCGATTCATAATTCGAGATTCGGATATACCCAAAACAGCTTTCGAGCGAGATACTGATACTACGAGTTCTTAGTGATGCCGTTTGGGCTCACTAATGCCCCTGCGGTATTTATGGATCTGATGAATTGGGTCTTCAGACAGTATCTGGACTAGTTTTTAGTTGTGTTTATCGATGACATCTTGGTCTACTCAAGAGATGAAACCGAGCATGCTGAGCACCTGAGATTAGTGTTACAGATTTTACGAGATAAGCAGTTATATGCTAAGTTCAGTAAGTGTGAGTTCGGTTTAAGAGAGGTAGCTTCTTGGGTCATGTGGTATCCGGCATCGGGTATTCGAGTTGATCCGAGCAAAATTTCAGCCATACTTAACTGGAAGCCTCCGAGAAATATTACTGAGGTTCGGATCTTTTTGGGACTTGTCGGTTACTACCGACGGTTTGTAAAAGGTTTCTCGATGATAGCCACACCAATGACGAAACTACTTCAGAAAGATGTTAAGTTTGAATGGACAGAAAAGTGTCAGAAAAGTTTAGATCAATTGAAAAATCATTTGACGGAAGCTCCAGTACTAGTACAGCCCGAATCAGGCAATGTAACACCCCGTACCCGAGACCGTTGCCAGAGTCGGACACGAGGGGTTAACAGACTTAATTCACTTATTTGCACAGTCCATTTTAAATTTCTAGACGAGCTGGCTAACTACGTCACTGTCACCTTAAAAATCATATCTCGAGTTCCAAAACTTGAAAACCAGTTCCGTAAATTTTCCTGCAACTACACTCATATATCCATCTAAAGTTTTTTTCTATAATTTTTGGTTGAGCCAATTAGTACAGTTTATTAGTTAAAGTCTCCCCTGTTACAGGGTTCGACTATTCTGACCTTCATGCATTACGACTTGGATATCTCCCTGTACAGGGATTCAATACTGATATCGTTTGTTTCTATAGAAACTAGACTCAAAAAGGAATCTATACATATATTGAATGACTTCTAATTATCTCTGGTTAATTTATAATGAATTTCCAAAATCAGATTAGGGGATCCAGAAATCGCTCTAGCCCTGTTCCACGAAAACTTAAATATCTCTTAAAATACGACTCATATGACCATTTCGTTTATTCCATATGAAAGTAGATTCATCAAGGTTCGATTACATAATTTATTCACTATTTAACTCCATTCCTACTATTTTTAGTGATTTTCAAATTCACACCACTCGCTGCTGTCACTTACGCCTTTAGGGTAGACTTTACCTATTACATAGTTTCCATGATTTAACTAACCCTTTAGCATACATAGCACAAAACATGATTGTGATTAACCATTCCAATGGCCAATCATTGCCAAGCATATCCACACCTCTCAATAACCATATACATACAAGATGATTATAACATTATGCTCAAAATATGTATATAAGCCATTTTCGCATGGCTATCCAAATTTGTACAATACCGAAAGGTACATGACCAACATAAAAAAGGGTAGTCCTATACATGCCATTTTAAAGTTCAACCAAAAGTGTACCAAAAGGGGCTTTGATAGTGTGGACGACTTTGACTTCGACAATCCCGAGTCCGATAGCTGACGAACCAAAATCTATAAAACAGAGATTCAAAGAAACGGAATAAGCATTAAATGCTTAGTAAGTTTTGAGCCATGAAATTAGACACAACTAAAGCGTAGCATTCATATGGCTAAACGGATAATTTCATATGCACAAATTCTCAATATCATACTTACTTCACATTACCAACCCTTATATTCATACACAAAAGATCAACTTAGCCAAAGGCGGTAGCTTATTTATCGAACGAGCGAATACTATTTGTAAGGGATCAACTAATTCAATGCATATACTGAAACATACCTCATCACCTGGATTTTACGAGCGTATTAATTGAAACTATTACAGCAAGGTCGCTCATTCCCAAGCCAAGTACCTTCGGATTTAACCGGATATAGCTACTCACTCGAATGCCTTGGGACATAGCCGGATATAGTAACTCGCACCAATGCCTTCGGACTTAGCCCGGATATAGTAACTCGCACAAATGCCTTGGGACTTATCCCGGATATAATAACTCGCACAAATGCCTTGGGACTTAGCCAGGATATAGTAACTCGCACAAATGCCTTGGGACTTAGCCCGGAACTAGTCACTAGCGCAAATGCCTTGGGACTTAGCCGGTTATCATCCAAATATTCATGCACATATCAATAAATCATGACACATCCATATTTCATTTTCATAATTAGAGTTCAAACACAAGTCACGTATTAAGCAATCCCATTTTCGCTCACTAGCCACATACAAACAGCATGGTTTAGTTTACTTTATGACACGATCTCTATGCACATACGGCTACCCGTCATACGTATAGACTAATTAACTCAACATATAATTCAAGTAGGATCATCATATCACCGTATATTTGTTATGCTCATACGTCATGACTTAATCAAATCGTAAACTAAGTCTCGTTACGCGAAAACTTACCTCGGATGTTGTCGAACGATTTCGATGGCTATTCTACCACTTTTTCCTTCCCTTTATTGGATTTAGTTCCCCTTTGCTCTTGAGCTTAATTTAACAAATAAATTGATTTAATCATTTGAGCATCAAAAAGAGGAACTCAAGGTACTTAGCCCATATATATATACATTAGACATTAAATTCACATACATATGAAATCATAAATCAACTCAACATATTAACCTACACTTCCTTTTAGCCGATTGTCTAAGCCAAGATAAAAGCATCAATATGCTTGCCTCTAACCGAATACATGCAACACTAATCTTCTTCCTATGGCCGAATATGCATGTCTATGTTGAGGCAGATTATATGATTAATACTTCCTACAAGTATGGTTACTTGTATTGATTATATATCATCTTATTTCAAGTTCAAAACTTGGCTAATACGCATATATACACTAGTAATCAAATACTAACATTTTGCACTTCACCTTACTACCATTTCACATCTACTTTCTACCATGGCCGAATGCATCAAGACACCATACCATTCAATTTTGGTCATGGGTTACACAAAGAACTTAATGTCTAACTCAAAATGCCAAAAAGAAAATCCAAGAGTCATCAATCGCCATCACATGTATCATTACAAAGCTTCACACTTAGCATGCAAATGACATCAACACAAATCCACCTTAGCGAAACTTAACCCATCTTCATGCCTCGTCACCACAACATCAAACATCAACCAAGAAGACAACACCCATGGCGAATATCATCTCCATCTTATAGCAAAGATTTAAACCATGGGCTAGGTAGAACTCAAACTAACAACTAAAAACATGCATGAATCTCATGGACAACATCAAACATACCTTAGTCTAGCAAACCACCATAGCCGATTTTCTCCAAGCTCTTTCCTTCCTTTCTTTCCTCTATTCGCCAAAGATGTTCAACGAATGAACACTTTTTTTTGTTTTCTTTCTTCAATTCACGGCAATGGGGGGGGGGGGAAACATGGATGAGACAATTTTGTTTTTTTCATCACTCTTCCCTTTGCATTATTATTTTATTATCCATACTCCTTATTTTATTTTTCCTAACATAAATCACTAACATAACATGTTTATGACATGTTTTGCCTATAACATTTTGTCCTCCTTCCTTGTCATGGCCGGCCACTACTAAATTAAGGGGGAAACTGACATGCAAGTCCACCCTTTTATTACATGCACTAATAGATCCTTATAGATTAACCTATCACATTTCAAAAGTGTCACACATAAGTCCTATTAGCTGAATTCACATACAATCGACTAAATCGAAGCTTAAAACTTTCACACATTCATATTCACATATTTTAGACAATAAATATCATATTCAAATAATTTGGTGACTCGGTTTAGCGGTCCCGAAACCGCTTTCCGACTAGGGTCACTTTAGGGCTGTCATAACTCTCCCCCACTTAAGAAATTTTCGTCCCCGAAAATCTTATCGGTAAATAGGTTTGGGTATCGCTCTTTCATAGAGTTCTCGGGTTCCCAAGTAGCTTCTTCCATCCCGTGTTTGAGCCATAACACTTTTACTAACGGAACCCTTTTGTTTCGCAACTCTTTCACTTCACGAGCTAGGATACGAATCGGTTCTTCTTCATAACTCATATCAGATTGAATTTCAACCTCTGATGGATTAATTACGTGCGATGGATCAGATCTATAACGTCGAAGCATCGAAACATGAAAGACGTCGTGAATCTTTTCAAGTTCAGGGGGCAAAATCAATCTATACGCAACTGGACCAATTCGTTCAGATACTTCATAGGGCCCTATGAACCTCGGATTCAGTTTGCCCTTACGGCCAAATTTGAGTATCTTTTTCCAAGGTGAGACCTTAAGAAACACTTTGTCTCCCACCTGATACTAAATATCTCTTCGTCTTAAATCCGCATACGACTTCTGACGATCTGATGCTGCCTTCAGACTTTCACGAATTATTTTT
The DNA here is from genome assembly GCF_025698485.1 of Gossypium arboreum. Taxonomy (NCBI): domain Eukaryota; kingdom Viridiplantae; phylum Streptophyta; class Magnoliopsida; order Malvales; family Malvaceae; genus Gossypium; species Gossypium arboreum. Next base: position 76,556,915 of record NC_069075.1, read on the forward strand.
ACTTTCTATTCAGCATCTTTAATCAAATCCACTCCGAAAATTTTTCTTTCACCGAGCTCGGTCCAAAACAATGGTGTACGGCATTTTCGACCGTACAAAGCCTCCTAAGGCGCCATCTTAATGCTTGACTGAAATCTATTGTTGTAAGCAAAATCAATCAAAGGTAGATATCGTTCCCATGAACCACTAAACTCAAGGATGCAGCATCTCAACATATCCTCGAGTATCTGAATTATCCGCTCGGATTGACCATCGGTTTGGGGATGAAAAGCGGTGCTAAAATGCAACTTGGTACCCAAAGCTTCTTGCAATTTCTTCCAAAATCGCGAGGTGAATCTCGGATCTCTATCCGACACAATAGAAATGGGCACCCCGTGTAATCTCACAATCTGAGAAACATACAATTCAGCTAGTTTATCCAATGAAAAATCCATACGTACGGGAATAAAATGAGCCGACTTAGTCAGTCTATCAACAACAACCCAAATCGCATCTTTCTTACTTGTCGACAATGGCAACCCAGACACAAAATCCATCGTGACTCGATCCTATTTCCATTCAGGTACCATGATCGGTTGGAGTAAACCCGAAGGCACTTGATGTTCCGCCTTCACTTGCTGACATATTAAACACTTCGAAACAAAATCGGAAATGTCTCGTTTCATACCATGCCACCAAAACTGACGTCTCAGATCGTTATACATTTTCGTACTCCCCGGGTGAATTGACATTCGGCTACAATGAGCTTCATTCAGAATCATCGAAATGAGTTCTGAATTTCTTGGAACACACAAACGACTTCTGAACCTCAAACAATTGTCATTATCAATTTGAAACTCTGATTCCATATTCAGAACACATTCAGCCCGTTTTTCAACCAATTCATCATCGACTTTCTGAGCTTCACGAATTTGATGAATCAACAATGGTTTGGCCTTTAATTACGCCACTAACACATTGTCGATAGAATGCACAAGTGTACATTCATCGCTCGTAAAGCAAACAGTGATTTACGACTTAAGGCATCCGCTACCACATTAGCCTTTCCCGGGTGATAGTCAATGACAAGCTCATAATCTTTCAACAACTCAAGCCAACGTCTTTGCCGCGATTTAAGTCTCTTTGAGTCATCAAATATTTGAGACTTTTGTGATCCGAAAATACATGCACTTCTCACCAAATAAGTAATGTCGCCATATTTTCAAAGCGAATATGATGGCAGCTAATTCGAGATCATGGGTCGGATAATTTTTCTCATGTGGCTTTAATTGTCTCGACGCATAGGCCACAACTCGACCTTCTTGCATCAATACGCAACCCAACCCAAGTAGGGAGGCATCACTATAAATGACAAACTCTTTGCCTGATTCGGGTTGCACTAGAATTGGAGCTTCAGTCAAATAAATTTTCAGTTGGTCAAAACTTTTCTGACATTTTTCCGTCCATTCGAACTTAACATCTTTTTGAAGTAGCTTCGTCATTGGTGTGGCTATCATCGAGAAGCCTTTTACAAACCGTCGGTAGTAACCGGCAAGTCCCAAAAAGCTCCGAACCTCAGTAATATTTCTCGGAGGCTTCCAGTTAAGTATGGCTGAAATTTTGCTCGGGTCAACTCGAATACCCGCTGCGGATACCACATGACCCAAGAAGCTAACCTCTTAACCGAACTCACACTTACTGAACTTAGCATATAATTGCTTATCTCGTAAAATCGCAACACTAATCTCGGTGCTCAAAGATGCTCGGTTTCATCTCTTGAGTAGACCAAGATGTCATCGATAAACACAACTACAAACCGATCCAAATACGGTCTAAAGATCCGATTCATCAAATCCATAAATACCGCAGGGGCATTAGTGAGCCCAAACGGCATCACTAAGAACTCATAGTGACCGTATCTCGCTCGAAAGCGGTTTGGGTATATCCGAATCTCGAATTAGAATCGATAATAACCCGATCTCAAATCTATCTTTGAAAACACCGAGGCTCCTTTAGTTGATCAAACAAATCATCAATACGCGGTAACGGATATTTATTCTTTATTGTCACTTTATTTAGCTGACGATAGTCGATGCACAACCTCATGGTTCCGTCCTTCTTTTTCACAAACAATACTGGTGCACCCTAAGGTGAGAAACTTGGTCGAGCGAAACCTCTATACGTCAATTCTTGCAACCGAGCTTTCAACTCTTTTAACTCGGTTGGTGCCATACGATCACGGCTATCGAAATCGGCGTAGTCCCGTACAAGTGAATTCCAAACTCTACCTCCCGAACAGTGGTAAACCCGGTAATTCTTGGGAAAAACATCCGGGTATTCACAAACCACCCAAGATCGATTCGGGTTTCCTTTTAACTCTTTGTCATCAAGTACATACGCAAGGTATGCTTCGCACCCTTTCTTACATATTTCGAGCCAACATTGATGATATTACGGTGGCAACCCTTTAAGTCCGTAGATTCAACTCGGATTATCTCGTTATTTGTGCACCTCAAATCAATAGTCTTGCTTTTGCAATTCATAACCACATCATGCACAGTCAACCAATCGAAACCAAGAATAACATCAAATTCATCAAACGGCAAAAGCATCAAGTCCGCCAGAAAACAGGAACCTCGAATTACTAGGGGGCATTTCTTACACACTTTGTCGACAAGCACGTAGCGACCCAAGGGATTTGACACCCAAATTACGAACTCAGTAGACTCAATAGGTAAAGTCTTACTGGATGCTAGGGTTTCACATATATAAGAATGAGTAGAACCAGGGTCAATCAAAGCAATCACATTAGTATCAAAGAGAGTAAAAGTACAGGTAATAACATCTGGCGAGGAAGCATCCTCGCGGCGGCAGATAGCATAAGCTCTAGCAGGAGCACGAGCCTCAGATCTAGTTGTAGCATCTCTAGATCCTCTCTGACCACCACTAGGATTTCCCGTGTTTCTAGATGGTCTACCTCGAGCAGTGGTAGCACCCGATTTCCCACTCTGGTTTACATTCTGTTCAGACAACCTCGGGCAATCTTTAATAAAGTGGTCAACTGATCCGCACTTGTAACAGGGTCGGTCATGGAATCTACAACTCCCCGAATGCCATTTACCACAATATTGGCACTCCGTTCTATCTCGACGATCATTTCCAACACTGGCGACCGAAGTGACTTGTGCACTCACAGGGGGTCGATCACGATCTCGTCTAGAAAAGCCCGAAGTGTCTCTTGATCGGCCTAGGTCATCTCTAAATTTCTTCGATGACTGTTGAAAGGGCTTTCTCGAAGATCTCTTGCGAAACTCCTTTGCTCCCACATCAGCTTTCCTTTTCTCCTTGCTGAGCTCCTCGGCTTTGTAAGCTCGCTCGGCAAGTACCACAAATTCTCGGATTTCTAAAATGCCAACATACAGCTTTATATCATCGTTCAGTCCATCCTCGAAACATTTACACATCACGGCTTCTGAAGAAATGCATTCTCGTGCATACCGGCTAAGCCTCACAAATTTTCGTTCATAGTCGGTAACCGACATGGGACCTTGTTTGAGTTCAAGAAATTCCTTCCATTTTTGGTCAATGAATCTCTGACTGATATACTTCTTTCGAAACTCGGTTTGGAAGAACTCCCAAGTTACTTGCTCTCTGGGCATAACAGAAGTCAACGTATTCCACCAATAGTAGGCAGAATCACGTAGCAAGGAGATACTACACTTTAGGCACTCATCGGGTGTGCAAGATAGCTCATCGAGTACCCGGATAGTGTTGTCCAACCAAAATTCAGCTTGCTCGGCATCATCGCTGTCCGTAGCTTTAAATTCAGCAGCCCCGTGTTTTCGGATTCTGTCAACTGGGGGTTTATTTGACCTTATTTGGTCAGTTGCTAGAGGTATTGTAGGTGCGGGGGTGGCATTAGTCGGGAATAGAGGTTGTGGAACAGTCGTATTAGTTCGAATGTATTGGTTGAACCAATCATTCATCACACTATAGAAAGCTTGCCTAGCCTCATCATTCGGATTGCTAGCAATAGGTTGAGAGTCCGCCATTGTCCCTTGTAAAGGGAGCAAAGCGCACTCTCAAGATCATCACCACCGCTTCGGTTGGGATCGGGATCCATTACTATAAATAAACACATTTGCAAATGTCGAAATCACCACACTATCAAATAATCACAAAATGGCATGTATAGCTAGACCCAAACGTATTACGGTAGTCCTAAAATTGACTAAACCATAGCTCGATACCAATAAAATTGTAACACCCGTGCACTCGAGACCGTCACGAGTCGGACACGAGGGGTTAATGAGACTTAATTCACTTATTTGCACAGTCCATTTTAAATTTCCAGACGAGTGGCTAATGCGTCCTTGTCACCTTAAAATCATATCTCGAGTTCCAAAACTCGAAAACCAGTTCCGTAAATTTTTCCTGAAACTAGACTCATATTTCCATCTAAATTTTTTTCTAGAATTTTTGGTCGAGCCAATTAGTACAGTTTATTAGTTAAAGTCTCCCCTATTTTAGGGTTCAACTATTCTGACCTTCATGTATTACGACTTAGATATCTCCCTGTACAGGGCTTCAATACTAATTCCGTTTGTTTCTATAGAAACTAGACTCGAAAAGGAATCTATACATATATGGCATGACTTCTAATTATCTCTGGTTAATTTATAATGAATTTCCAAAGTCAGATCAGGGGATCCAGAAATCGCTCTGGCCCTGTTCCACGAAAACTTAAATATCTCTTAAAATCCGACTCATATGACCGTTTTGTTTCTTACATATGAAAGTAGATTCATCAAGGTTAGATTACATAATTTATTCACTATTTAACTCCATTCCTACTATTTTTAGTGATTTTTCAAATTCACACCATCTTCTGTCAAGATTCCGCCTTTAGGGTAGACTTTACCTATTACATAGTTTCCATGATTTAACTAACCCTTTAGCATACATAGCACAAAACATGATTGTGATTAACCATTCCAATGGCCAATCATTGCCAAGCATATCCACACCTCTCAATAACCATATACATACAAGATGATTATAACATTATGCTCAAAATATGTATATAAGCCATTTTCGCATGGCTATCCAAATTTGTACAATACCGAAAGATACATGATCAACATCAAAAAGGGTAGTCCTATACATGCCATTTCAAAGTTTAACCAAAAGTGTACCAAAAGGGGCTTTGATAGCGTGGACGACTTCGACTTCGACAATCTCGACTCCGATAGCTGACGAACCAAAATCTATAAAACAGAGATTCAAAGAAACGGAGTAAGCATTAAATGCTTAGTAAGTTTTGAGCCATGAAATTAGACACAACTAAAGCGTAGCATTCATATGGCTAAACGGATAATTTCATATGCAAAAATTCTCAATATCATACTTACTTCACATTACCAACCCTTATATTCATACACAAAAGATCAACTTAGCCAAAGGCGGTAGCTCATTTATCGATCGACGAATACTATTTGTAAGGATCAACTAATTCAATGCATATCTGAAACATACCTCATCGCTGGGATTTTACGAGCGTATTAATTGAAACTATTACAGCAAGGTCGCTCATTCCCAAGCCAAGTACCTTCGAGATTTAACCGGATATAGCTACTCACTCGAATGCCTTGGGACATAGCAGGATATAGTAACTCGCACCAATGCCTTGGGACTTAGCCGGATATAGTAACTTCGCACAAATGCCTTGGGACTTATCCGGATATAGTAACTCGCACAAATGCCTTGGGGACTTAGCCCGGATATAGTAACTCGCACCAATGCCTTGGGACTTAGCAGGAACTAGTCACTAAGCGCAAATGCCTTGGGACTTAGCCCGGTTATCATCCAAATATTCATGCACATATCAATAAATCATGACACATCCATATTTCATTTTCATAATTAGAGTTCAAACACAAGTCACGTATTAAGCAATCCCATTTTGGCTCACTAGCCACATACAAACAACATGGTTTAGTTTGCTTTATGACACGATCTCTATGCACATACGGCTACCCGTCATACGTATAGACTAATTAACTCAACATATAATTCAAGTAGGATCATCATATCACCGTATATCTGTTATGCTCATACGTCATGACTTAATCAAATCGTAAACTAAGTCTCGTTACTCGAAAAATTACCTCGGATGTTGTCGAAGCGATTTCGATGGCTATTCGACCACTTTTTCCTTCCTTTATCGATTTAGTTCCCCTTTGCTCTTGAGCTTAATTTAAAAATAAATTGATTTAATCATTTGAGCATCGAAAAGAGGAACTCAAGGTACTTAGCCCATATATATATATACATTAGACATTAAATTCACATACATATGAAATCATGAATCAACTCAACATATTAACCTACACTTCCTATTAGCCGATTGTCTAAGCCAAGATAAAAGCATCAATATGCTTGTCTCTAACCGAATACATGCAACACTAATCTTCTTCCTATGGCCGAATATGCATGTCTATGTTGAGGCCGATGATATGCTTAATACTTCCTACAAGTATGGTTACTTGTATTGATTATATATGCTCTTATTTCAAGTTCAAAACTCGGCTAATACGCATATATACACTAGTAATCAAATACTAACATTTTGCACTTCACCTTACTACCATTTCACATCTACTTTCTACCATGGCCGAATGCATCAAGACACCATGCCATTCAATTTTGGTTATGGGTTACACAAAGAACTTAATGTCTAACTCAAAAATGCCAAAAAGATAATCCAAGAGTCATCAATCGCCATCACATGTATCATTACAAAGCTTCATACTTAGCATGCAAATGACATCAACACAAATCCACCTTAGCCGAAACTTAACCCATCTTCATGCCTCGTCACCACAACATCAAACATCAACTAAGAAGACAACACCCATGGCCGAATATCATCTCCATCTTATAGCAAAGATTTAAACCATGGGCTAGGTAGAACTCAAACTAACAACTAAAAACATGCATGAATCTCATAGACAACATCAAACATACCTTAGTCTAGCAAACCACCATAGCCGATTTTCTCCAAGCTCTTTCCCTTCCTTTCTTTCCTCTATTTGGCCAAAGATGTTCGAGAATGAACACTTTTTTTTTGTTTTCTTTCTTCAATTCACGGCAATGGGGGGGGGGGAAACATGGATGAGACAATTTTTTTTTTCATCACTCCTCCCTTTGCACTATTATTTTATTACCCATACTCCTTATTTTATTTTTCCTAACATAAATCACTAACATAACATGTTTATGACATGTTTTGCCCATAACATTTTGTCCTCCTTCCTTGTCATGGCCGGCCACTACTAAATTAAGGGGGAAATTGACATGCAAGTCCACCCTTTTATTACATGCACTAATAGATCCTTATAGATTAACCTATCACATTTCAAAAGTGTCACACATAAGTCCTATTAGCTGAATTCACATGCAATCGACTAAATCGAAGCTTAAAACTTTCACACATTCATATTCACATATTTTAGACAATAAATATCATATTCAAATAATTTGGTGACTCGATTTAGCGGTCCCGAAACCGCTTTCCGACTAGGGTCACTTTAGGGCTGTCACAGGCAAGGAGTTCGTCATTTACATTGATGCATCCTTACTTGGGTTGGGTTGTGTATTGATGCAAGAAGGTCGAGTTGTAGCTTATGCGTCGAGGCAACTGAAGCCACATGAGAAAAATTATCCAACCCATGATCTCGAACTGGCTGCCATCGTATTCGCTTTGAAAATATGGCGACATTACTTATTTGATGAGAAGTGCCATGTATATTCGGAGCACAAAAGTCTCAAATATTTGATGACTCAAAGAGACTTGAATCTGCGACAAAGACGTTGGCTTGAGTTGTTAAAAGATTATGAGCTTGTCATTGACTATCACCCGGGAAAGGCTAATGTGGTTGCGGATGCTTTGAGTCGTAAATCACTGTTTGCTTTACGAGCGATGAATGTACACTTGTCTGTTCTATCCGAAAATGTGTTAGTAGCAGAATTAAAGGCTAGACCATTGTTGATTCATCAAATTCGTGAAGCTCAGAAAGTCGATGATGAATTGGTTGCAAAACGGGCTGAATGTGTTTCGGATAGGGAATCAGAGTTTCAAATTGATGACGTCGATTGTTTAAGGTTCAGAAGTCGTTTGTATGTTCCAAGAAATTCAGAACTTATTTCGATGATTCTGAACGAAGCTCATAGTAGCCGAATGTCAATTCACCCGGGGAGCACGAAAATGTACAACGATCTGAGACGTCAGTTTTGGTGGCATGGTATGAGACGAGACATTTCCGATTTTGTTTCGAAGTGTTTAATATGCCAACAAGTGAAAGCGGAACATCAAGTGCCTACGGGTTTACTCCAGCCGATCATGATACCTGAATGGAAATGGGATCGAGTCACGATGGATTTTGTGTCTGGGTTGCCATTGTCGACAAGTAAGAAAGATGCGATTTGGGTTGTTGTTGATAGACTGACTAAGTCGGCTCATTTTATTCCCGTACGTATGGATTATTCACTGGATAAACTAGCTGAATTGTATGTTTCTCAGATTGTGAGATTACACGGGGTACCCATTTCTATTGTGTCGGATAGAGATTCGAGATTCACCTCGCGATTTTGGAAGAAATTCAAGAAGCTTTGGGTACCAAGTTGCATTTTAGCACCGCTTTTCATCCCCAAACCGATGGTCAATCCGAGCGGATAATTCAGATACTCGAGGATATGTTGAGATGCTGCATCCTTGAGTTTAGTGGTTCATGGGAACGGTATCTACCTTTGATTGAGTTTGCTTACAACAATAGTTTTTAGTCAAGCATTAAGATGGCGCCTTACGAGGCTTTGTACGGTCGAAAATGCCGTACACCATTGTTTTGGACCGAGCTCGGTGAAAGTAAAATTTTCGGAGTTGATTTGATTAAAGATGCTGAGCAGAAAGTAAAGATAATTCGTGAAAGTCTGAAGGAAGCATCAGATCGTCAGAAGTTGTACGCGGATTTGAAACGAAAGGACATTGAGTATCAGGTGGGAGATAAAGTGTTTCTTAAAGTTTCACCTTGGAAAAAGATACTCAGATTTGGGCGTAAGGGCAAATTGAGTCCAAGGTTCATCGGGCCATATGAAATATCCGAACGAGTCGGTCCAGTTGCGTATAGATTGATTTTGCCCCCTGAACTTCAAAAGATTCACGACGTCTTTCATGTTTTGATGCTTCGACGTTATAGATCTGATCCATCGCACATAATTAATCCATCAGAGGTTGAAATTCAACCCGATATGAGTTATGAAGAAGAACCGATTTGTATCCTGGCTCGTGAAGTGAAAGAGTTACGAAACAAAAAGGTTCCTTTAGTAAAAGTGTTATGGCTCAAACACGGGATGGAAGAAGCTACTTGGGAGACCGAGAACTCTATGAGAAAGAACGATACTCAAACCTATTTACTGGTAAGATTTTCGGGGATGAAAATTTCTTAAGTGGGGGAGAGTTGTGACAACCCTAAATTGACTCTAGTTGGAAAGTGGTTTCGGGACCACAAGACCGAGTCATAAAAATAATTAACCATTATATTTGATGCTTATTATATGTATATAGGCATGTGTGAAAATTTCATGTTTGAATTTTGTTAATTGTAAGTGAATTTTGCTAAATAGGACTTGTGTGAGAAAATTTAGAAATGTGCTAGGCAAATGTTAAAGTGGCCTATTGATGCATGCTAGAAAATGTTGTCCTTGCATGTCAAAATACCCAAAACTTGGGATGGTGGCGGCCATGCTATGGGTAAAAGGTATTATAAACATGCTATGTTAGTGTTTCATGGGAGGAATGATAAAATAAGGAGCATGGTAATAAAATAATGAAAAGGAAAATGATGAAGAAAAAAGAAAAGTTCTCATGTTGTTCAACTTGGCGAATAGAAGAAAGAAAAAGAAGGAAAGAGCTTGGAGAAAATCGGCTATGGTGGTTCACTAGACTAAGGTATGTTGATGTTGTTCCATGAGATTCATGCATATTTTTAGTTGTTAGCTTGAGTTCTACCTAGCCCATGGTTTAAATCTTTGCTATGAGATGGAGATGATATTCGGCCATGGGTGTTGTATTCTTGGTTGGTGTTTGATGTTGTGGTCATGAGGCATAAAGATGAGTTAAGTTTCGGCTAAGGTGGACTTGTGTTGATGTCATTTGCATGCTAAGCGTGAAGCTTTGTAATGATACATGTGATGGTGATTGATGACTCTTGGATTTTCTTTTTTGCATTTTTGAGTTAGACATTAAGTTCTTTGTTTAACCCATGACCAAAATTGAAATGGTATGGTGTCTTGATGCATTCGCCATGGTAGGAAGTAGATGAGAATTGGTAGTAAGGTGAAGTGCAAATGTTAGTATTTGATTACTAGTGTATATATGTGTATTAGCCGAGTTTTGAACTTGAAACAAAATGGTATGTAGTCAATACAAGTAACCATATTTGTAGGAAGTATTAAGCATATAATCGGCCTCAACATAGACATGCATATTCGCCACATGAGGTAGATTGGTGTTGCATGTATTCGGTTAGAGGCAAGCATATTGATGCTTTTATCTTGGCTTAGATAATCGGCTAAAAGAGAGTGTGGGCTAATATGTTGAGTTGATTCACGATTTCATATATATGTGACTCTAATGTCTAATGTATATATGGGTTAAGTACCTTGAGTTTCTCTTTTGATGTTCAAATGATTAAATCAATTTATTGTTAAATTAAGCTCAAGAGCAAAGGGAACTAAATCCGATAAAGGGAAGGAAAAAGTGATCGAATAGTCGTCGAAATCGTTCGACAACATCCGAGGTAAGTTTTGAGTAATGAAACTTAGTTTACGATTTGATTAAGTCATGACGTATAATCATAACAAATATACGGTGATATAATGATTCTACTTGAATTATATGTTGAGTTAATTAGTCTATACGTATGATGGGTAGCCGTATGTGCATAGAGATCATGTCATAAAGCAAACCAAATCATGCTGTTTGTATGTGGCTATTGAGCCGAAAATGGGAATGCTTAATAATTAACTTGTGTTTGAATTCTAGTTATGAAAATGAAATAAAGATGTGTCATGATTTACTGATATGTGCATGAATATTCAGATGATAACGGGGCTAAGTCCCAAGGCATTTGTGCTAGTGACTAATTCCGGGCTAAGTCCCAAGGCATTTGTGCGAGTTACTAATTAGGGCTAAGTCCCAAGGCATTTGTGCGAGTTACTATATCGGGCTAAGTCCCAAGGCATTTGTGCGAACTACTATATCGGGCTAAGTCCCAAGGCATTTGAGCGAGTAGCTATATCGGTTAAATCGAAGGTACTTGGTTTGGGAATGAGCGATCTTGCTGTAATAATTTCAATTAATATGCTCGTAAAATCCCAACGATGAGTTATGTTTCGTATATGCATTGGATTAGTTGATTCCTTTTAAATAGTATTCGCTCAGTCGATTAATGAGCTTCCGACTTTTGGTTAAGTTGATTCTCTTATGTATGAGTATAAGGGTTGGTAATGTGAAGGAGGTATGATTTTGAGAATGTGTGTATATGAAATTATCCGTTTAGTCATATGAATGCTATACCTCAATTGTGCCTAATTTCATTGCTCAAAACTTACTAAGCATTAAATGCTTATTCCGTTTCTTTGGTTCTCTGTTTTATAGATTTTGGTTCGTCAGCTATTGGACTCGGGATTGTCAAAGTCGAAGTTGTCCACACTATCAAAGCCCTTGTGGTACTCTTTTAGTTGAACTCTGCTAATGGCATGTATAGGACTGCCCTTGTGTTATTAGTCAAGTACTTTGGTGTTGTATATATTTGGATAGCCATGCGAAAATGGCTTATATATTTTGAGCATAGTGTTATAATCATTTTGTATGTATATGGTTATTGAGAGGTGTGGATATGCTTGGCAATGATTGGCCATTGGAATGGTTAATTATGATCATATTTTGTGCTATATATGCTAAAGGGCTAGTTGAATCATGGAAACTATGAAATAGGTAAAGTCTACCTTAAAGGCAGATGCTGACAGCAGCAGTGATGTAAATTTGAAAAAATCACTAATAATAGTAGGAATGGAATTAAATAGTGAATAAATTATGTAATCGAACCTTGATGAATCTACTTTCATATGAAAGAAACGAAACGATCATATAAGTCGTATTTTAAGAGATATTTAAGTTTTCGTGGAACAGGGCCAGAGCGATTTCTGGATCCCCTGATCTGACTTTGGAAATTCACTATAAATTAACCAGAGATAATTATAAGTCATGCCATATATGTATAGATTCCTTTTTGAGTCTAGTTTCCTTATAAACAAACGGCATAAGTATTGAAGCCCTGTACAGGGAGATATATAAGTCGTAATGCATGAAGGTCAGAGCAGTCGAACCCTGAAACAGGGGAGAGTTTAACTAATAAACTGTACTAATTGGCCCAATTAAAAATTCTAGAAAAAAATTTTTAGATGGATATATGAGTCTAGTTTTAGGGAAAATTTACGGAATCAGTTTTCAAGCTTTGGAACTCGAGATATGATTTTTAAAGTGACTATGATGCAGTTAGCCAGGTTGTCTGGAAAAAAAATGAACTGTGTAAGTCAATGAAATAAGTCCGTAAATACCTCGTGTTCGACTCCGGCAACGGTCTCGGGTACGGGGTGTTACATATGAAAAGTTCTAAATTTGAATGGAAATTCATGTTTCGATTTTCAATGTTCGTTTGAGTTTAAGTCCAGTAATGCCTTATACCCTATTTCAGCGTCAGATATGGGTAAGGGGTGTTACTTTAGTGGTATCAGAGCTACAGTTTAGTCAATTCTCGGACTAATGTAGCATGTGTACAAGTCTAGCTATACATGCCATATATATATTGTAATAGTGTGACGACTCCTGACAGTTTTAAAATTGTGTTTTCATATAGTAATGGATCCCAACCAAGCTGAGGCTGATAAAGTCAAAAGTAATGTGCCGACTCCCGCTCAAGGGGCAGCGCCGTATGATAGTTGGCCCCCTACAGTTAGTCAAGGAGAAGGAGGCAGAGAAGCCTTTCTCCATATGATAAACGCGTAGTATACGGAGTTCGTTCGAATGAACCCGAGCGCTCAACCCCCTCCACCCCCACCTGTTCCTCAGCCTATCCCCATAGCACCCCGAGGTATGTACTTCATAAGATTGAATAGACCTCCAGTTGATAAGATTCAAAACAAGGAGCCGAAGAGTTTCGAGCTGGTATAGATGATGACCTCGAAAGAGCAGAGTTCTGGCTTGAGAATACCATCAGGGTATTTGATCAATTATCATGCACACCTGAGGAATGAATGAACTATGTGGTATCACTTTTGAGAGACTCGGCTTATTAGTGGTGGAACACCCTTGTGTCAGTTGTACCAAAGGAGAGAGTTAATTGGGAATTTTTCCAAGAAGTGTTCTGTAAGAAGTACATTAGCCAAAGGTTTATCAATTAGAAATGAAAAAAATTTCTTGAGTTAAAATAAGGCCGAATGACGGTAACAGAATATGAGCTTGAGTTTGTGAGACTGAGCAAATACGCTCGAGAATGTGTTTCGACTGAAGCTATCATGTGTAAGAGATTTGAAGATAGGCTTAACAAAGATATCTGATTATTGGTTGGCATTCTTGAACTGAAAGAATTCGTTGTGCTTGTAGAGAGAGCTTGTCAGGCCAAGGAGTTCACTAAAGAGAAAAGAAAAGCTGAGTTTGAGTCTCGAGACTCGAAGAAGAGACAGATGGGTAAGTCACTTCAGTCCTTATCTAAGAAACCGAGAGAGTTTAATACTCGATCAAGTGCTTCAGTTGGTTTTTCAAATAGAAACCATGAGAAACAGTATTCGGGTTATAATGCTTAGACTACTTTGATAGCGAGTGTGGGTAATGCTCGACCTAGTAAACCTGAATGTCCACATTGTGGTGACGTCACCCCGGTGAATGGGTGAATGATCGAACTTGTTTCAAGTGTGGTTCCCAACATCACTTCATTAGAGATTGCCCCGACATGGTTGAAAAAGAGAAATTTCAGAGTACAAGATTGGGTAATACTACTTCTAGAGGGAGGCCATAGAAAAACCTCGAAAATGGAGCGAGTACCAAGAGTGCACCTAGAGATCCAACTGTGAGATCCGAGGGTAGAGAGTAACACCCCGTACCCGAGACCGTTGTCGGAGTCGAACACGAGGTGCTAACCGACTTAATTAATTTACTTACACAGTCCACTTAAAAAAATAATTCCAGGCAGTTGGCTAACTGCGTCACTGTCACCTTAAAAGTCATATCTTGAGTTCCAAAACTCAAAAATCAGTTTCGTAATTTTTACCTGAAAATAGACTCATATTTCCATCTACATATTTTTTTCTAGAATTTTTGGTTGGTTCAATTAGTACAGTTTATTAGTTAAAATCTCCCCTGTTACAGGGTTTGACTACACTGACCTTCTTGCATTGCGACTTAGATAACTCCTTTTACAGGGCTTCAATACTTATGCCATTTGTTTCTAATGAAACTAAACTCAAAAATGAATCTATACATATATGGTATGACTTCTACTTGTCTCTGGTTAATTTATAGAGAATTTCCAAATTCAGATCAGGGGATCCAGAAACTGTTCTGGCCCTGTCTCACGAAAACTTTAACATCTCACAATATACTATTCATATGAATGTTTCGTTACTTTCTTATGAAAATAAATTCATCAAGGTTCGATTACATAATTTATTCACTATTTAATTCCATTCCTACTATTTTTAGTGATTTTTCACATCCACATCACTGCTGCTGCCAGCATCTATTTTTAAGGTAAACTTTACCTATTTCATGATCCTCCATGGATCAACTAGAGTTTGTCATACATATACCAAAAGTGATCATGAATGACCATTCCCATGGCTAACCGTTACCAACATTTCCATACCTCTCAACGAACAACATACAAAACGATTATAATGCTATGATCAAAGTATATTTAAGCCATTTTCGCATGGCTATCCAAATTTACACAAAACCGAAGGGTACATGACCAACAACAAAAAGGGTAGTCCTATACATGCCATTTCAAAGTTCAACCAAAAGTATACCAAAAGGGGCTTTGATAGTGTGGGCGACTTCGACTTCAAAATTCCCGAGTCCGATAGCTGACAAACCAAAATCTATAAAACAGAGAATCAAAGAAACGAAGTAAGCATTAAATGCTTAGTAAGTTTCGAGCAAAGAATTTAAGGACAACTGAAGTATAGCATTCATATAACTAAACGGATAATTCCATATATACATATTCTCAAATCATTCCTACTTCACATTCCAACCCCTATATTCATACAGAAGGGATCATCTTAGCCAAATACCAGAAGCTCATTACTCGACTGAGCGAATATTATTCGAAGGGAATCAACTATTCCAATGCACATACGAAACATACCTCATTGTTAGGATTTTTCAAGCGCATTAATTGAAATTATTACAGCAGATCACTCATTCCCAAATCACATACCTTCAGAATTTAACCGGATATAACTACTCGCTCAAATGCCTTCGGGACATAGCCCGGTTAGAGTAACTCGCACAATTGCCTTCGGGACTTAGCCCGGATTTAGTAACTCGCACAAATGCCTTCGGGACTTAGCCCGGATTTAGTAATTCGCACAATTGCCTTCGGGACTTAGCCCGGTTTTAGTAATTCGCACAAATGCCTTCGGGACTTAGCCCGGATTTAGTCACTAGTGCAGATGCCTTCGGGACTTAGCCCTGTTATCATCCAAATATTCATACTCATATCAATAAATCATGACACATCTATATTTCATTTTCATAATTGGAGTTCAATCACACGTCACGTATTAAGCAATCCCATTTTCGGCTCACTAGCCATATACAAACAGCATGGTTTAGTTTGCTGTATGACACGATCTCTATGCACATACGGCTGCCCGTCACACATATAGACAAATTAACTCGACATAAAATTCAAGTAGAATCATCATATCACCGTATATTTGTTACGCTCATACGTCATGACTTAATCAAATCGTAAACTAAGTCTCGTTACTCGAAAACTTACCTCGGATGTGGTCGAATGATTTCGGCGGCTATTCGATAACTTTTTCCTTTCCCTTATCCAACTGTGGTCCTCTAAGCTCTTGAGCTAATTCAAACAGATTTAACTTATTAAAGTCTCATTATGCTAGCTTATGGCCGAATATGACAAGGAGTTTAATAGGTCATATGGCCACCCTTTAGCTCAAATACACAATTGTCATGCGCATTTTTAATCACATTAAGCAATTTAACACAATTCATTTGAACATCAAAAGAGGACCTCAAGGTACTTAGCCCATATATACATTAGGCATTAGATTCAAATATATATGGAATCATGAGTCAAACTCAACATTTTAGCCCACACTCCCTTTTAGCCGATTTTCTAAGCCAAGATAAAAGCATCAATATGCTTGTCTCTAACCGAACACATACAACACAAATCTATTTCATGTGGCCAAATATACATGTCTAGGTTGAGGCCGATTATATGCTTAATACTTCCTACAAATATGGTTACTTGTATTGACTACATACCATTTTGTTTCAAATTCAAAACTCGGCTAATACACATATACACACTAGTAAATCAAACACTAACATTTGCTCTTCCCCTTACTACCATTTCTCATCCAAATAACGTGAATAACAACCATATTTCCCCCCTACTTTCTACCATGGCCGAATGCATCACAACACCATACCATTTCAATTTTGGTCATGGTTAAACAAAGAACTTAATGTCTCACTCAAAAATGCTAAAAAGAAGATTCAAGAGTCATCAATCCACAATCACATGCATCATTACAAAGCTTCATTTTTAGCATGTAAATGACATTAACACCAATCCACCTTAGCCGAATACCATCTCCATGACATAGCAAAGTTTTGAACCATGGGCTAGCTAGAACTCAAGCTAACAACTAAAACATGCATGAATCTCATGGCACAACATCAAACATACCTCAATCTAGTGAACCACCATAGCCGATTTTTTTCTCCAAGCTCTTTCCCTTCCTTTCTCCTTAAAGTTTTCGGCCAAAGGTGTTCAAGGATGAACACTTTTTTTTTGTTTTCTTTCCTTCAACTCACGGCAATGGGGGGAGGAAACAATCACACACATTCTTTTTTTTTTTTTTGTTTCTCATCCTACTAACACTAATATTTTATTGCCCATGCTCTTTATTTTATTATTCCTTACATAATGCATTAACCCAACATGTTTATGACATGTTTTTAGCCATAACATTTTGTCCACCCATGCTCATGGCCGGCCACTACTAATTAGGGGGAAATTTGACATGCAAGTCCCCCCTTTTTGATTACATGCACTAATAGCTCTTTATAGATTACCCTATCACAATTCAAAAGTATAACGCATAAGTCCTATTAACTAAATTCACATGCAATTAACGAAATCAAAGCTTAAAACTTTCACACATTCATATTCACATATTTTAGACAATAAATATCATATTTAAATAATTTGGTGACTCGGTTTAGCGGTCCCGAAACCGCTTTCGACTAGGATCACTTTAGGGCTGTCACAACTCTCCCCACTTAAGAAATTTTCGTCCCGAAAATCTTACCCAAAAATGAGTTTGGGTATCGTTCTTTCGTAGAGTTCTCGGTTTCCCAAGTAGCTTCTTCGATTCCGTGTTTGAGCCATAACACTTTTACCAACGGAACCCTTTTGTTTCGCAACTCTTTCACTTCACGAGCTAGGATACGAATCGGTTCTTCTTCATAACTCAAGTCGATTGAATTTCAACTTCTAATGGATTAATCACGTGACGGATCGATCTATAACGTCAAGCATCGAAACATGAAAGACGTCGTGAATCTTTTCAAGTTCAGGGGGCAAAATCAAACGATACGCAACTGGACCAACTCGTTCGGATATCTCATATGGCCCGATGAACCTCGGACTCAGTTTGCCCTTATGGCCAAATCTGAGTATCTTTTTCAAGGTGAGACCTTAAGAAACACTTTGTCTCCCACCGATACTCAATATCTCTTCGCTTTAAATCCGCATACGACTTCGACGATCGATGTCGCCTTGGACTTTCACGAATTATTCTTACTTTCTGCTCAGCATCTTTAATCCAATCCACTCAAAATTTTACTCTCACCGAGCTCGGTCCAAAACAATGGCGTCGGCATTTACGCCCCGTACAAAGCCTCGTAAGGTGCCATCTTAATACTTGATTGAAAACTATTGTTGTGCGAATTCAATCAAAGGTAAATACCGCCCCACGAACCACTAAACTCGAGGATGCAACATCTCAACATATCCTCAAGTATCTCGAATTATCCGCCGGATTGACCATCGGTTTGTGGATGAAAAGCGGTGCTAAAATGCAGCTTGGTACCCAAAGCTTCCTGCAATTTCTTCCAAAATCGCGAGGTGAATCTCGGATCTCTATCTGACACAATAGAAATCGGCACCCCATGTAATCTCACAATCTGAGAAACATACAATTCAGCTAGTTTATCCAATGAAAAATCCGTACGTACGGGGATAAAGTGAGCCGGCTTAGTCAGTCTATCAACAACGACCCAAATCGCATCTTTCTTACTTGCCGACACTGGCAACCCAGATACAAAATCCATCGTGACTCGTTCCCATTTCCATTTAGGTATCATGATCGGCTGAAGCAAACCCGTAGGCACTTGATGTTCCGCCTTCACTAGCTGACATACTAAGCACTTCGAAACAAAATCGGAAATGCCTCGTTTCATACCATGCCACCAAAACTGGCGTCTCAGATCGTTATACATTTTCGTACTCCCCGGGTGAATTGACATTCGGCTACAATGAGCTTCGTTCAGAATCATCGAAATGAGTTCTGAATTTCTTGGAACGCACAAACGACTTCTGAACCTCAAACAATCGTCATCATCAATTTGAAATTCGGATTCCATATTCGGAACACATTCAGCCCGTTTTGCAACCAATTCATCGTCGACTTTCTGAGCTTCACGAATTTGATGAATCAATAATGGTTTGGCCTTTAATTCAGCTACTAACACATTGTCGGGTAGAACAGACAAGTGTACATTCATCGCTCGTAAAGCAAACAGTGATTTCCGGCTTAAGGCGTCCGCAACCACATTAGCCTTTCCCGGGTGATAATCAATGGCAAGCTCATAATCTTTCAACAACTCAAGCCAACGCCTTTGTCGCAGATTCAAGTCTCTTTGAGTCATCAAATATTTGAGACTTTTGTGATCCGAAAATACATGGCACTTCTCACCAAATAAGTAATGTCGCCATATTTTCAAGGCGAATACGATGGCAGCTAATTCGAGGTCATGGGTCGGATAATTTTTCTCATGTGGCTTTAATTGTCTCGACGCATAGGCCACAACTCGACCTTCTTGCATCAATACGCAACCCAACCCAAGTAGGGAGGCATCACTATAAATGACAAACTCTTTGCTTGATTCAGGTTGCACTAGAATTGGAGCTTCAGTCAAATAAGTTTTCAGTTGATCAAAACTTTTCTGACATTTTTCCGTCCATTCGAACTTAACATCTTTTTGAAGTAGCTTCGTCATTGGTGTGGCTATCATCGAGAAACCTTTTACAAACCGTCAGTAGTAATCGGCAAGTCCCTAAAAGCTCCGAACCTCAGTAATATTTCTCGGAGGCTTCCAGTTAAGTATGGCTGAAATTTTGCCCGATGCGGATACCACATGGCCCAAGAAGCTAACCTCTCTTAACCAGAACTCACATTTACTGAACTTAGCATATAACTGCTTATCCCGTAAAATTTGCAACACTAATCTCAGGTGCTCAGCATGTTCGGTCTCATCTCTTGAATAGACCAAGATGTCATCAATGAACACAACTACGAACCGGTCCAAATATCATCTCAAGATCCGATTCATCAAATCCATAAATACCGAGGGCATTAGTGAGCCCAACGGCATCACTAAGAACTCGAGTGGCCGTATCTCGTTCTAGAAGCGGTTTTGGGTATATCCGAATCTCGAATTCAGAATCGGTAATAACCCGATCTCAAATCTATCTTTGAAAACACCGAGGCTCCCTTTAGTTGATCAAACAAATCGTCAATACGCTGCATCGGATATTTATTCTTTATTGTCACCTTATTCGGTGACGATAGTCGATGCACAACCTCATGGTTCCGTCCTTCTTTTCACAAGCAATCTGGTGCACCCAAGGTGAGAAAATTGGTCGAGCGAAACCTCTATACGTCAATTCTTGCAACTGAGCTTTCAACTCTTTTAACTCAGTTGGTGCCATACGATACGGAGCTATCGAAATCAGTGTAGTCCCAGGTACAAGCTCGATACCAAACTCTACCTCCCGAACAGGTGGTAAACCCAGTAATTCTTCGGGGAAAACATCCGAGTATTCACAAACCACCGGTACAGATTCGGGTTTCCTTTCTAACTCTTTGTCATCAAGTACATACGCAAGGTATGCTTCACACCCTTTTCTTACATATTTCTGAGCCAACACCGACGATATTACAGCTTGCAACCTATTCAAGTCAGTAGACTCGACTCGGATTATCTCGTTATTTACACACCTCAAATCGATGGTTTTCTTTTGCAATTTACAATTGCATCATGTACGATCAACCAATCCATCTTGAGGATAACATCAAATTCGTCAAGCGGTAATGACATCAAATCGGTAGGAAAAGCAGAACCTCGGATTACTAGGGGACATTTTTTACACATTTTGTCGACAAGCACGTAACGACCCAAGGGATTTGACACCCGAATTACGAACTTAGTAGACTCAATGGGTAAAGTCTTACTGGATGCTAAGGTTTCACATATATAAGAATGAGTAGAACCAGGGTCAATCAAAGCAATCACATTAGTATCAAAGAGAGTAAAAGTACCGGTAATAACATCCGGCGAGGAAGCATCCTCGCGTCTTGGCAGATAGCATAAGCCCTAGCAGGAGCACGAGCCTCAGATCTGGTCATAGCATCTCTAGATCCTCTCTAACCACCACTAGCATTTCCTGTGTTTCTAGATGGTCTACCTCGAGCAGTGGTAGCACTCGGTTTCCCACTCGATTTACATTCTGCTCGGACAATCTCGGGCAATCTTTGATAAAGTGGTCAATGACCCGCACTTGTAATGAGGCGGTCATGGAATCTACAACTTCGAATGCCATTTGCCACAATCACGGCACTCAGTTACATCTCGACGATCATTTCCAACTTGGCGATCGAAGTGACTCGTGTGCTCACGAGGGGTCGATCGTGATCTCGTCTAGAAAAGCCCGAAGTGTCTCTAGACCCGCCTAAGCCATCTCTAAATTTCTTCGATGATGTGGGAAGGGCTTCCCAAGACCTCTTACTGAAACTCCTTTGCTCCCACCTCGACTTTTCTTTTCTCCATCTCGAGCTCTTGACTTTGCAAGCTCGCTCGACAAGTGCCACAAATTCTGATTTCAAAATGCCAAGACATCTGACTTTATATCATCATTCAGCCCATCCTCAAACGTTTACACATCACGGCTTCTGAAGAAATGCATTCTCGCGCGTACCGGCTAAGCCTTGCAAGTTTTCGTTCATAGTCGGTAACCGACATGGAACCTTGTTTGAGTTCAAGAAATTCCTTCCGTTTTTGGTCAATGAATCTCTGACTGATATACTTCTTTCGAAACTCGGTTTGGAAAAACTCCCAAGTTACTTGCTCTCTGGGCACGACAGAAGTCAACGTGTTCCACCAATAGTAGGTAGAATCACGTAGCAAGGAGATGGTACACTTTAGGCACTCATCGGGTGTGCAAGATAGCTCATCGAGTACCCGGATAGTGTTGTCCAACCAAAATTTCGCTTGCTCGGCATCATCGTTGTCCGTAGCTTTAAATTCAGTAGCCCCGTGTTTTCGGATTCTGTCAACTGGGGGCTTATTTGACCTTATTTGGTCAGTTACCGGAGGTATTGTAGGTGCGGGGGTGGTATTTGTCAGGAATGGAGGTTGTGGAACAGCCGTATTAGTTCGAATGTATTGGTTGAACCAATGATTCATCACGCTATAGAAAGCTTGTCTAGCTTCATCATTCGGATTACTAGCATTAGGTTGAGAGTCCGCCGGCGCTGTCCCTTGTGCGGGAGCAGGCGCTACACTCTCAATGTAACACCCCGTACCCGAGTCCGTTACCGGAGTCGAACACAAGGTGCGTACAGACTTAACTTAATTATTTTCACAGTCCATAAAAAATTTCCAGACGAAGTTGGTTCTTTGCGTCACTTGTCGCCTTAAAAATCATATCTTGAGTTTCAAAACTCGAAAATCAGTTTCGTAATTTTTCTCTGAAACTAGAATCATATGTCCATCTACAGATTTTTTTCTAGAATTTTTGGTTGAGCCAATTAGTATAGTTTATTAGTTAAAGTCTCCCCTGTTTCAGGGTTCGACTACACTGACCTTCATGCATTACGACTTGGATATCTCCCTATACAGGGCTTCAATACTGATGCCATTTGTTTCTATAGAAACTAAACTCAAATAGGAATCTATACATATATGGCATGACTCCTAATTATCTCTGGTTAATTTATAATGAATTTCCAAAGTCGGAACAGGGGCTCCAGAAGCCATTCTGGCCCTATCTCACGAAAACCTAAATATCTCTTAACATACAACTCATATGACCGTTTCGTTTCTTCCATATGAAAGTAGATTCATCAAGGTTCATTTTTATTCACTATTTAATTCCATTCCTACTATTTTTAGTGATTTTTCACATCTGCATCACTGCAGCTATCAGCATCTGTCTTTAAGGTAGGCTTTACCTATTTCATAGTTTCCATGATTCAATTAGCCCTTTTTGCATACATAGCACAAAGTATAATCATGATTAACCATTCCAATGGCTAATCGTTTCCAAACATTTCCATACCTCTTAGTGATCAACATACAAAACGATTATAGTACTATGCTAAAAATGTATATAAGCCATCTTTGCATGGCTATCCAAATTTACACAAAATCCATGGGTACATGACCAACAACAAAAGGGTAGTCCTATACATGCCATTTCAAAGTTCAACCAAAATTGTACCAAAAGGGGGCTTTGATAGTGTGGGAGACTTTGACTTCCAAAAATCCCGAGTCCGATGGTGACGAGCCAAAATCTATAAAACAGAGAAACAAAAAGCAGAGTAAGCAATTTATGCTTAGTAAGTTTTGAGCAAGGATTCAAGCACAACAAAAGTATAGCATTCATATAGCTAAGCGGATAATTTCATATGCACAAATTCTCAATATCATACTTACGTCACATTACCAACCCTTATGTTCATACACAAAGATCAACTTAGCCAAAGGTGGTAGTTCATTTATTGACTAAGCGAATACAGATTTGTAAGGGATCAACTAATTCAAAGCACACACGAAACATACCTCATCATTTGGGATTTTACGAGCGTATTAATTTAAATTTTATAGCAAGATCGCTCATTCCCAAATCAATTATCTTGAGGTTTAGCGGATATAACCACTCGCCCAAGGCCTTGGGTTTTAGCCGGATATGGTCACTAGCATAAATGCCTTGGGACTTAGCCGGATATAGTTACTAGCACAAATGCCTTGGATCTTAGTCCGGATGTAGTCACTTAGCACAAAAGCCTTTGGGACTTAGCCGGATATCATTCGAGTAACCATGCTCATATATCAATAAATCATGACACATTCATATTTCATTTTCATTACCAAAGCTCAAACACAAGACACTTATCGCATTTACAATTTCGGCTCAATAGCCACATACAAGAGCATGATTTTGATTTACTTAAAACATAATCTAACCGAATCATAATTTAAGTTCCATTACTCGAAAACTTACCTCGGATGTTGTCGAGCGATTTCGATGGCTATTAGACCACTTTTTCCTTCCCTTTAACGGATTTAGTTCCCTTTGCTCTTGAGCTTAATTTAACAAATAAATTGATTTAATCATTTGAGCATCGAAAGAGGAACTCAAGGTACTTAGCCCACATATATTCATTAGACATTAAAGTCACATATGTACGGAATCATGAATCAAACTCAACACATTAGTTAATACTCTCCTTAGCAATTTTCTAAGTCAAGATAAAGCCTTCAATATGCTACCAATGGCGAACATACACATCTATGCTAAGGCCGATTGCAACACTTAATACATTCTACAAGTATGGTCACTTGTGTTGACTAAACACCATTTGTTTCAAGTTCAAAACTTGGCTAATACACATATATACACTATTAAAGCATCCTCTCCCTTTACACTAATTCAACACATGCATTACCCATAATATACCAAATTACATTCGGCCTTAGCACACAACTTGCTAGCCGATTCTTCTCCATCTAGCAACTAATGCACATACGAGCTCATTTGTTAGACTCTACTTCATCTAACAACAACCTTATTTCTCTTCTATATCCTACCATAGCCGAATGCATCACAACACCTTACCATTTCAATTTTGGTCATGGTTGAACAAGGAACTGAATGTCTCACTCAAGGATGCTAAAAAGGAGATTCAAGAGTTATCAATCCACCATCACATGCATCATTAACAAGCTTCACATTTAGCATGCAATGGTATCAACACAAAATCCACCTTGGCCGAATACCACCCCCATGACATAGCAAAGATTTGAACCATGGGCTAATAAGAACATCAAGCTAGCAACTAAAAAAAACATGCATGAATCTTATGGCACAACATCAAACATACCTTAATCTTGATACAAGTATGGCCGAACCTCCTCCTAATCCTCTTCTAAACCAAACATGGAGCAAGAACTCCTTCTTTCTTCCTTAGAATTTTTGGCCAAAAGAAATGAAAAGGATGAACACACTTTTTTTTTTGTTTCCTTTCCCTCAACTCACGGCAAAGGGGGGGGATCACACACCTTCTTTCCTTTTTCCATTTCTTTATTACCCATACTCCTTATTTTATTTATTCCAACATAACCCATTTACACAACATGTTTTATGACATGTTTTGCCCATCCCCTTTTGTCATGGCCGGCCACTAGGCTTTAATTTAGGGAAATTTGACATGCAAGCCCATCATTTTCACAACATGCATTAACAGGCCACTTTGGCCTAGCACATTTCTAAATTTTCTCACATAAGTCCTATTTGATAAAATTCACTTACAATTAACAAAATTCAAACATGAAATTTTCACACATGCATATGTACATATAATGAGCATCCACTATGACGGCTAATTATTTTTATGACTCGGTTTAGTGGTCCCGAAACCACTTTCCGACTAGGGTCAATTTAGGCTGTCACACTCAAGATCATCAGCTACCGCTCGGTCGGGATCGGGATCCATTACTATAAATAAACACATTTGCAAATGTCAGAAATCACCACACTATCAAATAATCACATAAAATGGCATGTATAGCTAAACCCAACGCATTACGGTAGTCCTAGAATCGACTAAACCGTAGCTCTGATACCAATAAAATTGTAACACCCCGTACCCGAGACCATTTTCGGAGTCGAACACGAGGTGCTAACCGACTTAATTAATTTACTTACACAATCCATTTAAAAAAAAATTCCAGGCAGTTGGCTAACTGCATCACTGTCACCTTAAAAATCATATCTTGAGTTCCAAAACTCAAAAATCAGTTTTGTAATTTTTCCCTGAAACTATACTCATATTTCCATCTACAGATTTTTTTCTAGAATTTTTGGTTGGTTCAATTAGTACAGTTTATTAGTTAAAGTCTCCCCTGTTACAGGGTTTGACTACACTGACCTTCTTGCATTGCGACTTAGATAACTCCTTGTACAGGTCTTCAATACTTATGCCATTTGTTTCTAATGAAGCTAGACTCAAAAAGGAATCTATATATATATGGTATGACTTCTAATTGTCTCTGGTTAATTTATAGATAATTTCCAAAGTCAGATTAAGGGATCCAGAAACCGTTTTGGCCCTGTCTCACGAAAACTTTAACATCTCACAATATAGTGTTCATATGAACGTTTCGTTACTTTCCTATGAAAATAGATTCATCAAGGTTCGATTTCATAATTTATTCACTATTTAATTCCATTCCTACTATTTTTAGTGATTTTTCACATCCACATCACTGCTGCTGTCAGCATCTATTTTTAAGGTAAACTTTACCTCTTTCATGATCCTCCATGGATCAACTAGAGTTTGTCATACATATACCAAAAGTGATCATGAATGACCATTCCCATGGCTAACCATTACCAACATTTCCATACCTCTCGACGAACAACATACAAAACGATTATAATGCTATGATCAAAGTATATTTAAGCCATTTTTGCATGGCTATCCAAATTTACACAAAACCGAAGGGTACATGACCAACAACAAAAAGGGTAGTCCTATACATGCCATTTCAAAGTTCAACCAAAAGTATACCAAAAGGGGCTTTGATAGTGTGGGCGACTTCGACTTCAAAATTCCCGAGTCCGATAGCTGACAAACCAAAATCTATAAAACAGAGAATCAAAGAAACAGAGTAAGCATTAAATGCTTAGTAAGTTTCGAGCAAAGAATTTAAGCACAATTGAAGTATAGCATTCATATAACTAAACGGATAATTCCATATATACATATTCTCAAATCATTCCTACTTCACGTTCCAACCCCTATATTCATACAGAAGGGATCATCTTAGCCAAATACCAGAAGCTCATTACTCGATCGGCGAATATTATTCGAAGGGAATCAACTATTCCAATGCACATCTGAAACATACCTCATTGTTGGGATTTTTCAAGTGCATTAATTGAAATTATTCTGCAGATCGCTCATTCCCAAATCACATACCTTGAAATTTAACCGGATATAACTACTCGCTCAAATGCCTTGGGACATAGCCGGTTAGAGTAACTTCGCACAATTGCCTTCGGGACTTAGCCCGGATTTAGTAACTCGCACAAATTGTAACACCCCGAACCCGAGACCATTGCCGGTGTCGGACACGAGGGGTTAACAAGCCAAGTCCACATATTTTGCCCACCAATTTGACATTTCCAGTCAGGCTGGAAAACTGCGTCACCGTCGCCTTAAAAATCATATCTCGAGTTTCAAAACTCGGAAACTGGTTTTGTAAATTTTTCCTGAATTTAGACTCATATATCCATCCATGGACTTATTTCTAGAATTTTTGGTGGGCCAATTGGTACAGTTTATTAGTTAAAGTCACCCATGTTACAGGGATCGACTGCTCTGACCTTCGCGCGTTACAACTTGAATATCTCTCTGCACAGGGCTTTAATACTGGTGCCGTTTGTTTCTAATGAAACTAGACTCAAAATGGAATCTGTACATATAAGGCACGACTCCTAATTCTTTCTGGATAATTTATAGTAAATTTTTAAAGTTGCGACAGGGGACCCAGAAACTGTTCTGGCCCTGTCTCACAATAGCTTTAATATCTCTTAACATGTAACTCCTATGACCGTTTCGTTTCTTCCATATGAAAATAGACTCATCAAGGTTCATTTACATAGCTTATTCACTATTTAATACCATTCCTACAAATTTTGGTGATTTTCACATTCACGTCACTGCAGCTGGCAGCATCTGTTTTTAAGGTAGGTCTTACCTAGTTTGTAGTCTCCATGAACCAACTAGTCTTGCCATACATAGGTTCACATATGATCATTTTAACCATACCAATGGCTGATCATGTGACCAACATTCCCATTTCAATCCATAATCACATCATGACACCATATATATATATATACAAACCGCAAATAGTCTAAGTTAGTACTTCACTTTTACGAGCCATTTTCGCATGGTAGTACATATACATCACAACATATTTAAACCAGCAAGGGTAGTCCTATACATGCCATTTCAAAGTTCAACCAAAATTTATACCAAAATGGAGGCTTTGATAGTGTGGATGACTTCGACTTTAATGATCCCGAATCCGATTGCTATCGAGCACAATCTATAAAGCAGAGAGCCAAAGCAACAGGGTAAGCATTTTTATGCTTAGTAAGTCTCAAGGAATAGAATCAGCTTTAATTAAAGCAATACATTCACATGGCCAAATGCATCATTTCATTAATACACATTCACATAATCATTCTTACTTCACACTTCATCATTATATACTTTCACAAGGTATCAACCAATTCAATAGCTGAAATTGTTAGTCGATCGGCGAATGTTGCTCAAACATGTCGACTTTCCAATGCACATATAAACATACCTTATTCTTTGGGCCTTTCGAGCGTACCAATTGAATTCATTACAGCAACCAACACTCACCTCCAGCCCAAGCTTCTTCGAATACAACCGGATATAACCACGCACGAATGCCTTGGTCTTAGCAGGATAGAACGACTTCGCACGAATGCCTTGTGTCTTAGCCGGATGTAGCCACTAGCACAATTGCCTTGGTCTTAACCGGATATAATTTCCAGCATAAATGTCGTCGGGACTTAGCCGGATATCATTCAATTGCTCATGCACACATACATCAATAATCATTAGACATTCATGTTTCATTTTCGTTACTAAGGCTCAAACACAAATGTAATCACTAGCATAATCGCCGGGACTTAGCTTTGGTATCATTCAAATACTCATACACACATAAATCAATAATCATTACACATCCATATTTCATTTCACATAATTCAAGTAGGGTCACTTCTTGAGGACTTACCTCGGATGTGGTCGAACGGCTTTTACGGCTATTTGATCACTTTTTCCTTCCCCTTGTCCAATTGTGGCCCTCTAAGCTCTTGAGCTAATTCAAACAAATTCAATTTATTAAAACCTCATTATGCTAGCTTATGGCGAATATGACAAGGAGTTTAAATGGTCATATGGCCACCCTTTAGCTTGAATACACAATGGTCATGCACATTTTATACTACATCAAGCAATTCAATACAATTCATTCAAGCATCAAGGAAAAGCTAAGGCCATCAATAGGCTACCTAAGGCCGAATATACTTAGTCATACTTGCACCAATTCAACAATAAATTCCAAGATTTCCACATCATATGTGTACTAGGCCGAATGTACTTGCAATTTCACAAGCATTCTTCAACATTTTCTTCTTTAAACAAACATTTTCATCACTTACTTCATAACCAAAACATCATGTGCAAACATATATATACATATATGTGCATGGCCGAATTTCAAGGTGTCCCTAGCCATCCAAAACACAAATTTTAACTAACATGCAAGAAGCATGAACCATGCTCATGAATGCATCATGGCCGAATAGTGACAGCCCAAAATTGACCCTAGTCGGGAAGTGGTTTCGGGACCGCTAAACCGAGTCACCGAAATGTCTGAACGTAATATTTATTGTCTAGAATATGTAATTATGAATGTGTGAAAATTTCAAGCTTCGATTTAGCCGATAGCATGTGAATTCAGTTAGTAGGACTTGTGTGACACTTTTGAAAAGTGATAGGCTAATCTATAAGGACCTAATAGTGCATGTAGTCAAGGGAGGACTTGCATGTCAAATTTCCCCCCTAATAGTTAGTGGCCGCCATGACAAGAGATTATGGGTAAAAACATGTCATAAAACATGTTGGGACAATGGTGTATGTAAGAAAAAATAAAATAGTGAGCATGGGAATTTAATAATGAAAGGGAACAAAAAAAAAGAAAAAATGGTCTCATGCATGCCCATTGCCGTGAGTGTGGAGAAAGAAAGAAGAATTTTTGTTCATCATTTTCATTTCCTTTGGGCTGAAAATTCTAAGGAAGAAGGAAGGAATTCTTGTTTCATGTTGGTTTGGAAGAGGTTTAGGAGGAGGTTTGGCCATACTTGTACCTAGATTAAGGTAAGTTTGATGTTTTGCCATGAGATTCATGTATATTTTAGTTGCTAGCTTGATGTTCTTGTTAGCCCATGGTTCAAATCTTTGTTATGTCATGGGAATGAAATTCGCCAAAGTGAATATGGTGTTAATGCCATTGCATGCTAAATATCAAGCTTGATAATGATTCATGTGATGGTGGATTGGGGATTCTTAGATTTTCTTTTAGCATTTTTGAATGAGATACTAAGTTCTTTGTTTAACCATGACCAAATTGAAACGGTATGGTGTTGTGGTATTCGCCATGTTATATCCATAAGTATGATTCATGCATGTTGCATGGTAAGTAAGATTTAAGCTTTGGATATGTGTGTATATTTGGATATAAGCCACTTGAGAATTGGCCATTGCACCTACATGAATATATGTTTGCACATGATGAATTGGTATGACATGCATACTATTTTAAGGTGTCTATTTGCTTGTGATGTTGTTTGGTTATGAAATAAATGAGAGATGTGTATAGAACTACAATATGTAATCGTTAATTAGGAAAATGTATGCTGTTTTTTTGTGTAGTATTAAGTGTAAAATTGGCCTCCACATAGACATGCATATTCGGCCAAAGGAAGTAGATTGGTGTGCATGTATTCGGTTAGAGGCAACCATATTGAAGCCTTATCTTGGCTTAGATTGTTGACCAAATGGGTAATAAGTGAGGATGGTTGCGAATATACAAACATACATATGCATGTGTAATTGAATTATGAATGTTTAGCAAGAGGGTTAAACTAGTTGATTTATTGATTAAGCTCAAGGAGTTAAAGAAGGAGAATCAAGCAAGGGAAAGGCGAAGGTCATCGAGTAGCCGATTTGGACTGTTTTACCCAACACAAGGTAAGTCATTAAGCGTATATTTGGTGTTGATTTAAATGATCAATATATATATGCAAATGTGTTTAAATGAGTTGGTGTGTAAATGGAAATGTGTGTATGGAATGATGCCATTGTTGAATGTATAAAGGCAGCAAAATACATAAGGTATTGGTCTCGGCACTAAGTGTGCGGGTATAAATGGACACGGTGACAAGATTGGCACTAAGTGTGCGGGTTTAAAATTGTACAGCACTAAGTGTGCGAGTTTGATTATATAGCACTAAGTGTGCGAGTTGAATACATATAGCACTAAGTGTGCGGATTCACTATATGCTCTTGCATTACAATTGGAACTGAGTGTGCGACATTATCGAGCTAATCCGGACAGCGGATCGGGTAAGTACCTCGAGCTCATGACGAATAGAGAATACGTTTATGCTTGGGGTTGAATTTGGTAAGCCTTAAATCTATGTGATGATTGAAATTGTATGGTTGTGCTGGAAAATGAGTTAATGTGTAAAAATGCTTGATTATCTTGTTGTGTAGAATATGAAATGTGGATGTATGAATTAGTGCGAGATTGGACCGAAAGGTCCGAGGTATTATGGTATAGATTCGATATGGACGAGTACCTAGCCTCATTTGTTGTACATGTAGTAGTAACTTTATCGGTGGATTGATGAATGCTTATGACTTACTGAGTTGTAAACTCACTCGGTGTTTTCTTGTCACCCATTTTAGGTCTCTTGGACTCAGATTGTTGCGTGCTCGGAACCGTCGTTGAAGTCATCACACGGCTGAAATCTTGTGGTATTGTTTTGTTGTTGAAGAACATTTGGCATGTATAGGCTATTATATTTTGTCGAATTGTGGGTTGTAAACTTTAAGCCATGTGAAAATGGCCTATGTGGTCGTCGAGTGGGATGCTAGAACCTATAGCCACGAGTCTTAGAAACTCAAATTTTGATAAGGTGGCCATAATTTGTGTCGTGTATGATGGATGATTAAGGCCAAGGAAAAATTCATGAAATTGGCATAGTCTCTGCAGTAACTGTTGCGGACAGCAGCAGTGAGATGAGATTGAAAAATCACTAAAATAGTAGAAGTAGAATTAAAAAGTGAGTAAATTATGAAACTGAACCTTGATGAATCTATTTTTATATGGACGAAACGAAACGACCATATGAGCGGTATACTGAGAAATATTAAGGTTCTCGTGAGACAGGGCCAGAACGGTTTCTGGGTCCCCTGTCGTGACTTTGAAAATTTACCATAAATTATCCAGAAAGAACTAGGAGTCATGCCTTATATGTAAAGATTCAATTTTTAGTCTAGTTTCATTAGAAACAAACAGCACCAGTATTAAAGCCCTGTACAGGGAGATATTCAAGTTGTAACGCGCGAAGGTCAGAGCAGTCGGTCCCTGTAACATGGGTGACTTTAACTAATAAACTGTACCAATTGGCCCAACCAAAAATTCTAAAAATAAATCCATGGATGGGTATATGAGTATAAATTCAGGGAAAATTTACGAAACCAGTTTCCGAGTTTTGAAACTCGAGATATGATTTTTAAGGCGACGGTG
Source organism: Gossypium arboreum (assembly GCF_025698485.1). Lineage (NCBI taxonomy): Eukaryota > Viridiplantae > Streptophyta > Magnoliopsida > Malvales > Malvaceae > Gossypium > Gossypium arboreum. The sequence goes on from NC_069075.1 coordinate 76,589,262, forward strand.
ACGCAGTTTTCCAGCCTGACTGGTAATGTCAAACTGGTTGGTATCTTGAGAGGGTTTGGCCGTTAACCCCTCGTGTCCGACACCGGCGTCGGTCTCGAGTTAGGGGTGTTACAATTTTATTGGTATCAGAGCTATGGTTTAGTCGATTCTAGGACTACCATAGCGCGTGTGAGTCTAGCTATACATGCCAAATTGTTAGTGCTTAAAAATGTGATGACTTCTGACGGTTGAAATTTTTGTTTTGATTAGTAAATGGAACCCGGGGTAGAGAGACCCTTGGCGGATGATGTTGAAAGTGTAGCGGCTGCTCCGCGCAAGGGACACCGCTTGTTGAGCCTCGGTCATCCATGAATAATCAAAATGAAGGGCGAAACAAGCCTTCTTCACTATGATGAGTGAGTGGGTCGCGTAATATGCCCGAACCAACCCGGCTGTCCAACCATTCTCAATTTAAATACTCCACCCCAAGAGCCCGCAATGCCTCCGATTCTTGATCCTGTGAGGCTGAGTAAACCACTGTGGACTTGATTAGGAAGCGTAATGAGGAGTTCAAGGCCATAGTTCTTGATGATGCCGAAAAGGCCGAGTTACGCTCGATAACACCATTAGAGTGTTAGATGAACTGTCATGCACACCGATGAATGTCTTAAGTGTGCTATATCCTTGTTGCAAGACTCACTTACTATTGGTGGAGGACTTTAATTTCCATAGTCCCAAATGAGCGAGTTACTTGGGATTTCTTCCAATCCAATTTGAAAGAAATACATTAGTCAACGGTTCATCGATCGAAGCGTAAGGAATTCTTGGAACTCAAGCAAGGCCGGATGATCAGATATCGAATACTGAACATGAGTTCGTAAGACTTAGTCGGTATGCTCGGGAGTGTGTGGCTGATGAGGTTGCGATGTGCAAAAGATTTGAAGAAGGATTGAATGAAGAGTTAAAGTTACTAGTGGGAATTTTGGAGATAAAGGAGTTCGTGACACTAGTCGAACGAGCACGCAAGGCGGAAGAACTTGGGAAGGAGAAGAAGAAGGCTGAATTTGAAGCAAGAGATTACCGTAAAAGATCGACGAGTAAAGCTCGTTCTCATTTGTAAAGAGGTTCAGGAGGACACCCGATGAAGTCGAGGACGATGCGGAATTTCCATTAGAGCCCACCATTGACGGACTCCGAGCTACTTCATTAGCTAGTGTGGGCAATAATCGTTAAGAGAGACCTGAATGCCCCAATGTGGAAGACGACACCTAGGTGAATGTTGGGGTAAGTGCATTAATAGGGCCTATTATGGATGCGGTTGAAGGACCACTTCATTAGAGATTGCACGGAGCTAGATGAGAGGAATAAGGCGCAAGGTGCAAGACCTAGTGGAGCGACGGTGGAGGTAGGCCCCAGAGAATCTCTGGAGGTAGGGGTGGTAATCAGAGAGGAGCCTCTAATACGGCTGTCCGATCCGAGACCCGAAATACTCTGCTAGAGCATATGCCATCCGCGCACGAGAGGAGGCATCCTCCCCGACGTTATCCTTGGTACTTTTACTCTCTTTGATACTATTGTGATTGCATTGATTGACCCGGCTCTACTCACTCATATGTATGTGAAACCTTAGCATCCATGAAGACTCTACTGTTGAGTCTCTTGAGTTCGTAATTCGAGTGTCAAACCCTTTGGGTCAATACGTGCTCGTTGATAAAGTGTGCAAGAGATGCCCCTAATAATTCGAGAATCTGTTTTCCACCGATCCGATGCTTCTACCATTTAATGAATTCGATGTTATTCTTGGTATGGATTGGTGACCGTACATGATGCAAGTGGTGGTGCAAAAGGAAAACCATTGATTTGAGAGTGCAAATAATGAGGTAGTCCGAGTCGAGTCTCTCGATTTAAAAGGAGCGCCACGATAATATCTTCTATGACCGCCGGAGGTATGTGAAAAAGGGTGTGAAATATACCTTGCGATGTGTTTGGAAGTAAAGAGACGGAAAGGAAACTCGAATCGGTACCAGTGGTTTGTGACTATTCAGATGTTTTCCCGAGGAGTTACCGGATTGCCACCGGTTCGAGAAGTGGAATTCGCATCGGTTGTACAAGGTACTACGCCGATTTCAATAGCCCCGTGTCGTATGGCATTAACGGAATTAAAGGAATTGAAGGTTCAATTGCAAGAATTGACGGATAGAGGTTTCGCTCGACCGAGTTTTTTCTCCATGGGGCGCTTTTGTATTGTTTGTGAAGAAGAAGGACGGAACCATGAGGTTGTGCATCGACTATCGTCAACTCAATAAAGTGACGATAAAGAATAAATATCCATTGCCACGTAATTGACGATTTGTTTGATCAATTAAAGGGAGCCTCGGTGTTTTCAAAGATAGATTTGAGGTCGGGTACTATCGGTTGAGGGTCCGAGAATCGGACATACCCAAAACCGCTTTTAGAGCGAGTACGGTCACTCTGAATTCTTGGTGATGCCGTTTGGGCTCACTAATGCCCTCGGTGTTTATGGATTTAATGAATAGAATTTTCAGGCCATACTTGGATCGGTTCGTAGTTGTATTTATCGATGACATTTTGGTCTATTCGAGAGATGAACTGAGCATCTTGAACACCGAGGCTAGTGTTGCAAATCTTACGAGATAAGCGTTATCGCAAAGTTCAATAAATGTGAATTTTGGTTGAAAGAGGTTAGCTTTTTGGGGCACGTGGTGTCGCGTGATCGGGTGTCGTGGTGGACCCGAACAAAATTCAGCCATAGTCGATTGGAAACCACTAAGGAATGTTACCGAAGTTAGGAGCTTTTTGGGGCTTGCGGTTATTACCGACGATTTGTAAAGGTTTCTCGACGATAGCCACGCCAATGACGGCTTACTCCAAAAGGATGTTAAGTTGAGCGGACGGAGAAATGTCGAAAAGTTTCGATCAAGCAAAGCTTATTTGATGAAGCCCCAATTCTAGTGCAACCCGAATCGGGCAAAGAGTTTGTCATTTATAGTGACGCATCCCTACTCGGGTTGGGTTGTGTATTGATGCAAGAAGGCGAGTTGTGGCCTGTCGTCGAGGCAATTAAAGCCACATGAGAAAATTATCCGACCCATGATCTCGAATTGGTCGCCATCGTATTCGCTTTTAAAGATATGGCGACATTACTTATTTGGTGAGAAGTGCCATGTATTCGGATCACAAAAGTCTCAAATATTTGATGACCCAAAGAGACTTAAATCTGTGACAAAGGTGATGGCTCGAGTTGTTAAAAGATTATGAGCTCGTCATTGATTATCACCGGGAAGGGCTAATGTGGTTGCGGATGCCTTAAGCCGAAATCTTTGTTTGCTTTGCTGAAGCGATGAATGTACACTTGTCTATCCTACCCGACAATGTGTTAGTAGTGAATTGAAAGCCAAACCATTATTGATCGTCAAATTCGTGAAGCTCGAGAAAGTCGACGATGAGTTGGTTGCAAAGCGGGATGAGTGTGTTAGAACAAGGACTCGAATTTCAAATCGATGATGACGATTGTTTGAGGTTGAAGTAAATGTGTGTTCCAAAGAATTGAACTTATTCCAATAATTTTGAGCGAAGCCCATTGTAGCCGAATGGCAATCCACCGGGAGTACGAAGATGTACAACGATTTGAAAGCGTCGGTTTTGGTGGCATGGTATGAAGCGGGACATCTCCGACTTTGTTTGAGATGTTTAATATGTCAACAAGTGAAAGCGGAACATCAAGTGCCTTGAGATTGCTTCACCGATCACGATACTCGAGTGGAAATGGGATCGAGTCACAATGGACTTTGTGTCCGGGCTACCATTGTCGACTAGTAAGAAGGATGCGATTTGGGTTGTTGTTGATAGATCGACTAAGTCGGCTCACTTTATCCTCGTATGTCTGGATTTTTCATTGGATAAACTAGCCAATTGTACGCTTCTCGATTGTGAGATTACACGGGTACCGATTTCTATTGTGTCGGATAGAGATCAGAGATTTACCTCGCGATTTTGGAAGAAATTTCAAGAAGCTTTGGGTACCAAGTTGCATTTCAAGACCGCCTTTCACCCCCAAACCGATGGTCAATCCGAACGGATAATTCAAATACTCGAGGATATGTTGAGATGTTGTATCCTTGAGTTTAGTGGTTCATGGGAGCGGTATACGCCTTTGATTGAATTCGCACAACAATAGCTTTCAATCAAGTATTAAGATGGCGCCTTACGAGGCTTTATACGATTCGTAAATGCCGTACCCATTATTCGGGTGAACTTAGTGAAGGTAAATTCTTGAGGTTGATTTGGTTAAGGATGCCGAGCAAAGAGTTCGAGTAATTCGTGAAAGTTTGAAAGCGCTCGGATCGCCAAAAGTCGTATCGGATTTGAAAAGAAAAGATATTGAATATCGGGTTGGAGACAAGGTCTTTCTCAAAGTTTCACCTTGGAAGAAGGTGCTTAGATTTGGCCGTAAGGAAAATTGAGCCCGAGGTTCATCGGGCCATATGAAATATCTGAACGAGTCGGTCGATCGCGTATCGTTTGATTTTGCCCCGAACTTGAAAGGATTCACAACGTCTTCCATGTTTCGATGCTTGACGTTATAGATCGACCGTCACACGTAATTAGTCCATCGAGGTTGAAATCCAAGCCGATATGAGTTATGAAGAAGAACCGATTCGTATCCTAGCTCGTGAAGTGAAGGAGTTCTTGAAACAAAAGAGTTCCATTAGTAAAAGTGTTATGGCTCAAACACGGATGGAAGAAGCTACTTGGGAACCCGAGAACTCTATGAAAGAGCGTTACCCAAACCTATTTACTGGGTAAGATTTTCGGGACGAAAATTTCTTAAGTGGGGAGAGTTGTGACAACCCAAAATTGACCCTAGTCGGGAAGTGGTTTTGGGACCGCTAAACCGAGTCACCGAAATGTCTGAACGTAATATTTATTGTCTAGAATATGTAATTATGAATGTGTGAAAATTTCAAGCTTGATTTAGCCGATAGCATGTGAATTGAGTTAGTAGGACTTGTGTGACACTTTTGAAAAGTGATAGGCTAATCTATAAGGACCTAATAGTGCATGTAGTCAAAGGGAGGACTTGCATGTCAAATTTCCCCCTAATAGTTAGTGGCGGCCATGACAAGAGATTATGGGTAAAACATGTCATAAAACATGTTGGGACAATGGTGTATGTAAGAAAAAATAAAATAGTGAGCATGGGAATTTAATAATGAAAGGAACAAAAAAAAAAGAAAAAATGGTCTCATGCATGCCCATTGCCGTGAGTGTGGAGAAAGAAAGAAGAATTTTTGTTCATCATTTTTCATTTCCTTTGGGCTGAAAATTCTAAGGAAGAAGGAAGGAATTCTTGTTTCATGTTGGTTTGGAAGAGGTTTAGGAGGAGGTTTGGCCATACTTGTACCTAGATTAAGGTAAGTTTGATGTTTTGCCATGAGATTCATGTATATTTTAGTTGCTAGCTTGATGTTCTTGTTAGCCCATGGTTCAAATCTTTGTTATGTCATGGGAATGAAATTCGGCCAAAGTGAATATGGTGTTAATGCCATTGCATGCTAAATATCAAGCTTGATAATGATTCATGTGATGGTGGATTGGGGATTCTTAGATTTTCTTTTAGCATTTTTGAATGAGATACTAAGTTCTTTGTTTAACCATGACCAAATTGAAGCGGTATGGTGTTGTGGTATTGGCCATGTTATATCCATAAGTATGATTCATGCATGTTGCATGGTAAGTAAGATTTAAGCTTTGGATATGTGTGTATATTTGGATATAAGCCACTTGAGAATTCGCCATTGCACCTACATGAATATATGTTTGCACATGATGAATAGGTATGACATGCATACTATTTTAAGGTGTCTATTTGCTTGTGATGTTGTTTGGTTATGAAATAAATGAGAGATGTGTATAGAACTACAATATGTAATCGTTAATTAGGAAAATGTATGCTGTTTTTTGTGTAGTATTAAGTGTAAAATTGGCCTCCACATAGACATGCATATTCGCCAAAGGAAGTAGATTGGTGTGCATGTATTCGGTTAGAGGCAACCATATTGAAGCCTTATCTTGGCTTAGATTGTTGACCAAATGGGTAATAAGTGAGGATGGTTGCGAATATACAAACATACATATGCATGTGTAATTGAATTATGAATGTTTAGCAAGAGGGTTAAACTAGTTGATTTATTGATTAAGCTCAAGGAGTTAAAGAAGGAGAATCAAGCAAGGAAAGACGAAGGTCATCGAAAGTAGCCGATTTGGACTGTTTTACCCAACACAAGGTAAGTCATTAAGCGTATATTTGGTGTTGATTTAAATGATCAATATATATATGCAAATGTGTTTAAATGAGTTGGTGTGTAAATGGAAATGTGTGTGTATGGAATGATGCCATTGTTGAATGTATAAAGGCAGCAAAATACATAAGGTATTGGTCTCGGCACTAAGTGTGCGGGTATAAATGGACACGGTGACAAGATTGGCACTAAGTGTGCGGGTTTAAAATTGTACAGCACTAAGTGTGCGAGTTTGATTATATAGCACTAAGTGTGCGAGTTGAATACATATAGCACTAAGTGTGCGGATTCACTATATGCTCTTGCATTACAATTGGCACTGAGTGTGCGACATTATCGAGCTAATCCGGACAGCGGATCGGGTAAGTACCTCGAGCTCATGACGAATAGAGAATACGCTTATGCTTGGGGTTGAATTTGGTAAGCCTTAAATCTATGTGATGATTGAAATTGTATGGTTGTGCTGGAAAATGAGTTAATGTGTAAAATGCTTCGATTATCTTGTTGTGTAGAATATGAAATGTGGATGTATGAATTGGTACGAGATTGGACGAAAGGTCCAGAGGTATTATGGTATAGATTCGATATGGACGAGTACCTAGCCTCATTTGTTGTACATGTAGTAGTAACTTTATCGGTGGATTGATGAATGCTTATGACTTACTGAGTTGTAAACTCACTCGGTGTTTTCTTGTCACCCATTTTAGGTCTCTTGGACTCGTATTGTTGCGTGTTTCGGAACCGTCGTTGAAGTCATCACACCGGCTGAAATCTTGTGGTATTGTTTTTGTTGTTGAAGAACATTTGGCATGTATAGGCTATTATATTTTGTCGAATTGTGGGTTGTAAACTTTAAGCCATGTGAAAATGGCCTATGTGGTCGTCGAGTGGGATGCTAGAACCTATAGCCACGAGTCTTAGAAACTCAAATTTTGATAAGGTGGCCATAATTTGTGTCGTGTATGATGGATGATTAAGGCCAAGGAAAAATTCATGAAATTGGCATAGTCTCATGCAGTAACTGTTGCGGACAGCAGCAGTGAGATGAGATTGAAAATCACTAAAATAGTAGAAGTAGAATTAAATAGTGAGTAAATTATGGAACTGAACCTTGATGAATCTATTTTTATATGGATGAAACGAAACGACCATATGAGCGGTATACTGAGAAATATTAAGGTTCTCGTGAGACAGGGCTAGAACGGTTTCTGGGTCCCCTGTCGCGACTTTGAAAATTTACCATAAATTATCCAGAAAGAACTAGGAGTCATGCCTTATATGTAAAGATTCCATTTTGAGTCTAGTTTCATTAGAAACAAACAGCACCAGTATTAAAGCCCTGTACAGGAGATATTCAAGTTGTAACGCGCGAAGGTCAGAGCAGTTGGTCCCTGTAACATGGGTGACTTTAACTAATAAACTGTACCAATTGGCCCAACCAAAATTCTAAAAATAAATCCATGGATGGGTATATGAGTCTAAATTCAGGAAAATTTACGAAACCAGTTTCCGAGTTTTGAAACTCGAGATATGATTTTAAGGCGACGGTGACGCAGTTTTCCAGCCTGACTGGTAATGTCAAACTGGTTGGTATCTTGAGAGGGTTTGGCCGTTAACCCTCGTGTCCTAACACGGCGCCGGTCTCGAGTTAGGGGTGTTACGAATACATCACAATCATGCCCTTTCAACTTCAATCATGGTTAAACAAAAGAAAACTCAATGTCTTACTCAAGATGGCTACAAAGAAATTTCAAGAGTAGATAATCCATCATTGCATGCATCATCATCAAGCTTCACACTTAGCATGCAATGGCTTTATCACAATATCAACTTTGACCAAATACCACTTCCATGGCATAACAAGGATTTGAACCATGGCTAACATGAACATCAAGTTGGCAACTAAAACATGCATGAATCTCATGACACAACCTCATACATACCATAATCTTGGTGCAAGTTTAGTAGAATCTCCTTCTAGATCTCTTCTAAACAAATAAAATGAAGCAAAAATCTCTTCTTCCTCCTTAGTTTTGGCTCAAAGAAAGGATGAACAAATTTTTTCTTTCTTCCTTTACAACTCACGGCAATGGGGAGATACCACACACACACACATTTTTTTTTCATTCTTTTCTTACCCATGCTTATTTGTTTATTATTTCTCCCTAATGTCCAACAAAACATGTTTCATGACATGTTTAGCCCATATTCTTGGTCATGGCCGCCACCACCTATAAAAGGGAATTTGACATGCAAGTCCATTGTTTTGCATGCATGCTTTAATTAGTCATCACACATTTCCCTATCGTACTTTCAAAGTTCACTACTAAGTCCTTTCTAGTGAAATTCACCTTTGTAACACTAAATCAATCATCAAAAATGTCATACATGAGCATGCACATATTATAGGCATCAAAATAAATTTCAAATTATTTTATGCCTCGGTTTGTGGTCCCGAAACCACATTCCGACTAGGGTCAATTTTGGGCTGTCAACTCTCCCCACTTAAGAAATTTTCGTCCCCAAAATCTTACCGCATCATTTCATTAATACACATTCACATAATCATTCTTACTTCACACTTCATCATTATATACTTTCACAAGGTATCAACCAATTCAATAGCTGAAATTCGTTAGTCGTCGGCGAATGTTGCTCAAACATGTCGACTTTCAATGCACATATAAACATACCTTATTCTTTGGGCCTTTCGGCGTACCAATTGAATTCATTACAGCAACCAACACTCACCTCCAGCCCAAGCTTCTTGAATACAACGGATATAACCACGTGCACGAATGCCTTGGTCTTAGCCGGATAGAACGACTACATACGAATGCCTTCGGTCTTAGCCGGATGTAGCCACTAGCACAATTGCCTTGGTCTTAACCCGGATATAATTTCCAGCATAAATGTCGTCGGGACTTAGCGGATATCATTCAATTGCTCATGCACACATACATCAATAATCATTAGACATTCATGTTTCATTTTCGTTACTAAGGCTCAAACACAAATGTAATCACTAGCATAATCGCCTTGGACTTAGCCTGGTATCATTCAAATACTCATACACACATAAATCAATAATCATTACACATCCATATTTCATTTCACATAATTCAAGTAGGGTCACTTCTTGAGGACTTACCTCGGATGTGGTCGACGGCTTTTACTATTTGATCACTTTTCCTTCCCCTTGTCCAATTGTGGCCCTCTAAGCTCTTGAGCTAATTCAAACAAATTCAATTTATTAAAACCTCATTATGCTAGCTTATGGCGAATATGACAAGGAGTTTAAATGGTCATATGGCCACCTTTAGCTTGAATACACAATGGTCATGCACATTTTATACTACATCAAGCAATTCAATACAATTCATTCAAGCATCAAGGAAAAGCTAAGGCCATCAATAGGCTACCTAAGGCCGATATACTTAGTCATACTTGCACCAATTCAACAATAAATTCCAAGATTTCCACATCATATGTACTAGGCGAATGTACTTGCAATTTCACAAGCATTCTTCAACATTTTCTTCTTTAAACAAACATTTTCATCACTTACTTCATAACCAAAACATCATGTGCAAACATATATATACATATGTGCATGGCAATTTCAAGGTGTCCTAGCCATCCAAAACACAAATTTTAACTAACATGCAAGAAGCATGAACCATGCTCATGAATGCATCATGGCGAATAGTGACAGCCAAAATTGACCCTAGTCGGGAAGTGGTTTCGGGACCGCTAAACCGAGTCACCGAAATGTCTGAACAATATTTATTGTCTAGAATATGTAATTATGAATGTGTGAAAATTTCAAGCTTCGATTTAGCCGATAGCATGTGAATTCAGTTAGTAGGACTTGTGTGACACTTTTGAAAAGTGATAGGCTAATCTATAAGGACCTAATAGTGCATGTAGTCAAAGGGGAGGACTTGCATGTCAAATTTCCCCCCCTAATAGTTAGTGGCCATGACAAGAGATTATGGGTAAAAACATGTCATAAAACATGTTGGGACAATGGTGTATGTAAGAAAAAAATAAAATAGTGAGCATGGGAATTTAATAATGAAAGGGAACAAAAAAAAAAAAAAAAATGGTCTCATGCATGCCCATTGCCGTGAGTGTGGAGAAAGAAAGAAGAATTTTGTTCATCATTTTCATTTCCTTTGGGCTGAAAATTCTAAGGAAGAAGGAAGGAATTCTTGTTTCATGTTGGTTTGGAAGAGGTTTAGGAGGAGGTTTGGCCATACTTGTACCTAGATTAAGGTAAGTTTGATGTTTTGCCATGAGATTCATGTATATTTTAGTTGCTAGCTTGATGTTCTTGTTAGCCCATGGTTCAAATCTTTGTTATGTCATGGGAATGAAATTCGGCCAAAGTGAATATGGTGTTAATGCCATTGCATGCTAAATATCAAGCTTGATAATGATTCATGTGATGGTGGATTGGGGATTCTTAGATTTTCTTTTAGCATTTTTGAATGAGATACTAAGTTCTTTGTTTAACCATGACCAAATTGAAACGGTATGGTGTTGTGGTATTCGGCCATGTTATATCCATAAGTATGATTCATGCATGTTGCATGGTAAGTAAGATTTAAGCTTTGGATATGTGTGTATATTTGGATATAAGCCACTTGAGAATTCGGCCATTGCACCTACATGAATATATGTTTGCACATGATGAATTGGTATGACATGCATACTATTTTAAGGTGTCTATTTGCTTGTGATGTTGTTTCGGTTATGAAATAAATGAGAGATGTGTATAGAACTACAATATGTAATGCGTTAATTAGGAAAATGTATGCTGTTTTTTTGTGTAGTATTAAGTAAAATTGGCCTCCCATAGACATGCATATTCGTAAAGGAAGTAGATTGGTGTGCATGTATTCGGTTAGAGGCAACCATATTGAAGCCTTATCTTGGCTTAGATTGTTGACCAAATGGGTAATAAGTGAGGATGGTTGCGAATATACAAACATACATATGCATGTGTAATTGAATTATGAATGTTTAGCAAGAGGGTTAAACTAGTTGATTTATTGATTAAGCTCAAGGAGTTAAAGAAGGAGAATCAAGCAAGGGAAAGAGCGAAGGTCATAGTAGCCGACTTGGACTGTTTTACCCAACACAAGGTAAGTCATTAAGCATATTTGGTGTTGATTTAAATGATCAATATATATATGCAAATGTGTTTAAATGAGTTGGTGTGTAAATGGAAATGTGTGTGTATGGAATGATGCCATTGTTGAATGTATAAAGGCAGCAAAATACATAAGGTATTGGTCTCGGCACTAAGTGTGCGGTATAAATGGACACGGTGACAAGATTGGCACTAAGTGTCGGGTTTAAAATTGTACAGCACACTAAGTGTGCGAGTTTGATTATATAGCACTAAGTGTGCGAGTTGAATACATATAGCACTAAGTGTGCGGATTCACTATATGCTCTTGCATTACAATTGAACTGAGTGTGCGACATTATCGAGCTAATCCGGACAGCGGATCGGGTAAGTACCTCGAGCTCATGACGAATAGAGAATACGTTTATGCTTGGGGTTGAATTTGGTAAGCCTTAAATCTATGTGATGATTGAAATTGTATGGTTGTCTGGAAAATGAGTTAATGTGTAAAAATGCTTGATTATCTTGTTGTGTAGAATATGAAATGTGGATGTATGAATTAGTGCAGATTGGACCGAAAGGTCAGGGTATTATGGTATAGATTCGATATGAGTACCTAGCCTCATTTGTTGTACATGTAGTAGTAACTTTATCGTGGATTGATGAATGCTTATGACTTACTGAGTTGTAAACTCACTCGGTGTTTTCTTGTCACCCATTTTAGGTCTCTTGGACTCGTATTGTTGCGTGCTTTCGAACCGTCGTTGAAGTCATCACGGCTGAAATCTTGTGGTATTGTTTTTGTTGTTGAAGAACATTTGGCATGTATAGGCTATTATATTTTGTCGAATTGTGGGTTGTAAACTTTAAGCCATGTGAAAATGGCCTATGTGGTCGTCGAGTGGGATGCTAGAACCTATAGCCACGAGTCTTAGAAACTCAAATTTTGATAAGGTGGCCATAATTTGTGTCGTATATGATGGATGATTAAGGCCAAGGAAAAATTCATGAAATTGGCATAGTCTACTGCAGTAACTGTTGCGGACAGCAGCAGTGAGATGAGATTGAAAAATCACTAAAATAGTAGAAGTAGAATTAAAAAGTGAGTAAATTATGAAACTGAACCTTGATGAATCTATTTTATATGGACGAAACGAAACGACCATATGAGCGGTATACTGAGAAATATTCTCGTGAGACAGGGCCAGAACGGTTTCTGGGTCCCCTGTCGTGACTTTGAAAATTTACCATAAATTATCCAGAAAGAACTAGGTCATGCCTTATATGTAAAGATTCAATTTTAGTCTAGTTTCATTAGAAACAAACAGCACCAGTATTAAAGCCCTGTACAGGAGATATTCAAGTTGTAACGCGAAGGTCAGAGCAGTCGGTCCCTGTAACATGGGTGACTTTAACTAATAAACTGTACCAATTGGCCCAACCAAAAATTAAAAAAATCCATGGATGGGTATATGAGTATAAATTCAGGGAAAATTTACGAAACAGTTTCAGTTTTGAAACTCGAGATATGATTTTTAAGGCAGGCGGCGCATTTTTGACTGGTAATGTCAAACTGGTTGGTATCTTGAGAGGGTTTGGCGTTAACCCTCGTGTCCGACACAGCGTCGGTCTCGAGTTAGGGTGTTACAATTTTATTGGTATCGAGCTATGGTTTAGTCGATTCTAGGACTACCATAGCGCGTGTGAGTCTAGCTATACATGCCAAATTGTTAGTGCTTAAAATGTGATGACTGCGGTTGAAATTTTTGTTTTGATTAGTAAATGGAACCGGGTAGAGACCCTTGGCGGATGATGTTGAAAGTGTAGCGGCTGCTCCGCGCAAAGGACACCGCTTGTTGAGCCTCGGTCATCGCGAATAATCAAAATGAAGGCGAAACAAGCCTTCTTCACTATGATGAGTGAGTGGGTCGCGCAATATGCCCGAACCAACCGGCTGTCCAACCATTCCCGAATTTAAATACTCCACCCAAGAGCCGCAATGCCTCCATTCACGATCACGTGAGGTGAGTAAACCACTGTGGACTTGATTAGGAGCGTGGGGCGAGGAGTTCAAGGCCATAGTTCTTGATGATGCCGAAAAGGCGAGTTACGCTCGATAACACCATTAGAGTGTTAGATGAGCATCATACCGATGAATGTCTTAAGTGTGCTATATCCTTGTTGCAAGACTCGACTTACTATTGGTGGAGGACTTTAATTTCCATAGTCCCAAATGAGCAAGTTACTTGGATTTCTTCCAATCCGAATTCGAAGAAATACATTAGTCAACGGTTCATCGATCGAGCGTAAAGAATTCTTGGAACTCAAGCAAGGCGGATGATCAGTATCGAATCTGAACATGAGTTCGTAAGACTTAGTCGGTATGCTCGGGAGTGTGTGGCTGATGAGGTTGCGATGTGCAAAAGATTTGAAGAAGGATTGAATGAAGAGTTAAAGTTACTAGTGGGAATTTTGGAGATAAAGGTTCGTGACACTAGTCGAACGAGCTCGCAAAGAACTTGGGAAGGAGAAGAAGAAGGCTGAATTTGAAGCAAGAGATTACCGTAAAGATCGACGAGTAAAGCTGTTCTCGGTGTAAGAGGTTCGGGGAGGACACCATAAGTCGAGGACAATGCGGAATTTCCATTAGAGCCGACCATTGGGACTCGAGCTACTTGATTAGCTAGTGTGGGCAATAATCGTTAAGAGACTGAATGCCCCCAATGTGGAAGACGACACCTAGGTGAATGTTGGGGTAAGTCTGTTAATAGGGCCTATTATGGATGCGGTTGAAGGACCACTTCATTAGAGATTGCGGAGCTAGATGAGAGGAATAAGGCGCAGGTGCAAGACCTAGTGGAGCGACCTTGGAGAGTAGGCCCCAGAATCTCGGAGGTAGGGGTGGTGTCGGAGAGGAGCCTCTAATACGGTGTCCGATCCGAGACCGTACTCTGCTAGAGCATATGCCATCCAGCATACGGAGGAGGCATCCTCCCCGACGTTATCCTGGTACTTTACTCTCTTTGATACTATTGTGATTGCATTGATTGACCCGGCTCTACTCACTCATATGTATGTGAAACCTTAGCATCCATAAGACTCTACTGTTGAGTCTCTGAGTTCGTAATTCAGTGTCAAACCCTTTGGGTCAATACGTGCTTTCGTTGATAAAGTGTGCAAGAGATGCCCCTAATAATTCGAGAATCCTGCTTTCCGACCGATCGTGCTTCTACCATTTAATGAATTCGATGTTATTCTTGGTATGGATTGGTGACCGTACATGATGCAAGGTGGTGGACTGCAAAGGAAAACCATTGATTTGAGGAGTGCAAATAATGAGGTAGTCGAGTCAGTCTCTTGATTTAAAAGGGCGCCCGTGATAATATCTTCTATGACCGCTCGGTATGTGAAAAAGGGTGTGAAATATACCTTGCGTATGTGTTTGGAAGTAAAGAGCGGAAAGGAAACTGAATCGGTACCGTGGTTTGTGACTATTGAGATGTTTTTCACGAGGAGTTACCGGGATTGCCACCGGTTCGAGAAGTGGAATTGACATCGAAGTTGTCCGGGTACTACGGATTTCAATAGCCCGTGTCGTATGGCATTAACGGAATTAAAGGAATTGAAGGTTCAATTGCAAGAATTGACGGATAGAGGTTTACTCGTAGGAGTTTTTTCCATAGGGCGCTTTTGTATTGTTTGAAAGAAGGGCGGAACCATGAGGTTGTGCATCGACTATCGTCAACTCAATAAAGTGCGATAAAGAATAAATATCCATTGCCACGAATTGACGATTTGTTTGATCAATTAAAGGAGCCTCGGTGTTTTCAAAGATAGATTTGAGGTCGGGTACTATCGGTTGAGGGTCCGAGAATGGACATACCCAACCGCTTTTAGAGCGAGGTATGCGGTCACTACAATTCTTGGTGATGCCGTTTGGGCTCACTAATGCCCTGCGGTGTTTATGGATTTAATGAATAGAATTTTCAGGCCATACTTGGATCGGTTCGTAGTTGTATTTATCGATGACATTTTGGTCTATGAGAGATGAAACGAGCATCTTGAACACCGAGGCTAGTGTTGCAAATCTTACGAGATAAGATTATCACAAAGTTGAGTAAATGTGAATTTTGAAAGAGGTTAGCTTTTTGGGCACGTGGTGTCGCATCGGGTGTCGGTGGACCGAACAAAATTACAGCCATAGTCGATTGGAAACCACTAAGGAATGTTACCGAAGTTAGGAGCTTTTGGGGCTTGCCGGTTATTACCGACGATTTGTAAAGGTTTCTCGCGATAGCCAAATGATGAATACTCCAAAGGATGTTAAGTTCGAGCGGACGAGAAATGTCGAGAAAAGTTTCGATCAAAAGCTTATTTGTTGAAGCCAATTCTAGTGCAACCCGAATCGGGCAAAGTTTGTCATTTATAGTGCGCATCCCTACTCGGGTTGGGTTGTGTATTGATGCAAGAAGAAGTTGTGGCCTGTCGTCCGAGGCAATTAAAGCCACATGAGAAAATTATCCGACCCATGATCTCGATTGGTGCCATCGTATTATAAAGATATGGCGACATTACTTATTTGGTGAGAAGTGCCATGTGTATTCGGATCACAAAAGTCTCAAATATTTGATGACCCAAAGAGACTTAAATCGTGACAAAGGTGATGGCTCGAGTTGTTAAAAGATTATGAGCTCGTCATTGATTATCACCGGAAGGGCTAATGTGGTTCTGGATGCCTTTGTTGCTTCTTGACGATGAATGTACACTTGTCTATCCTACCGACAATGTGTTAGTAGCTGAATTGAAAGCCAAACCATTATTGATCGTCAAATTCGTGAAGCTCGGTGACGATGAGTTGGTTGCAAGCGGGATGAGTGTGTTCGAACAAGGACTCGAATTTCAAATCGATGATGCGATTGTTTGAGGTTCGAAGTCGTCTGTGTTCCAAAAATTGGAACTTATTCCAATAATTTTGAACGAAGCCCATTGTAGCCGAATGGCAATCCACGAAGTACAAGATGTACAACGATTTGAAGCGTCGGTTTGGTGGCATGGTATGAAGCAGGACATCTCCGACTTTGTTTGAGATGTTTAATATGTCAACAAGTGAAAGCGGAACATCAAGTGCCTTGAGTTGCTTGACCGATCACGATACTCGGTGGAAATGGGATCGAGTCACAATGGACTTTGTGTCCGGGCTACCATTGTCACTAGTAAGAAGGATGCGATTTGGGTTGTTGTTGATAGACCACTAAGTCGGCTCACTTTATCCTGCGTACGGATTTTTCATTGGATAAACTAGAATTATCGTTTCGGTTGTTGAGATTACACGGGTACCGATTTCTATTGTGTCGGATAGAGATCCGAGATTTACCTGCGATTTTGGAAGAAATTTCAAGAAGCTTTGGGTACCAAGTTGCATTTCAACGCCTTTCACCCCAAACCGATGGTCAATCGAGCGGATAATTCAAATACTCGAGGATATGTTGAGATGTTGTATCCTTGAGTTTAGTGGTTCATGGGGCAATGTCGCCTTTGATTGAATTAACACAACAATAGCTTTCAATCAAGTATTAAGATGGCGCCTTCGAGGCTTTATCTGATCGTAAATGCCATACCCATTATTCTGGTGAACTTAGTGAAGGTAAATTCTTGAGTTGATTTGGTTAAGGATGCCGAGCAAAGAGTTCGAGTAATTCGTGAAAGTTTGAAAGTGCTTGGATCGCCAAAAGTCGTATCTGGTTTGAAAAGAAAAGATATTGAATATCGGGTTGGAGACAAGGTCTTTCTCAAAGTTTCACCTTGGAAGAAGGTGCTTAGATTTGGCCGTAAGGAAAATTGAGCCGAGGTTCATCGGCCATATGAAATATCTGAACGAGTCGGTCGATCGTATCGTTTGATTTTGCCCCGAACTTGAAAGGATTCTAGCGTCTTCCATGTTCGATGCTTGACGTTATAGATCCGACCGTCACCGTAATTAGTCCATCGAGAGGTTGAAATCCAAGCCGATATGAGTTATGAAGAAGAACCGATTAGTATCCTAGCTCGTGAAGTGAAGGAGTTGCTAAAAAAGAGTTCCATTAGTAAAAGTGTTATGGCTCAAACACGGGATGGAAGAAGCTACTTGGGAACCGAGAACTCTATGAAAGAGCGTTACCCAAACCTATTTACGGTAAGATTTTAGGGACGAAAATTTCTTAAGTGGGGAGAGTTGTGACAGCCCAAAATTGACCCTAGTCGGAAGTGGTTTGGGACCGCTAAACCGAGTCACCGAAATGTCTGAACGTAATATTTATTGTCTAGAATATGTAATTATGAATGTGTGAAATTTCAAGCTTGATTTAGCCGATAGCATGTGAATTCGATTAGTAGGACTTGTGTGACACTTTTGAAAAGTGATAGGCTAATCTATAAGGACCTAATAGTGCATGTAGTCAAAGGGAGGACTTGCATGTCAAATTTCCCCCTAATAGTTAGTGGCGGCCATGACAAGAGATTATGGGTAAAAACATGTCATAAAACATGTTGGGACAATGGTGTATGTAAGAAAAATAAAATAGTGAGCATGGGAATTTAATAATGAAAGGAACAAAAAAAAAAAAAAAAAATGGTCTCATGCATGCCCATTGCCGTGAGTGTGGAGAAAGAAAGAAGAATTTTTGTTCATCATTTTCATTTCCTTTGGGCTGAAAATTCTAAGGAAGAAGGAAGGAATTCTTGTTTCATGTTGGTTTGGAAGAGGTTTAGGAGGAGGTTTGGCCATACTTGTACCTAGATTAAGGTAAGTTTGATGTTTTGCCATGAGATTCATGTATATTTTAGTTGCTAGCTTGATGTTCTTGTTAGCCCATGGTTCAAATCTTTGTTATGTCATGGGAATGAAATTCGGCCAAAGTGAATATGGTGTTAATGCCATTGCATGCTAAATATCAAGCTTGATAATGATTCATGTGATGGTGGATTGGGGATTCTTAGATTTTCTTTTAGCATTTTTGAATGAGATACTAAGTTCTTTGTTTAACCATGACCAAATTGAAACGGTATGGTGTTGTGGTATTCGGCCATGTTATATCCATAAGTATGATTCATGCATGTTGCATGTAAGTAAGATTTAAGCTTTGGATATGTGTGTATATTTGGATATAAGCCACTTGAGAATTCGGCCATTGCACCTACATGAATATATGTTTGCACATGATGAATAGGTATGACATGCATACTATTTTAAGGTGTCTATTTGCTTGTGATGTTGTTTGTTATGAAATAAATGAGAGATGTGTATAGAACTACAATATGTAATGCGTTAATTAGGAAAATGTATGCTGTTTTTTTGTGTAGTATTAAGTGTAAAATTGGCCTCCACATAGACATGCATATTCGGCCAAAGGAAGTAGATTGGTGTGCATGTATTCGGTTAGAGGCAACCATATTGAAGCCTTATCTTGGCTTAGATTGTTGACCAAATGGGTAATAAGTGAGGATGGTTGCGAATATACAAACATACATATGCATGTGTAATTGAATTATGAATGTTTAGCAAGAGGGTTAAACTAGTTGATTTATTGATTAAGCTCAAGGAGTTAAAGAAGGAGAATCAAGCAAGGAAGACGAAGGTCATCGAGTAGCCGACTTGGACTGTTTACCCAACACAAGGTAAGTCATTAAGCGTATATTTGGTGTTGATTTAAATGATCAATATATATATGCAAATGTGTTTAAATGAGTTGGTGTGTAAATGGAAATGTGTGTGTATGGAATGATGCCATTGTTGAATGTATAAAGGCAGCAAAATACATAAGGTATTGGTCTCGGCACTAAGTGTGCGGGTATAAATGGACACGGTGACAAGATTGGCACTAAGTGTGCGGTTTAAAATTGTACAGCACTAAGTGTGCGAGTTTGATTATATAGCACTAAGTGTGCGAGTTGAATACATATAGCACTAAGTGTGCGGATTCACTATATGCTCTTGCATTACAATTGGCACTGGTGTGCGACATTATCGAGCTAATCCGGGACAGCGGATCGGGTAAGTACCTCGAGCTCATGCGAATAGAGAATACGCTTATGCTTGGGGTTGAATTTGGTAAGCCTTAAATCTATGTGATGATTGAAATTGTATGGTTGTGCTGGAAAATGAGTTAATGTGTAAAATGCTTGATTATCTTGTTGTGTAGAATATGAAATGTGGATGTATGAATTAGTGCAGATTGGACGAAAGGTCCGAGGTATTATGGTATAGATTCGATATGGACGAGTACCTAGCCTCATTTGTTGTACATGTAGTAGTAACTTTCGATTGGATTGATGAATGCTTATGACTTACTGAGTTGTAAACTCACTCGGTGTTTTCTTGTCACCCATTTTAGGTCTCTTGGACTCGTATTGTTGCGTGCTCGGAACCGTCGTTGAAGTCATCACACCGGCTGAAATCTTGTGGTATTGTTTTTGTTGTTGAAGAACATTTGGCATGTATAGGCTATTATATTTTGTCGAATTGTGGGTTGTAAACTTTAAGCCATGTGAAAATGGCCTATGTGGTCGTCAGTGGGATGCTAGAACCTATAGCCACGAGTCTTAGAAACTCAAATTTTGATAAGGTGGCCATAATTTGTGTCGTGTATGATGGATGATTAAGGCCAAGGAAAAATTCATGAAATTGGCATAGTCTACTGCAGTAACTGTTGCGGACAGCAGCAGTGAGATGAGATTGAAAATCACTAAAAATAGTAGAAGTAGAATTAAATAGTGAGTAAATTATGGAACTGAACCTTGATGAATCTATTTTATATGGATGAAACGAAACGACCATATGAGCGGTATACTGAGAAATATTAAGGTTCTCGTGAGACAGGGCTAGAACGGTTTCTGGGTCCCCTGTCGCGACTTTGAAAATTACCATAAATTATCCAGAAAGAACTAGGAGTCATGCCTTATATGTAAAGATTCCATTTTGAGTCTAGTTTCATTAGAAACAAACAGCACCAGTATTAAAGCCCTGTACAGGAGATATTCAAGTTGTAACGCGCGAAGGTCAGAGCAGTTGGTCCCTGTAACATGGGTGACTTTAACTAATAAACTGTACCAATTGGCCCAACCAAAATTCTAAAATAAATCCATGGATGGGTATATGAGTCTAAATTCAGGAAAATTTACGAAACCAGTTTCGAGTTTTGAAACTCGAGATATGATTTTAAGGCGACGGTGACGCAGTTTTCCAGCCTGACTGGTAATGTCAAACTGGTTGGTATCTTGAGAGGTTTGGCCGTTAACCCTCGTGTCCGACACGGCGTCGGTCTCGAGTTAGGGTGTTACACGAATACATCACAATCATGCCCTTTCAACTTCAATCATGGTTAAACAAAAGAAAACTCAATGTCTTACTCAAGATGGCTACAAAGAAATTTCAAGTAGACAATCCATCATTGCATGCATCATCATCAAGCTTCACACTTAGCATGCAATGGCTTTATCACAATATCAACTTTGACCAAATACCACTTCCATGGCATAACAAGGATTTGAACCATGGCTAACATGAACATCAAGTTGGCAACTAAAACATGCATGAATCTCATGACACAACCTCATACATACCATAATCTTGGTGCAAGTTGCGAATCTCCTTCTAGATCTCTTCTAAACAAATAAAATGAAGCAAAAATCTCTTCTTCCTCCTTAGTTTTGGCTCAAAGAAAGGATGAACAAATTTTTCTTTCTTCCTTTACAACTCACGGCAATGGGGAGATACCACACCACACACACATTTTTTTCATTCTTTTCTTACCCATGCTTATTTGTTTATTATTTCTCCCTAATGTCCAACAAAACATGTTTCATGACATGTTTAGCCCATATTCTTGGTCATGGCCGCCACCACCTATAAAGAATTTGACATACAAGTCCATTGTTTTGCATGCATGCTTTAATTAGTCATCACACATTTCCCTATCGTACTTTCAAAGTTCACTACTAAGTCCTTTCTAGTGAAATTCACCTTTGTAACACTAAATCAATCATCAAAAATGTCATACATGAGCATGCATATTATAGGCATCAAAATAAATTTCAAATTATTTTTATGCCTCGGTTTTAGTCCCGAAACCACATTCGACTAGGGTCAATTTTGGCATCACAACTCTCCCCCTTAAGAAATTTTAGTCCCAAAATCTTACGGTAAATAGGGTTGGGTATCGCTCTTTCATAGAGTTCTCGGTTTCCCAAGTAGCTTCTTCTATCCATGGCTTGAGCCATAACACCTTCACTAGCGGAACCCGCTTGTTTAGCAACTCTTTCACTTCCGTGATAGGATACGAATCGGTTCTTCTCATAACTCATATTGGCTTGAATTTCAACCGATGGACTAATCACGTGCGATGGATCGATCTATAGCGTGAAGCATCGAAACATGAAAGACATCGTGAACCTTTTCGAGTTCGGGGCAAAATCAAGCGATATGCCTGGACCGACTCGCCGGATATCTCATATGGCGAACCTCGGGCTCAACTTGCCCTTACGGCCAACTGAGTATCTTTTTCCAAGCGATACCTTGAAAACACTTTATCACCCACGATACTCGATATCCTTACGGTTCGATCGCGTCGCGACTTCGACGATCGGAGGCTATCGGACTTTCAGATTACTTTCACTTTCATTCAGCATCTCTAATCACCACCGAAAATCTTGCTTTCAGGCTCGGTCAAAACAATGGTGTCGGCATTTACCGTACAAAGCCTCGTAGGTGCCATCTTAATACTTGATTGAAAATTTGTTGTTGTGGCGAATTCAATCAACGGCAAATACCGTTCCATGAACCACTAAACTCGAGGACGCAACATCTCAACATATCTTCAAGTATCTGAATTATTCGCTCGGATTGACCATCGGTTTGGGGTGAAAGCGATCTGAAATGCAACTTGGTACCCAAAGCTTCTAACTTTTCCGAGTGCGAGGTAAATCTGGGATCTCTATCCGACCACGATGGAAATAGGCACCCGTGTAATCTCACAATCTGAGAAAGCATACAATCGTCTAATTTGTCCATTGAAAAATCCGTGCGTCACGGGACAAAGTGAGCCGAACTTAGTCAATCTATCTACCACGACCCAAACGCATCCTTCTTACCGGCGACAATGGCGGTCGGATACAAAGTCCATTGTGACTCGATCCCATTTCCACTCGGGTATCGTGATTGGTGAAGTAATCTGAAGGCACTTGATGTTCCGCTTTCACTTGTTGACATATTAAACATCTCGAAACAAAGTCGGAGATGTCTCGTTTCATACCATGCCACCAAAAGCGTTTCAAATCGTTGTACATCTTCGTACTCCGGGTGGATTGCCATTCGGCTACAATGGGCTTCATTCAAATTATCGAAATGAGTTCCGATTCTTTGGAACACAGAGCGACTTTGAACCTCAAACAATCGTCATCATTGATTTGAAACTCCGAGTCCTTGTTGAACACACTCAAAGTTTGCGACAACTCGCGTCGACTTTACGAGCTTCTCAAATTTGATGTGTCAATAATGGTTTGGCTTTCAATTCAGCCACTAACACCTTGTCGGATCGAGCAGACAAGTGCACATTCATCGCTCGTAGAGTGAATAACGATTCGACTCAAGGCATCCGCAACCACATTCGCCTTCCGGGTGATAGTCAATGACCAGCTCATAATCCTTTAACGATTCGAACCGTCTTTGGCAGATTTAAGTCTCTTTGGGTCATCAAATTTTGAGACTTTTGTGATCCAGTACATGGCACTTCTCACCAAATAAGTAATGTCGCCAAATCTTTAAGCGAATCGATGGCGACTAATTCGAGATCATGGGTGGGATAACTTTTCTCGTGTGGCTTTAATTGCCTCGGCGCGCAGGCCACAACTCGACCTTCTTGCATCAATACACAACCTAACCCAAGTAGGAGGCGTCACTATAGATGACAAACTCTTTGCGGATTCGGGTTGCACTAAATGGGGCTTCGATCAAATAAGTTTTTAGTTGATCGAAACTTCGACATTTCTCCGCCCATTCGAGCTTAACATCCTTTTGGAGTAGCCTCGTCATCAGCGTGGCTATCGTTGAAAACCTTTACAAATCGTCGGTAATAACAAGCAGCCCAAAAAGCTCCGAACCTCGATAATATTCTGGAGGCTTCCAATTAAATTTGAAATTTTATTCGAATTGACTCAATACCGTCTGAATACCACATGACCCAAGCTAACCTCTCTTAACCGAACTCACACTTGCTGAACTTAGCATATAATTGTTTATCCGTAAAATTTGCAGCACTAACCTCGGTGTTCAGCATGTTGGTCTCATTTCTTGAATAGACCAAGATGTCATCAATGAACGACTACGAATTGATCCAAATATGGTGCGAAGATCCGATTCATTAAATCCATAAATACCGCGAGGGCATTAGTAAGCCAAGTCACTAGGAACTCATAGTGACCATATCTCGATTAAGAAGGTCTTGAGCACGTCCGAATCTCGGATTCGGTGATAATAGCTTAGATCTCAAATCTATTTTCGAGAACACGAGGCTCCCTTGATTGATCGAACAAGTCATCGATCGATAACGGATATTTGTTCTTTATCGTCACTTTATTAAGTGACGATAGTCGATGCTGCAACCGCATGTTCCATCCTTCTTTTCACAAACAACACCGGCGCACCCAAAGCGAAAAACTGGCAGCAAAACCTCTATCCACCAATTCTTGCAATGAGCTTTCAACTCCTTTAATTCCGTTGGCACCATACGATCACGGAGCTATCGAAATTGGAGTGGTACCGGTACCAATTCGATGCCAAATTCTATTTCCGAACAGGTAAAGGCAAGCAATTCTTGAGAAAACATCGGTATTCACAAACCACGAGCACGATTGGGTTTCTTTTCCGATTCCTTGTCATCGAGCACATAAAGGTATACTTGCACCTTTTCTTACATATTTCGGGCCAACATTGCGATATACAATGGCAACCTTTAAGTCCGTAGCCTCAACGAATTATCTCGTTATTCGCGCTCAAATCGATAGTCTTGCTTTTGCAATTTACAACCGCCGTGCATGGTCAACCAATCCAAACCAAGAATAACGTCAATTCATCGAGCGGCAAAAGCATCAAGTCCGCCGGAAAATAAGAACCTCGAACACTAGGGGACTTTTCTTGCACTTTGTTGACAAACGTAATGACCCAAGGGTTTGACACCGAATTACAAACTCATGAGACTCAATAGGCAAAGTCTTCTTTGGATGCTAAGGTTTCACATATAGAATGAGTAGAACCAGGGTCAATCAAAGCAATCACATTAGTATTGAAAAGAGTGAAAGTACGGTAATGACATCCGGAGAGGCAACATCCTCGGCGTCTTGGCGTGGCATAAGTCCTAGCGAGCGAGCCTCGAATCGATGGTAGCATCTCTAGATCCTCTCGACCGCCACTAACATTTCCCACATTTCTAGGTGGCCTACCTCGGCGATGGTAGCACCCGGTTTCCACTTTGACTTACATTTTGTTCAAGCATCCTCGGGCAATCCTTCATAAAGTGGTGGCGATCCGCACTTAGCGAGGAGCGATCACGGAACCAACAGCTCAAAGTTCAACCAAAATTTATACCAAAATGGAGGCTTTGATAGTGTGGATGACTTGACTTTAATGATCCCGAATCCGATTGCTATCGAGCACAATCTATAAAACAGAGAGCCAAAACGGGGTAAGCATTTTTATGCTTAGTAAGTCTCAAGGAATAGAATCAGCTTTAATTAAAGCAATACATTCACATGGCCAAATGCATCATTTCATTAATACACATTCACATAATCATTCTTACTTCACACTTCATCATTATATACTTTCACAAGGTATCAACCAATTCAATAGCTGAAATTCGTTAGTCGTCGGCGAATGTTGCTCAAACATGTCGACTTTCAATGCACATATAAACATACCTTATTCTTTGGGCCTTTCGGCGTACCAATTGAATTCATTACAGCAACCAACACTCACCTCCAGCCCAAGCTTCTTGAATACAACGGATATAACCACGTGCACGAATGCCTTGGTCTTAGCCGGATAGAACGACTACATACGAATGCCTTCGGTCTTAGCCGGATGTAGCCACTAGCACAATTGCCTTGGTCTTAACCCGGATATAATTTCCAGCATAAATGTCGTCGGGACTTAGCGGATATCATTCAATTGCTCATGCACACATACATCAATAATCATTAGACATTCATGTTTCATTTTCGTTACTAAGGCTCAAACACAAATGTAATCACTAGCATAATCGCCTTGGACTTAGCCTGGTATCATTCAAATACTCATACACACATAAATCAATAATCATTACACATCCATATTTCATTTCACATAATTCAAGTAGGGTCACTTCTTGAGGACTTACCTCGGATGTGGTCGACGGCTTTTACTATTTGATCACTTTTCCTTCCCCTTGTCCAATTGTGGCCCTCTAAGCTCTTGAGCTAATTCAAACAAATTCAATTTATTAAAACCTCATTATGCTAGCTTATGGCGAATATGACAAGGAGTTTAAATGGTCATATGGCCACCTTTAGCTTGAATACACAATGGTCATGCACATTTTATACTACATCAAGCAATTCAATACAATTCATTCAAGCATCAAGGAAAAGCTAAGGCCATCAATAGGCTACCTAAGGCCGATATACTTAGTCATACTTGCACCAATTCAACAATAAATTCCAAGATTTCCACATCATATGTACTAGGCGAATGTACTTGCAATTTCACAAGCATTCTTCAACATTTTCTTCTTTAAACAAACATTTTCATCACTTACTTCATAACCAAAACATCATGTGCAAACATATATATACATATGTGCATGGCAATTTCAAGGTGTCCTAGCCATCCAAAACACAAATTTTAACTAACATGCAAGAAGCATGAACCATGCTCATGAATGCATCATGGCGAATAGTGACAGCCAAAATTGACCCTAGTCGGGAAGTGGTTTCGGGACCGCTAAACCGAGTCACCGAAATGTCTGAACAATATTTATTGTCTAGAATATGTAATTATGAATGTGTGAAAATTTCAAGCTTCGATTTAGCCGATAGCATGTGAATTCAGTTAGTAGGACTTGTGTGACACTTTTGAAAAGTGATAGGCTAATCTATAAGGACCTAATAGTGCATGTAGTCAAAGGGGAGGACTTGCATGTCAAATTTCCCCCTAATAGTTAGTGGCCATGACAAGAGATTATGGGTAAAAACATGTCATAAAACATGTTGGGACAATGGTGTATGTAAGAAAAAAATAAAATAGTGAGCATGGGAATTTAATAATGAAAGGGAACAAAAAAAAAAAAAAAAATGGTCTCATGCATGCCCATTGCCGTGAGTGTGGAGAAAGAAAGAAGAATTTTGTTCATCATTTTCATTTCCTTTGGGCTGAAAATTCTAAGGAAGAAGGAAGGAATTCTTGTTTCATGTTGGTTTGGAAGAGGTTTAGGAGGAGGTTTGGCCATACTTGTACCTAGATTAAGGTAAGTTTGATGTTTTGCCATGAGATTCATGTATATTTTAGTTGCTAGCTTGATGTTCTTGTTAGCCCATGGTTCAAATCTTTGTTATGTCATGGGAATGAAATTCGGCCAAAGTGAATATGGTGTTAATGCCATTGCATGCTAAATATCAAGCTTGATAATGATTCATGTGATGGTGGATTGGGGATTCTTAGATTTTCTTTTAGCATTTTTGAATGAGATACTAAGTTCTTTGTTTAACCATGACCAAATTGAAACGGTATGGTGTTGTGGTATTCGGCCATGTTATATCCATAAGTATGATTCATGCATGTTGCATGGTAAGTAAGATTTAAGCTTTGGATATGTGTGTATATTTGGATATAAGCCACTTGAGAATTCGGCCATTGCACCTACATGAATATATGTTTGCACATGATGAATTGGTATGACATGCATACTATTTTAAGGTGTCTATTTGCTTGTGATGTTGTTTCGGTTATGAAATAAATGAGAGATGTGTATAGAACTACAATATGTAATGCGTTAATTAGGAAAATGTATGCTGTTTTTTTGTGTAGTATTAAGTAAAATTGGCCTCCCATAGACATGCATATTCGTAAAGGAAGTAGATTGGTGTGCATGTATTCGGTTAGAGGCAACCATATTGAAGCCTTATCTTGGCTTAGATTGTTGACCAAATGGGTAATAAGTGAGGATGGTTGCGAATATACAAACATACATATGCATGTGTAATTGAATTATGAATGTTTAGCAAGAGGGTTAAACTAGTTGATTTATTGATTAAGCTCAAGGAGTTAAAGAAGGAGAATCAAGCAAGGGAAAGAGCGAAGGTCATAGTAGCCGACTTGGACTGTTTTACCCAACACAAGGTAAGTCATTAAGCATATTTGGTGTTGATTTAAATGATCAATATATATATGCAAATGTGTTTAAATGAGTTGGTGTGTAAATGGAAATGTGTGTGTATGGAATGATGCCATTGTTGAATGTATAAAGGCAGCAAAATACATAAGGTATTGGTCTCGGCACTAAGTGTGCGGTATAAATGGACACGGTGACAAGATTGGCACTAAGTGTCGGGTTTAAAATTGTACAGCACACTAAGTGTGCGAGTTTGATTATATAGCACTAAGTGTGCGAGTTGAATACATATAGCACTAAGTGTGCGGATTCACTATATGCTCTTGCATTACAATTGAACTGAGTGTGCGACATTATCGAGCTAATCCGGACAGCGGATCGGGTAAGTACCTCGAGCTCATGACGAATAGAGAATACGTTTATGCTTGGGGTTGAATTTGGTAAGCCTTAAATCTATGTGATGATTGAAATTGTATGGTTGTCTGGAAAATGAGTTAATGTGTAAAAATGCTTGATTATCTTGTTGTGTAGAATATGAAATGTGGATGTATGAATTAGTGCAGATTGGACCGAAAGGTCAGGGTATTATGGTATAGATTCGATATGAGTACCTAGCCTCATTTGTTGTACATGTAGTAGTAACTTTATCGTGGATTGATGAATGCTTATGACTTACTGAGTTGTAAACTCACTCGGTGTTTTCTTGTCACCCATTTTAGGTCTCTTGGACTCGTATTGTTGCGTGCTTTCGAACCGTCGTTGAAGTCATCACGGCTGAAATCTTGTGGTATTGTTTTTGTTGTTGAAGAACATTTGGCATGTATAGGCTATTATATTTTGTCGAATTGTGGGTTGTAAACTTTAAGCCATGTGAAAATGGCCTATGTGGTCGTCGAGTGGGATGCTAGAACCTATAGCCACGAGTCTTAGAAACTCAAATTTTGATAAGGTGGCCATAATTTGTGTCGTATATGATGGATGATTAAGGCCAAGGAAAAATTCATGAAATTGGCATAGTCTACTGCAGTAACTGTTGCGGACAGCAGCAGTGAGATGAGATTGAAAAATCACTAAAATAGTAGAAGTAGAATTAAAAAGTGAGTAAATTATGAAACTGAACCTTGATGAATCTATTTTATATGGACGAAACGAAACGACCATATGAGCGGTATACTGAGAAATATTCTCGTGAGACAGGGCCAGAACGGTTTCTGGGTCCCCTGTCGTGACTTTGAAAATTTACCATAAATTATCCAGAAAGAACTAGGTCATGCCTTATATGTAAAGATTCAATTTTAGTCTAGTTTCATTAGAAACAAACAGCACCAGTATTAAAGCCCTGTACAGGAGATATTCAAGTTGTAACGCGAAGGTCAGAGCAGTCGGTCCCTGTAACATGGGTGACTTTAACTAATAAACTGTACCAATTGGCCCAACCAAAAATTAAAAAAATCCATGGATGGGTATATGAGTATAAATTCAGGGAAAATTTACGAAACAGTTTCAGTTTTGAAACTCGAGATATGATTTTTAAGGCAGGCGGCGCATTTTTGACTGGTAATGTCAAACTGGTTGGTATCTTGAGAGGGTTTGGCGTTAACCCTCGTGTCCGACACAGCGTCGGTCTCGAGTTAGGGTGTTACAATTTTATTGGTATCGAGCTATGGTTTAGTCGATTCTAGGACTACCATAGCGCGTGTGAGTCTAGCTATACATGCCAAATTGTTAGTGCTTAAAATGTGATGACTGCGGTTGAAATTTTTGTTTTGATTAGTAAATGGAACCGGGTAGAGACCCTTGGCGGATGATGTTGAAAGTGTAGCGGCTGCTCCGCGCAAAGGACACCGCTTGTTGAGCCTCGGTCATCGCGAATAATCAAAATGAAGGCGAAACAAGCCTTCTTCACTATGATGAGTGAGTGGGTCGCGCAATATGCCCGAACCAACCGGCTGTCCAACCATTCCCGAATTTAAATACTCCACCCAAGAGCCGCAATGCCTCCATTCACGATCACGTGAGGTGAGTAAACCACTGTGGACTTGATTAGGAGCGTGGGGCGAGGAGTTCAAGGCCATAGTTCTTGATGATGCCGAAAAGGCGAGTTACGCTCGATAACACCATTAGAGTGTTAGATGAGCATCATACCGATGAATGTCTTAAGTGTGCTATATCCTTGTTGCAAGACTCGACTTACTATTGGTGGAGGACTTTAATTTCCATAGTCCCAAATGAGCAAGTTACTTGGATTTCTTCCAATCCGAATTCGAAGAAATACATTAGTCAACGGTTCATCGATCGAGCGTAAAGAATTCTTGGAACTCAAGCAAGGCGGATGATCAGTATCGAATCTGAACATGAGTTCGTAAGACTTAGTCGGTATGCTCGGGAGTGTGTGGCTGATGAGGTTGCGATGTGCAAAAGATTTGAAGAAGGATTGAATGAAGAGTTAAAGTTACTAGTGGGAATTTTGGAGATAAAGGTTCGTGACACTAGTCGAACGAGCTCGCAAAGAACTTGGGAAGGAGAAGAAGAAGGCTGAATTTGAAGCAAGAGATTACCGTAAAGATCGACGAGTAAAGCTGTTCTCGGTGTAAGAGGTTCGGGGAGGACACCATAAGTCGAGGACAATGCGGAATTTCCATTAGAGCCGACCATTGGGACTCGAGCTACTTGATTAGCTAGTGTGGGCAATAATCGTTAAGAGACTGAATGCCCCCAATGTGGAAGACGACACCTAGGTGAATGTTGGGGTAAGTCTGTTAATAGGGCCTATTATGGATGCGGTTGAAGGACCACTTCATTAGAGATTGCGGAGCTAGATGAGAGGAATAAGGCGCAGGTGCAAGACCTAGTGGAGCGACCTTGGAGAGTAGGCCCCAGAATCTCGGAGGTAGGGGTGGTGTCGGAGAGGAGCCTCTAATACGGTGTCCGATCCGAGACCGTACTCTGCTAGAGCATATGCCATCCAGCATACGGAGGAGGCATCCTCCCCGACGTTATCCTGGTACTTTACTCTCTTTGATACTATTGTGATTGCATTGATTGACCCGGCTCTACTCACTCATATGTATGTGAAACCTTAGCATCCATAAGACTCTACTGTTGAGTCTCTGAGTTCGTAATTCAGTGTCAAACCCTTTGGGTCAATACGTGCTTTCGTTGATAAAGTGTGCAAGAGATG
Organism: Gossypium arboreum; assembly: GCF_025698485.1. NCBI lineage: Eukaryota > Viridiplantae > Streptophyta > Magnoliopsida > Malvales > Malvaceae > Gossypium > Gossypium arboreum. The sequence goes on from NC_069075.1 coordinate 76,620,276, forward strand.
CCCCTAATAATTCGAGAATCCTGCTTTCCGACCGATCGTGCTTCTACCATTTAATGAATTCGATGTTATTCTTGGTATGGATTGGTGACCGTACATGATGCAAGGTGGTGGACTGCAAAGGAAAACCATTGATTTGAGGAGTGCAAATAATGAGGTAGTCGAGTCAGTCTCTTGATTTAAAAGGGCGCCCGTGATAATATCTTCTATGACCGCTCGGTATGTGAAAAAGGGTGTGAAATATACCTTGCGTATGTGTTTGGAAGTAAAGAGCGGAAAGGAAACTGAATCGGTACCGTGGTTTGTGACTATTGAGATGTTTTTCACGAGGAGTTACCGGGATTGCCACCGGTTCGAGAAGTGGAATTGACATCGAAGTTGTCCGGGTACTACGGATTTCAATAGCCCGTGTCGTATGGCATTAACGGAATTAAAGGAATTGAAGGTTCAATTGCAAGAATTGACGGATAGAGGTTTACTCGTAGGAGTTTTTTCCATAGGGCGCTTTTGTATTGTTTGAAAGAAGGGCGGAACCATGAGGTTGTGCATCGACTATCGTCAACTCAATAAAGTGCGATAAAGAATAAATATCCATTGCCACGAATTGACGATTTGTTTGATCAATTAAAGGAGCCTCGGTGTTTTCAAAGATAGATTTGAGGTCGGGTACTATCGGTTGAGGGTCCGAGAATGGACATACCCAACCGCTTTTAGAGCGAGGTATGCGGTCACTACAATTCTTGGTGATGCCGTTTGGGCTCACTAATGCCCTGCGGTGTTTATGGATTTAATGAATAGAATTTTCAGGCCATACTTGGATCGGTTCGTAGTTGTATTTATCGATGACATTTTGGTCTATGAGAGATGAAACGAGCATCTTGAACACCGAGGCTAGTGTTGCAAATCTTACGAGATAAGATTATCACAAAGTTGAGTAAATGTGAATTTTGAAAGAGGTTAGCTTTTTGGGCACGTGGTGTCGCATCGGGTGTCGGTGGACCGAACAAAATTACAGCCATAGTCGATTGGAAACCACTAAGGAATGTTACCGAAGTTAGGAGCTTTTGGGGCTTGCCGGTTATTACCGACGATTTGTAAAGGTTTCTCGCGATAGCCAAATGATGAATACTCCAAAGGATGTTAAGTTCGAGCGGACGAGAAATGTCGAGAAAAGTTTCGATCAAAAGCTTATTTGTTGAAGCCAATTCTAGTGCAACCCGAATCGGGCAAAGTTTGTCATTTATAGTGCGCATCCCTACTCGGGTTGGGTTGTGTATTGATGCAAGAAGAAGTTGTGGCCTGTCGTCCGAGGCAATTAAAGCCACATGAGAAAATTATCCGACCCATGATCTCGATTGGTGCCATCGTATTATAAAGATATGGCGACATTACTTATTTGGTGAGAAGTGCCATGTGTATTCGGATCACAAAAGTCTCAAATATTTGATGACCCAAAGAGACTTAAATCGTGACAAAGGTGATGGCTCGAGTTGTTAAAAGATTATGAGCTCGTCATTGATTATCACCGGAAGGGCTAATGTGGTTCTGGATGCCTTTGTTGCTTCTTGACGATGAATGTACACTTGTCTATCCTACCGACAATGTGTTAGTAGCTGAATTGAAAGCCAAACCATTATTGATCGTCAAATTCGTGAAGCTCGGTGACGATGAGTTGGTTGCAAGCGGGATGAGTGTGTTCGAACAAGGACTCGAATTTCAAATCGATGATGCGATTGTTTGAGGTTCGAAGTCGTCTGTGTTCCAAAAATTGGAACTTATTCCAATAATTTTGAACGAAGCCCATTGTAGCCGAATGGCAATCCACGAAGTACAAGATGTACAACGATTTGAAGCGTCGGTTTGGTGGCATGGTATGAAGCAGGACATCTCCGACTTTGTTTGAGATGTTTAATATGTCAACAAGTGAAAGCGGAACATCAAGTGCCTTGAGTTGCTTGACCGATCACGATACTCGGTGGAAATGGGATCGAGTCACAATGGACTTTGTGTCCGGGCTACCATTGTCACTAGTAAGAAGGATGCGATTTGGGTTGTTGTTGATAGACCACTAAGTCGGCTCACTTTATCCTGCGTACGGATTTTTCATTGGATAAACTAGAATTATCGTTTCGGTTGTTGAGATTACACGGGTACCGATTTCTATTGTGTCGGATAGAGATCCGAGATTTACCTGCGATTTTGGAAGAAATTTCAAGAAGCTTTGGGTACCAAGTTGCATTTCAACGCCTTTCACCCCAAACCGATGGTCAATCGAGCGGATAATTCAAATACTCGAGGATATGTTGAGATGTTGTATCCTTGAGTTTAGTGGTTCATGGGGCAATGTCGCCTTTGATTGAATTAACACAACAATAGCTTTCAATCAAGTATTAAGATGGCGCCTTCGAGGCTTTATCTGATCGTAAATGCCATACCCATTATTCTGGTGAACTTAGTGAAGGTAAATTCTTGAGTTGATTTGGTTAAGGATGCCGAGCAAAGAGTTCGAGTAATTCGTGAAAGTTTGAAAGTGCTTGGATCGCCAAAAGTCGTATCTGGTTTGAAAAGAAAAGATATTGAATATCGGGTTGGAGACAAGGTCTTTCTCAAAGTTTCACCTTGGAAGAAGGTGCTTAGATTTGGCCGTAAGGAAAATTGAGCCGAGGTTCATCGGCCATATGAAATATCTGAACGAGTCGGTCGATCGTATCGTTTGATTTTGCCCCGAACTTGAAAGGATTCTAGCGTCTTCCATGTTCGATGCTTGACGTTATAGATCCGACCGTCACCGTAATTAGTCCATCGAGAGGTTGAAATCCAAGCCGATATGAGTTATGAAGAAGAACCGATTAGTATCCTAGCTCGTGAAGTGAAGGAGTTGCTAAAAAAGAGTTCCATTAGTAAAAGTGTTATGGCTCAAACACGGGATGGAAGAAGCTACTTGGGAACCGAGAACTCTATGAAAGAGCGTTACCCAAACCTATTTACGGTAAGATTTTAGGGACGAAAATTTCTTAAGTGGGGAGAGTTGTGACAGCCCAAAATTGACCCTAGTCGGAAGTGGTTTGGGACCGCTAAACCGAGTCACCGAAATGTCTGAACGTAATATTTATTGTCTAGAATATGTAATTATGAATGTGTGAAATTTCAAGCTTGATTTAGCCGATAGCATGTGAATTCGATTAGTAGGACTTGTGTGACACTTTTGAAAAGTGATAGGCTAATCTATAAGGACCTAATAGTGCATGTAGTCAAAGGGAGGACTTGCATGTCAAATTTCCCCCTAATAGTTAGTGGCGGCCATGACAAGAGATTATGGGTAAAAACATGTCATAAAACATGTTGGGACAATGGTGTATGTAAGAAAAATAAAATAGTGAGCATGGGAATTTAATAATGAAAGGAACAAAAAAAAAAAAAAAAAATGGTCTCATGCATGCCCATTGCCGTGAGTGTGGAGAAAGAAAGAAGAATTTTTGTTCATCATTTTCATTTCCTTTGGGCTGAAAATTCTAAGGAAGAAGGAAGGAATTCTTGTTTCATGTTGGTTTGGAAGAGGTTTAGGAGGAGGTTTGGCCATACTTGTACCTAGATTAAGGTAAGTTTGATGTTTTGCCATGAGATTCATGTATATTTTAGTTGCTAGCTTGATGTTCTTGTTAGCCCATGGTTCAAATCTTTGTTATGTCATGGGAATGAAATTCGGCCAAAGTGAATATGGTGTTAATGCCATTGCATGCTAAATATCAAGCTTGATAATGATTCATGTGATGGTGGATTGGGGATTCTTAGATTTTCTTTTAGCATTTTTGAATGAGATACTAAGTTCTTTGTTTAACCATGACCAAATTGAAACGGTATGGTGTTGTGGTATTCGGCCATGTTATATCCATAAGTATGATTCATGCATGTTGCATGTAAGTAAGATTTAAGCTTTGGATATGTGTGTATATTTGGATATAAGCCACTTGAGAATTCGGCCATTGCACCTACATGAATATATGTTTGCACATGATGAATAGGTATGACATGCATACTATTTTAAGGTGTCTATTTGCTTGTGATGTTGTTTGTTATGAAATAAATGAGAGATGTGTATAGAACTACAATATGTAATGCGTTAATTAGGAAAATGTATGCTGTTTTTTTGTGTAGTATTAAGTGTAAAATTGGCCTCCACATAGACATGCATATTCGGCCAAAGGAAGTAGATTGGTGTGCATGTATTCGGTTAGAGGCAACCATATTGAAGCCTTATCTTGGCTTAGATTGTTGACCAAATGGGTAATAAGTGAGGATGGTTGCGAATATACAAACATACATATGCATGTGTAATTGAATTATGAATGTTTAGCAAGAGGGTTAAACTAGTTGATTTATTGATTAAGCTCAAGGAGTTAAAGAAGGAGAATCAAGCAAGGAAGACGAAGGTCATCGAGTAGCCGACTTGGACTGTTTACCCAACACAAGGTAAGTCATTAAGCGTATATTTGGTGTTGATTTAAATGATCAATATATATATGCAAATGTGTTTAAATGAGTTGGTGTGTAAATGGAAATGTGTGTGTATGGAATGATGCCATTGTTGAATGTATAAAGGCAGCAAAATACATAAGGTATTGGTCTCGGCACTAAGTGTGCGGGTATAAATGGACACGGTGACAAGATTGGCACTAAGTGTGCGGTTTAAAATTGTACAGCACTAAGTGTGCGAGTTTGATTATATAGCACTAAGTGTGCGAGTTGAATACATATAGCACTAAGTGTGCGGATTCACTATATGCTCTTGCATTACAATTGGCACTGGTGTGCGACATTATCGAGCTAATCCGGGACAGCGGATCGGGTAAGTACCTCGAGCTCATGCGAATAGAGAATACGCTTATGCTTGGGGTTGAATTTGGTAAGCCTTAAATCTATGTGATGATTGAAATTGTATGGTTGTGCTGGAAAATGAGTTAATGTGTAAAATGCTTGATTATCTTGTTGTGTAGAATATGAAATGTGGATGTATGAATTAGTGCAGATTGGACGAAAGGTCCGAGGTATTATGGTATAGATTCGATATGGACGAGTACCTAGCCTCATTTGTTGTACATGTAGTAGTAACTTTCGATTGGATTGATGAATGCTTATGACTTACTGAGTTGTAAACTCACTCGGTGTTTTCTTGTCACCCATTTTAGGTCTCTTGGACTCGTATTGTTGCGTGCTCGGAACCGTCGTTGAAGTCATCACACCGGCTGAAATCTTGTGGTATTGTTTTTGTTGTTGAAGAACATTTGGCATGTATAGGCTATTATATTTTGTCGAATTGTGGGTTGTAAACTTTAAGCCATGTGAAAATGGCCTATGTGGTCGTCAGTGGGATGCTAGAACCTATAGCCACGAGTCTTAGAAACTCAAATTTTGATAAGGTGGCCATAATTTGTGTCGTGTATGATGGATGATTAAGGCCAAGGAAAAATTCATGAAATTGGCATAGTCTACTGCAGTAACTGTTGCGGACAGCAGCAGTGAGATGAGATTGAAAATCACTAAAAATAGTAGAAGTAGAATTAAATAGTGAGTAAATTATGGAACTGAACCTTGATGAATCTATTTTATATGGATGAAACGAAACGACCATATGAGCGGTATACTGAGAAATATTAAGGTTCTCGTGAGACAGGGCTAGAACGGTTTCTGGGTCCCCTGTCGCGACTTTGAAAATTACCATAAATTATCCAGAAAGAACTAGGAGTCATGCCTTATATGTAAAGATTCCATTTTGAGTCTAGTTTCATTAGAAACAAACAGCACCAGTATTAAAGCCCTGTACAGGAGATATTCAAGTTGTAACGCGCGAAGGTCAGAGCAGTTGGTCCCTGTAACATGGGTGACTTTAACTAATAAACTGTACCAATTGGCCCAACCAAAATTCTAAAATAAATCCATGGATGGGTATATGAGTCTAAATTCAGGAAAATTTACGAAACCAGTTTCGAGTTTTGAAACTCGAGATATGATTTTAAGGCGACGGTGACGCAGTTTTCCAGCCTGACTGGTAATGTCAAACTGGTTGGTATCTTGAGAGGTTTGGCCGTTAACCCTCGTGTCCGACACGGCGTCGGTCTCGAGTTAGGGTGTTACACGAATACATCACAATCATGCCCTTTCAACTTCAATCATGGTTAAACAAAAGAAAACTCAATGTCTTACTCAAGATGGCTACAAAGAAATTTCAAGTAGACAATCCATCATTGCATGCATCATCATCAAGCTTCACACTTAGCATGCAATGGCTTTATCACAATATCAACTTTGACCAAATACCACTTCCATGGCATAACAAGGATTTGAACCATGGCTAACATGAACATCAAGTTGGCAACTAAAACATGCATGAATCTCATGACACAACCTCATACATACCATAATCTTGGTGCAAGTTGCGAATCTCCTTCTAGATCTCTTCTAAACAAATAAAATGAAGCAAAAATCTCTTCTTCCTCCTTAGTTTTGGCTCAAAGAAAGGATGAACAAATTTTTCTTTCTTCCTTTACAACTCACGGCAATGGGGAGATACCACACCACACACACATTTTTTTCATTCTTTTCTTACCCATGCTTATTTGTTTATTATTTCTCCCTAATGTCCAACAAAACATGTTTCATGACATGTTTAGCCCATATTCTTGGTCATGGCCGCCACCACCTATAAAGAATTTGACATACAAGTCCATTGTTTTGCATGCATGCTTTAATTAGTCATCACACATTTCCCTATCGTACTTTCAAAGTTCACTACTAAGTCCTTTCTAGTGAAATTCACCTTTGTAACACTAAATCAATCATCAAAAATGTCATACATGAGCATGCATATTATAGGCATCAAAATAAATTTCAAATTATTTTTATGCCTCGGTTTTAGTCCCGAAACCACATTCGACTAGGGTCAATTTTGGCATCACAACTCTCCCCCTTAAGAAATTTTAGTCCCAAAATCTTACGGTAAATAGGGTTGGGTATCGCTCTTTCATAGAGTTCTCGGTTTCCCAAGTAGCTTCTTCTATCCATGGCTTGAGCCATAACACCTTCACTAGCGGAACCCGCTTGTTTAGCAACTCTTTCACTTCCGTGATAGGATACGAATCGGTTCTTCTCATAACTCATATTGGCTTGAATTTCAACCGATGGACTAATCACGTGCGATGGATCGATCTATAGCGTGAAGCATCGAAACATGAAAGACATCGTGAACCTTTTCGAGTTCGGGGCAAAATCAAGCGATATGCCTGGACCGACTCGCCGGATATCTCATATGGCGAACCTCGGGCTCAACTTGCCCTTACGGCCAACTGAGTATCTTTTTCCAAGCGATACCTTGAAAACACTTTATCACCCACGATACTCGATATCCTTACGGTTCGATCGCGTCGCGACTTCGACGATCGGAGGCTATCGGACTTTCAGATTACTTTCACTTTCATTCAGCATCTCTAATCACCACCGAAAATCTTGCTTTCAGGCTCGGTCAAAACAATGGTGTCGGCATTTACCGTACAAAGCCTCGTAGGTGCCATCTTAATACTTGATTGAAAATTTGTTGTTGTGGCGAATTCAATCAACGGCAAATACCGTTCCATGAACCACTAAACTCGAGGACGCAACATCTCAACATATCTTCAAGTATCTGAATTATTCGCTCGGATTGACCATCGGTTTGGGGTGAAAGCGATCTGAAATGCAACTTGGTACCCAAAGCTTCTAACTTTTCCGAGTGCGAGGTAAATCTGGGATCTCTATCCGACCACGATGGAAATAGGCACCCGTGTAATCTCACAATCTGAGAAAGCATACAATCGTCTAATTTGTCCATTGAAAAATCCGTGCGTCACGGGACAAAGTGAGCCGAACTTAGTCAATCTATCTACCACGACCCAAACGCATCCTTCTTACCGGCGACAATGGCGGTCGGATACAAAGTCCATTGTGACTCGATCCCATTTCCACTCGGGTATCGTGATTGGTGAAGTAATCTGAAGGCACTTGATGTTCCGCTTTCACTTGTTGACATATTAAACATCTCGAAACAAAGTCGGAGATGTCTCGTTTCATACCATGCCACCAAAAGCGTTTCAAATCGTTGTACATCTTCGTACTCCGGGTGGATTGCCATTCGGCTACAATGGGCTTCATTCAAATTATCGAAATGAGTTCCGATTCTTTGGAACACAGAGCGACTTTGAACCTCAAACAATCGTCATCATTGATTTGAAACTCCGAGTCCTTGTTGAACACACTCAAAGTTTGCGACAACTCGCGTCGACTTTACGAGCTTCTCAAATTTGATGTGTCAATAATGGTTTGGCTTTCAATTCAGCCACTAACACCTTGTCGGATCGAGCAGACAAGTGCACATTCATCGCTCGTAGAGTGAATAACGATTCGACTCAAGGCATCCGCAACCACATTCGCCTTCCGGGTGATAGTCAATGACCAGCTCATAATCCTTTAACGATTCGAACCGTCTTTGGCAGATTTAAGTCTCTTTGGGTCATCAAATTTTGAGACTTTTGTGATCCAGTACATGGCACTTCTCACCAAATAAGTAATGTCGCCAAATCTTTAAGCGATGCAGTAACCGCTTTGGAAATTTCTAAATAAATTTGTGAAAATAGTTAAATATTCCTTGTGTCGATTCATAGCGGACTCAGTGCAGGGTTCAATTTATTAGTATCGAGCTACGGTTTAGTCGATTCTAGGACTACCGTAATCGTTTGGGTCTTATACATGCCATTCATGTGATTATTTGATAGTGTGGTGATTTCGGCGTTTGAATTTGTGTTTATTTATAGTAATGGATCCGATCCCAACCGACCGATAGGATGATGTGGAGAGTGTGGCGCTGCTCACAAGGGGGTAGCGGACTCTCAACTTGTTGCTAACAATCCGAATGATGAGGCTAGGCAAGCCTTTTATAGCGTGATGAATGATTGGTTCAACAATACATTCGAACTAATCTGGTATTCCAACCTCCATTCCCAACAAACACGACCCGCACCTACAATGCCTCGTAGCCGACCAAATAGGTCGAATAAGCCCCAGTTGATAGAATCCGAAAACATGGGGCTATTGAATTTAAAGCTACGGATAGCGGCGATCTGAACAAGCTGAATTTTGGTGGACAACACTATCAGATTTCGATGAGCTATCTTGTACACCAGCAGATGCTTAAAGTGTGCTATCTCCTTCATCGTGATTCTACCTACTATTGGTGGAGCACTCGACCTGTTGTGCCGAGCAAGTAACTTGGGAGTTTTTCAAAGCGAGTTTGGAAAAAGTATATCGTCGAAGATTTGTTGATCAAAAGCGGAAGGAATTTCTTGAGCTTAAGCAGGTTCTATGTCGATTCTCGATTCTGACGAAAATTTGTTAGACTTAGTAGATCGCTCGGGAATGTGTTTCAAAATGATCGTGTAGCCTTCGAGGATGGGTTGAATGAAGACATAAAATGTTAGTTGGCATTCTTGAAATCGAGGAGTTATAGTACTTGTCGGCGAGCTTATGGCAGAAGAGCTTAGAAAAGAAAAACAAAAAGTTGATGTGGGGCGGAGGTTTAGTAAAAGATCCTCGGAAAGTCTCTTCAACATGCATCGAAGAAATTTAGAGATGATGTGGGCGGTCTAGAAGCCTTGGCCTTTTAGGCGAGATCGTGATTGACCCCAATGGGTACAGCACTTGATGCTGATGTTGGGAATGAGCGTCGAGGCGAGCGATGTCAACATTGTGGCAAATGGCATTCAGGCTATGGGTTCGTGACGCTCTCTACAAGTGCGGATCGATGACCACTTTATTAAAGATTGCAGGGTTGCAGAGCGAATACAAATCAGTGGAACAGGGTGCTACCACTTCGAGGTAGACCATCTGGAAATCTGGGCAATGCTAGTGGTGGTGGAGAGGATCTAGAGATGCTACGACGGATCGGGCTGGCGCTCTGCTAGGGCTTATGCTATCTGGCATGCCGAGGATGCTTCCTCGCGGATGTTATTGCGGTACTTTCACTCTCTTTGATACTAATGTGATTGCTTTAATTGACCACGGTTCTACACTCTTATATATGTGAAACCTTAGCCTCGGTAAGACTTTACCTATTGAGTCTCTTGAGTTAAGTGTCGGTGTCAAATCCCTTGGGTGGTTACGTCTTGGTACAAAGTGTGTAAGAAATGTCCCTAGTAATTGAGGTTCTGTTTTCGCGGACTTGATGCTTTGCCATTCGATGAATTTGATGTTATTCTTGGGTTGGATTGGTTGGCGTGCATGATGCGGTTGTGAATTGCAAAAGCAAGACTATTGATTTGAGGTCATAAATAACGAGATGATCAGAGTTGAGTCTACGGACTTAAAGGGGTTGCCGTGTAATATCATCAATGTTGGCCCAAAATATGTAAGAAAGGGGTCGAAGCATACCTTGCGTATTATGATGATAAGGAGTTAGAAATAAAATCGAATGTCTTGGGTGGTTTGTGAATACTCGGATGTTTTTCAGAAGAATTAGGGTTTGCCACTGTTCGGAGATAGAGTTTGGTATTGAGCTTGTACGGGGACCACAGATTCGATAGCTCTGTCGTT